>NC_134803.1:3554977-3562477 GCF_046742065.1 Oratosquilla oratoria | reverse complement strand
CGAGACGCCACCTGTCGAATACTTCTTGTTAAGTTTATTACTTCTTGTGATGTTTATATCTTCGAATAGTGACAAGGGATTGCGTTGTGTTCTTGTAATTGTATACTTATAGCGCTAAACAGTTACAGTTATGAGATAAAGTGTAGTGTTCTAGTAGTTTAGAACCAAAACAGTAGTGTGTTACTGTACTCCAAAGGTAGGAGTAATAGTATAACTTATGCAGAGTAAGCTTCGTGTATTTAGTTTATTTAGTGACCGCTTTTGTTTCATTTGTTGATTTATATTTTATCTTTGCCGTTTGTTTTGCCGAAGGAAGAGCAAAATGACTTGTGAAGTTTTTGTGAACCTGGAGGACCGTCTCAGTTTGTATGAGGAGGAGATTCGTGTTCTCAAGAGTGCGCTCTATGAGAAGAGTGAATCTTCACCACAAACCAAATAGCGTTCTACTTCTTCTACTTCTTCCACTGCCTTGAGCGAGTGACGCCTGTGGAGTCCCATTTGTCGACCGCAATCACAACCACGCGTATGCTAAATCCAAGGGACGACAAGACGAGGAACGAGGGGTCTACAACACTACGAGTAACTACTAATACTACGAGTGAACGAGGTACAGCGAACTGCAAGAAACAAGGGGACGAGCCACTACAAGCAACAGTGAACAAGGATTGAAGAGGGACGACGAGGTTGACGTACGTGTAAGCAGTTGATTCAAATCTACTTTTAATATTTAGAGGTATGACTATATATAATTTTGATAGAATAACTGCAGAAAAGCTGTATAAATATCTTAAATCAAATATGAATTTAGAGAAGGTAAATTATCTTCTTCAAGGGTACGGTGAGACCAGAATCATAAATCCATATGTGATAGCAGTGGGAGAACAGAAAAAACTAGGAACTCTAGAAGTGAGTTTAAGAAAAGAGAATTAGGACATAGACAAAGTTAGAGGTCCATCCAGGGATACTAGAATTGTATGTTACAATTGTGATACTTTGGGGGCATAAAGCACAAGACTGTTATTATGAAACAACTTGTAGAAATTGCAAATATGAGGGTCATCATGAGTATCAGTGTAGAAACCCACCTCTCTGTATGCATCATAAAAAGATAGGGCATAGAACATATGAGTATAGATTTTTTTCGTATGCACCAGGAAACAAGAGGAAAACCTCCAGACACAGAATAAACCAATATTATAGAACTCCCCGTATATACAAATAGACAGTATTGTATTAAGGATAAGAGTCATAGAAGGGTGAAAGAAAAATCCAACATCAAAGATAGCTGTAAACTGACAATTGCAGTTGGAAAGACTTCTGTAAGACCTCTCATTGCTGGTAGAGTGTTCAATAAACCTATTCAAATATTTATTGATACAGGATCTATAGTTAATGTTATAACTAGTAGAGTTTTAAACCAGTTGAAACCAGTAGTGAAAATCCTGGAACCAACCCATTACTCGTTGCAAGGAGCAACTGGAAATCAGTTAAAAACATTAGGTAAGGTTGAACTAGAAGTCATCTTATATACAAATTAACATTTGCACATTCCAGTGATATTTGTAGAAGAATCGGTTTTTCCAGGAGATTTATTGATAGGATTTGCAACTATGAGAAAAGAGAACGTGGTCATATGTCCTGCTGACTTAGGGATGTAAGTGAAATCACAGTTAATTCCATTTCTAAATCAACCAGACTCAAAACCAGTGACAGGAATCAAAGAATCCCTAGAAATAGATAGGAAAGATAACATTTTTATTTTACTGTATATAACGAGGCCGAGCGGTCCAGACCAACAGAAAGTAATGTCACACATAGTGAATCCAACTCAGATGTTCAAGAAATCCCAGAAATTACTAATTCATCAATTACAAATAAAGCCTTGCGAATTGTTGATGGTGAAGTAATAAAGTCGACATTATTGCACTCCAGAGCAATTAACAGGGTTGAAATACAGTTGAAAGGAGTCACTGTAGAACCTAAAATTTTAGCCATCCCAGATTTAATTAGATTAAAAGACTTGAAATTTGACTCAGGAATTTATAAGTCAAATAAGAACATGGTAGAAATATTAATGATTAATACTTTGAATAAAGATATAGTCTTAAGGAAAGGTACACAAATAGGATGTTTTCAGGTGTGTACAAAACCCATTAAGATTTTAAATGAGAGTACTGAGGAGGTGGAATTACCAATTTCATCAATCTGTTCAGTTCAGGAAGAAATAGAGTTAGGAAAGAAATACAAGAATCAACTAGAACCTACTAATTGCCCTGAGTTGGATGAAAGTTTAGTTGCTTTGCTCGTGAAGCACAATAAAGCAATTGCTTTGCCGGGGGACGCCTTAGGCAAAACAACTGTTTTAAAACATCAGATTAAATTAAAACCAGGAACTCAGCCTATTTACATTCCCGCCTACAGAGTTCCTCACTCTAAATTAGCAGTAGTAGATAAATTGATCACTGAAATGTTATCGCAGGATATCATTGAACATAGTAAAAATTAATGGAACTTTCCTTTGATTCTGATACCAAAATCAAATGGTACTATGTGCCCAGTTATTGATTATAGGGAAATGAATAAGCACACCATACGTGACAAGTTACCATTACCAGTGATAGGGGACATTCTTAGAAGTTTGGGAACTGAAAATAGATATTTTAGCTCTATAGATATCAAATCTGCTTTTTGGCAAATAGAGTTGCATGAAGACTCACGAGAGTTCACAGCATTTTCTACTCCAACGGGACATTATGAGTTCAAACAAATGCTATTTGGGTTATGTAATAGTCCATTCACTTACATGAGATTAATGAATACAGTTCTAGATGGGTTGTTTGGAAACACTGCCAGTGTATTTCTAGATGATATTTTAATAGTTTCCCATACAGCGGCTGAGCACTTTAAGAAATCAGATTTGATATTCTCAAGGCTAGTTGAAGCCGGATTAAAAGTGAAACTTGGAAAATGTAACTTCTTGCAGGACGGTGTTAGTTATTTGGGATATAAGATAGACAGACATGGACTTAGTACAGTGAATTCAAAGGTTGAAGCAGTAAAGAAATTTCCAGTTCCAAACAATGTAGAAAAAGTTAGAAGTTTCTTGGGATTAACAGGATATTATAGAAAATTTATTCAACGATATGCTGACATTACTAATCCATTAAGTTCTTTGTTGAGGAAGGACTCAAAGTTCATGTGGGGACCTGCACAACAGCAAGCGTTTGACATGTTGAAAGATAAAATCACGAGTGCTGCAATTTTAATATTTCCAGACTATGATAAAGAATTCATTTTTGCACTAATGCATCTGACATAGGATTAGAAATACTCATGCAAGAGAGAAATGGAACCTTGAAACCAATAGCTTACACATCAAGACTTTGTAGTAGCGCAGAGAGAAACTACTCTATAACAGAAAGAGAAACATTAGCAGTGATATATTCATTAGAAAGTTTTAGAGATATGATACTGGGAATCTTAGGGGCAGACTCGCTAGATGGTTTGCAGTACTTCAGTGCTATGAAGTTAAATTTGAATATATTCCGGGTAGAAAGAATGTTGCGGCAGATGCGCTTTCTGGAAACATTAGCCAACCAATGACAGGGTTGATTAATTTTGTTTGTAGTATAGATGAGTTAGTAACCTTAGATGAGAAAATGCTAATAAGAGAACAGAGGCATGATAAGACATGTGACTCATTAGCCAAGTATTTGATGAACTCAAGAGGAAATCTTCCACAACTACCTAAGAGGAATTTCATTTGACTAATGGACTTTTGTATAGAAAAACAATCGTAAGTGGGAAAGATATTTCTAGAGGCCCAGTAAATTAGTTGGTAATACCACAAACTCTTGTAAAAGAGATATTGAAATTACTTCATGATAGTGATTGTAGCTCAGATCCAGGGAAGGATAAAACCTATAGACAAGCATAACTTAAATATTTTTGCCCAGATATGAAGAGATATATATGATTATATAGGAAATTGTTTGAAATTTGTTAAGGTGAAAGGAAATACACCAAAACCGGCTCCTATGTTTACCTATCTCATCCCACAGAAACGCAAGGAAAGAGTTCACATAGATACATTGGGGTTACCTTTGTCTGAGAATGGATATAAATATGGATTTGTTGCCATTGATAATTTTTCAAGATTTTTATTCTACAACCCATTCTAAATAAGAAAGTTGAAACTATTGGTTCAGTAACCTATGATCAGATAATCTGTAATTTCACTACACTTAAGATAATGGAACTGAATTTAATAACAAAATTTTGGAAAATTTATGTAGTTTTTTTAAGATAAAGAAAATATATAATTTAGTGAATCATTCACAAAGTAATGGAGTTGTAGAGATGTTAAATAAGAAAATTATTACGTGTCTTAGAAGTATGATAAGTCCTCATAGTATAACTTGGGATACTTGGATTCCTTGTGTTAAATGTACTCTGAACGACCAAATTAACATAGAAACAGGCGAAACACCTCATTTTATTATTTTTGGGGAAAACACAGCTCTTCCATATGAAATTTTGATTGCAGAGCAGAAACCTGTGTATAATATAGATGATTATATCCCAAATAGGATAAATACTTTTCAACTTATTCACCAAAGAGTTAGAGAACATATGCAGGAGTATTCACAAGAGATGAAAAAGCAACAACACAAAATAGCACATAAACTAAAATTAAAATAGGAGATTTAGTCATGGTCAAACTACATTCATCCTATAAACTTTCAACAAGGTACTCAGGTTCCTATAGGGTAATTGATTCTGCAGGTGGAAATAAATATAAACTCTTTCACTTAGAAACTAGGGAAGAATTGATAGGCCATTTAGATGATATGAAGAAGGTTAGGTTGCAGTTTTGTGAAAATGGCTGCTGTGATACCCTATCTATCAATTTCAATGAACCAGAAGAGTATAGGGAATATTTTAATAAAATTCTATGTGAATTAAATATCAACCTTGATGTATTTTACGGATATAATTCTTTTGACCAAATGTATGCATTTGTGATGGGAGACCTAACCTACTGGAACTTGATGTCAAGCAGAGACATAAAGACCTTGGACCTGCTGTGGTCAGACTTGGAATCTTGCCAATACTTAAGGACAATTCATATAAGTCTTGGAAAAAAGTATCTTGTGAAGCATTAAGAGTGTCTTTGAAAAAAATTAATTAATTGTGTTAACAACAATATTTGGAATTCAAGAAGAAGCACTTTACAATACTTTGGTAACTCATGTTACCTATCTCAACATTGTTGAAAAGATGAAAACATTCTCCATTGAAATCTAATGTTCTTAATAAAAGTAGTGAGTTTTGCAAATCTATTTTACGTTTCATTATATCTGTGTTGCAAATTATTTTGGGTTATGTTATTTCTGACATGTATGTTATTCATCATTATTCTGCTTGAATTGTTATTGGCATTTATGCATTTTTGAGGGGTAGCTTATTTCTTTGAAATGTATATGTTTGGCATGTTTTGCTGATACAATTTTACCGGTTTATCAAAGGGTAGATTAGCTTCTTATATATGATGATTTCCAAGTATATACTAGCGAGCCCTGTAAGAGGGTAGTAGAACTAATTGGCCGAGACGACCAAGGGTAGCTGCTGAGCCCTGTAGGAGGCCGATAGATTGAGGTAGATATTTACGTAGATAGAGGGGGAGGTGGAAAGGAATTAAATTTTATTACCTGGATGTTTTGAAACAATGACCGAGAGGAAATCGCAGAGTTGCATATTTTTGCTTGCCGTCCAATATTTGTAAACATAAGCTAGGGTATCGATAGAGGTGCTGATGTGACGAAATGCAAACACTAAGCCACGTTCTGCTTGTGACAGAAGTGCTTGCGTAAACAGTACTGCTTGAGACAGTATCACAGTCTTTCTGATTGGAGAAAAGGGTGGAGGAGGAGAGAATTTTTTGGTGCACGGAGATAAAGAAGGAAAAGTACCATAAGATTAGAAAAATGCAGATATTGTACCAATATACAAGGGAGGGGAAAAAAGAAAAATCCAACCAACTATAGACTGGTCTCCCTTACAAGTACTATAGCAAAAACATGCGAAAAAGTTATCATAAGTAAATGGATTAAACACTTTGAGAAGAACGAAAAACTAAATCCAAAACAATTTGGATTTAGACGCGGAAGATCATGTGTCACAAATTTAATATGATTTTACTCAAGCCTAATAGAAATAATTCAAGAAACGGACGGATGGGCAGATTGTGCCTTCTTAGATTTACAAAAGGCTTTTAACCAAGTACCACACAAAAAGCTACCGAGAAAAATTGAAACAATAGGTGGAATACAAGGAAAGTTATTGGAACGGATGAAAGATTTCCTAAACGGGAGAAAAATGAGGGTGGTACTCAAAGACGAGAACTCAAATTGGGGAGAAGTGATAAGTGCAGTCCCAGAAGGCTCTGTATTGGCTCCGATAATGTTTGCCATATACATACATATATATATATATATATATATATATATATATATATATATATATATATATATATATTTTTGGAAATTGTCAAATGATAAAAACAAATATATATATATATAAATATATCATAGATAAAGGTATGGAATGTTATATGAACTTCTTTGCAGAGGAAGATTGCTAATCATTACAAGAAGACCAGGACAAAATCTGAAAATGGAGTCAGAAGTGTGAAGTGAATTTCAACATCAAGAAATGTAGTATAATGAGATTAGGAGACAGCAAAAATAGAATATTGGGACAATATAAAACTGGTACAAAGGAAGTTAAAAAATCAACTCGGAAAGGGACCTAGAAGTAACTATCACTAATGACATGGCACCAAATGAACATATCAACAAATTAGTCGGAGAAACTTTCAATTTATTAAGATCAATGAAAGTGTCCTTTGACTACATGGTAAGACCAACATTGGTGTACGTTGCGACACTATAGACACCTTGTACTAAAAAGAACATGAATAAATGAGAAAGAATTCAAAGAGCAACGACAAAGATGGCACCAACACTCTCTAAATTGACATACGAACAAAGATTGGACAAACTCGTACTACTAACCCTGGAACAAAGAAGAGAAATAGGAGACCTGCTAACCATCTACAGAATTATGAAAGGAATGGAAGTCCTTGATAGAGATGACTTACTAAAGTGGGATAGAAGAAAAACAAGAGGACACGAAAACAAGCTTAAAAAGGATAGTTACAGAAGAGATCTCAAAAAGAGTAGCTTCCCACACATAGTGGGAAAAGGTGAGTGCAAAAACTATACAAGAAAGATACAAAGATGGGTCACAACTAGGTAAATACACAAACACACACACACACACACACACACACACACACACACACACACACACACACACACACACACACACACACACACACACACACACACACACACACACACACACACACATAGAGACACACATTCATACACACATAGACACACACATGCACAAACACACACTCACACATGTACACAC
>NC_134803.1:3537477-3549977 GCF_046742065.1 Oratosquilla oratoria | reverse complement strand
TCATCCATGACTTTAATGCGTGAAGGATATACTTCGAAATCACAAATGTTTGTACCAACTGTGAGATGGAGGGGTGCGGTAGTGTCATTGTCAATTATTATGTAAGTATCACCTTTCTTTGACGTAGAGCTGATGGCTGAAAGTAGAAAAATCCCACGAACACGGCAAGTTTCTGGCATACAGTGTACATCGGTGTCTTGTGCATCTTTGTATATTCACGAGGGAACAGCGTCTTTGGGCTGATAAGCACTGCGTGAGTGTGTTTAAATGAATGAAAACACTTCCGAGACTGGGGTGGATTGTGTGTTGAAATTCTCTAAGTGGAGGCAAGAAATGGTCCTCAGGCGGTGAAAGATCAACGTTATTTACTGGGTGTTTTGTCTATAGTTTCGCTGATTTTGACATGCGGGAAGAGTGTGTGCGTCTGTTACACTTGGAATGTATATCTACAGCTGGTAGTGAAGTGGAAGAGTTAGAGTCGTGGAATGTGTGTGTGTGTCGGTGCCATCTGAGTTAAGAGCTGGTGCATTCGCGTGTGATGAAGCAGTTAATTTGAGTGGCTGGGTGTTACATCAAGTTTTGCCTGCTCGGCCACATTTATGTGATTGACTTTGTGGGAATTTGCTGTTGGCAATGTAGGGAGGAAATTATTAGCACATGGTATATGTTGGGCAGGATAAATGATCATATTATGATACTTCATCAAGGTTAAGCCTATGAGGATATCGGCAGGGAAATGGACGTCAGCTACGTAGGTGGTAACTAGAATGGCCTGGCATTCATTTTTGAAATTAATGTCTAGTGAGAATTTATCAATGATTGGGAAAGGTACACCACATACATTGCAAAGGTTGACGTGTGGGGGGGATCCAAAATAGTGACACGTTTTGTTTCCGTGCGGAATCTGTGGAAAGTGTGTAGTGTTATGGTATTACTAGACTTAGCATTGAAAGTTAAGGAATCTGAAGACATGTCTGGGATATCTAGGGTGTGTACCGGTAAGATTGCAAATGGAATATCTTGGTATGGAGTAACTGTCCTAGATGTGCACTGAGTCTTTGTATCCTGTAGTCATAAGGGAGATGTGTTACGTGAATGTCTTGCAGATGTATTCCGTGAATGTCTAGCAGGAGATGTGTTACGTGAATGTTTAGCAGGAGATGTGTTAGGTGAATGTCTTGCCGGAGATGTGTTCCGTGAATGTCTTGCAGGAGATGTGTTACGTGAATGTCTATCAGGAGAGCTATCTGGTGATTCTTGCCTGTGTTGTCTTTGTGCGAGCAACACACGACAGCGATCAATTGTTTGAAAGCAATACCACAATGCTCGCAGTATCGGTTCGGTTGTGATGGGTATTTGTGATAACAGGTGTGAACGAGGTGTCCTGGTTTGTGGCAGTATGTACAAAACATTCGTGCTCTTGAAAGAGAGCGTTGTCGTGGACGCTCTCGTGTGCGTGATGTATGTCTTGCTCTCGTGATATGTGAGGGGGACCGTGTGACCTGTGCTATCGTGTGTGTTTGTAGAATGGGTACTGATTGGTTTTGTGTCTGAGTGATAACTTGTTACGTGTCAGAGGATTTCCTGGAGAATTCGCTCCTAAATGCTGAAACTATTTTGGCTGCCTTTTCTTTAGTGGTGTGTGGGCCATGATTGTACGTTTTTGAAAGAGAGTATGGGGGGGGGTACTCCAACTGGCTCAAAAGCTGCAAATGACTTTTTAAAATATTCTACATATGTATCAAATAAATGTGTTTCCTCAAACAAGTCAGACTGAATGACATCATTAGCTAAAGTGTCGGGCTTCTCTATTGTGGATGTTAAGATGGCTATCTTTATTTTGTCATTTGTGACATTCCAACGGAGGATTTCTGAGTGACTCTTAGTGAGGAAGGTGTGTACAGGAATATTCCTGCCGTTAAAGAGTGTTAAAGTTGTTTCATCTTTAATGACTGTGGTGAAGTTTTGCGTTGTCATGGTGTTGTGAGTAGGAGTTGAATTGTCCGAAGAGTTAGAAGTAGACGGGAGGGAGGGACATGGTTGGTGGAGACGTAGCTTGGCTTTGTGTATAGGGTCGGTTTGTCGAGTCAGAGAGGGCTTTGGACACGTTTATGTACTAAGAAAAAATATGTGTGGAGACTGTTGCTCCTAGGTGGCAGTGAGAATGAAAAATATCTACTTGCCCAATGTGATGAAGAGTACGGCGGTGACGGGGCTGCAGTGAAGCGAGAGAAGATAGAAGGATGCACTACTGGAAACAGGAGGATCAATTAGTACGTTATCGTTGGTAAATGAGAAAATATGTAACCAAGATGTAGAGTAACAGAAGAAAAAATCAGGGTGAAAGTGGGTATTCTTGCACAGCTTAGATGTGGTGTGTTCAGAGCGGTATGACCGTTGACTGGTAGACACCGAGACAATAGTTGACACGTAGAGATGATCGTGCGGAGCGTGATGCGATGTTGGAGGAGGGGGAGATGGTCCGACTCATGCAGTAGTGGAGAAGGGTAGTCTAACGTCTCTGTGTCGTCGTGGTGGAGGCGGCGGGCGTCGTGGTGGTGGAGAAATGCCTCTAATGGAGATTCCCTTGTAGATGTTAGGGAATGTGTCTATGTTGACGTGGTGGAGCGGCAGGCGTCGTGGGTGTTGGAGAAAGCAGCTAAGAGGGATCAGCGCAGAAGTATGGTTTCTTATCGTAGTTGCTTAAGGTGGGTGAAGCACCGAAGAGCGTCGGTGCTTTTGGCTCGTAAGTGGAATGCTGGAAGGTGCTTCCAAGGAATTAGTCATGTACTGCTGCTTCGATGTCCACGGCTGTAGAAGTTAGTGTAGATTCGAATCCCTCCGATGGTCGCCAGAATTTAGGTGTAAGTTTCGTAGTGACGTAGTCGTAGTCCCCCCCCCGCTGGAATTGGTGGTGAAAGAAACTCGGGCGGAGTTCTTGGCTTTGATTATCCAGGTTAAGTTCTGTCTACAAAAAGCACGGCAAGCTTTCAACAAGGGTCGGAGGGTTACCAGAAGTATATTCTCTGTATAAATTTACAAAGGTTGCCAATCATGGAATAAGGAGGTTGTTGCCATATCAGTTGAAGGAAAATTTGACAAGTTTGGTCCGACGTGGACAGGCTCTTGCAGAGATTCTTTTGTGTCCGAAGCAGGTGACTGACCCGATATGCAGCTGGGCCCTTTCTCCAAGTAGAGGGCTTGGCCTGAGATGCCGAGAATCTATTGTTGTCAAATGGGCGTTGTCAAGCAAAGCCGGTGAGCTTAGTCACTGAACAATGAATGTGTGTGTGTGTGTGTGTGTGTGTGTGTGTGTGTGTGTGTGTGTGTGTGTGTGTGTGTGTGTGTGTGTGTGTGTGTGTGTGTGTGTATGTGTGTGTGTGTGTGTGAGAGTGTGTGTGTGTGTGTGTGTGTGTGTGTGTGTGTGTGTGTGTGTGTGTGTGTGTGTGTGTGTGTGTGTGTGTGTGTGTGTGTGTGTGTGTGTGTGTGTGTGTGTGTGTGTGTCAGATCGAATGGTTCAAAAGGTCAATAAAAGAATAATCGTGAGGAAGACTCGGGAGTGGAGGGAGTAAGGAGCAGGGAGGGGAGAGGAGAGAGAGGGTGGGTGTGATGGACATACGGAATGAGACTAGGATGGAGGGGGGGAGGGAGGGATAAGGGAGGGAAGAAGGAAGGCTTCAGGAAATATGAGCAAAGGCGAAAATGTCAACTGGAAATGACAATGCTTCTTGTAAAAAAGAGGAAGGAGGAGGGTAGGGGAGACAAGAAGGGGAGGAGAAATGTAGGATGGAAGTATAGCGAGAAAGGGAGGGGGAGGCGTAAGAGGAGTAGGTGGAGAAGGGGGAATGGTGATGGGTTAATAGGAGAGGGTGCGGTAAAAGAACAAATATTGAGGAAGAATAGATTCTGTAAAAATACGAAGACTGAGAAAAGGAGAAGGAGGAGGTGGAGAAGGACCGGGGAAGAGAAGAGAAGAATAGATGGAAGTGGAGTATTTAATACTTCTTTGGCCATAACCATCGTTTATGTCGCTCCCAAAAGGTGCATTCATAGAGATGGTAGAGGAGAAATTCACTAAAATAATGACTTTATAAAACTTGAGTATGAGGATGAGAATGAGGTGGAAAAAATGGAAAGGGAGAAGGAAAAGATGGAAGAGCAGCACGTAGAGGTGGAGGACGTACTGGTCCTGATAGAAATGGTAGAGGAAGTGGTTGTGAAGCTGGTAGCGGAGTGGGAGAGGAAGAAATGGTGGAGGGTGATAAAGAATAGTCAGAAGATGGAGGAGACGATGGGTGATGGAGGACAATAAATCCTACTGGATGGTGGAGTAAGTGAAGCGTGGAGTGAAGCGTGCAGGGGTAGGAGTGAAATTAGAATTTAATCGGGAAGAACAGCAAGTGGAGGGAAGGGAAAGCGTGAGAGGAGTAGAGTGGAAAGGAGGGAAAGGAAGGAGAGGTGTAGGAACTTAAGGAAGGAAAGGAGGGGAAAGGGAGTGGAAGGGAAGGGAAGGAAAGAGAGAGGAGGGAAATGTAGGGGAGGGAAAATAGGAGAAGGAAAGGGGAAGGGAGGGGGAAGGAAGTGGAGGGGAGAGAAAAGAAGGGGAAGGGGAGGGGAAGAGAAAAGGAAAGGAAGTGTGGGGCAGGGAAAAGGAGGGGAAACGGAGTGAAAGGAAGGGAAGGGAAAGAGAGGGAAGGGAAAGAGAGGGAAGGGAAGTGGAAGGGAGGGAAAAGGAGGGGAAGGAGAGGGGAGGGGAAGAATTATCACTTCGGTCGTCTTTAGTAAAGAAATGAACTAAGTATAGGAGATGAGAGGAGGAGGTTCAAGAGAGGTGAGAGAGTGAATAAGAGAGGGAAGAAGACGGCTGAGAGATATGTAAGAGAGAGGAGATAAGAGGTGATAACGAGGAGAAGGGGGCAGAAAAGGATAGTAGAAGGAAGAGGTAAGAGGGAATAGAGGAAGGGTAAAGAGGGAAGAGGAGTGGGTAGAGATGGATAAGAGTGGGAGAGAAGAGGATTACGAGAAGGGAGAGGAGGAATAAGAGAGTGAAGAGATAAGGGATAAGAGATAGAAAAGGAGGAGTAAGGTAGAGGAGAGGCGAGAGAATGGGAAGGAGGGAACAAATAGAAAGTGGTTAAAGAGGGAGAGAGGAAATGTGAAGAGTATTGTATATTATGTAGGCTGTTTTTTCTGTAGAGAGATACATGAAGAAAGGGGGAGGAAGATTATTTTGCTTGAGGTAATGTTGAAGATGGAGTGGTGAAGGGCAGTGCTGTTTGGTGGTTAGCCCCTTTGCCACCGCGGGGGTGCAACAGAGATTAATAAAATCAGGTGAAGGCAAGCAAGGATAAAAGTAATTATATGTTTACTGCCTTGGACTTTTGAGGTTCAAACTTCATCTCACTTGGGACCAGGTTTGATTCCACGATTGGCCTTGGCTCTCCAAGCAGCTGTTGTCGGCAGGTACCCTCCTATTGGGGCAAGTCCTGTCCCATGTATACTAACAAATATGAATATATTGTCTTGGTGTTACCATGTGCATCTTTGGGTAGTCTTTACACGCTTATCGATGTTTTTAATCAAGATCAGAATATTTCTTTTTATCAAACTGAGGGAGCACACTCAAAAGCGAGTCAACTAATTTTGTCCCGAGTCTGCCCATCATCAGAAATGAATCGCCTACTGTTAACCAGAGCAAAATTTGTGTATTGTATACTACATTTCCTAGTCGCAAGTACAAGTCCCGCACTTCTTTTGTATTCACAGGAGTGATTGATAGGTGCCTTTACAGTGCAAATACAAGAACGGTTTCGGCTGCAGGTTCATGTCTAGTTATCCTTGCCCCCTCAAAAAAAAAAAAAAAAAAAAAAAAAAAAAATATATATATATATATATATATACTGTATATATATATATATATATATAGATATACTGTATATATATATATATATATATATATATGTATATATATATATGATGAAGGTGGAAAAAGAAGTCACGGGTCTAGTTCCGAGTTCCTGAGTTTATTCCTGACCGGTTTCGCTCTATGCTTCTTCAGAGGCATAGAGCGAAACCGGTCAGGAATAAACTCAGAAACTCAGAACTAGACCCGTGACTTCTTTTTCCACCTTCATCAACTTGTCACAATGTACCAGCATATATATATATATATATTGCAAAAATAATCACAATAACGCGTGACGAAAAAATATTGCAGAAACCACAAGGAAATTAAAGTCGGAATACTGAACGTTTTCGTCTATTACGACATCCTTAGAGTACAAAGAAAGAAAAAATAGAACACAATATTTATACAGAAGAAAGAAAACTTGGAGTCATAGCCACATAAAACCTTCGGACATACAACACATACAACACATTCAATTACAAATGGAAATGTTAATGTTAATAAAAATACATATACATTCATATACACATGGAAATAAGAATGGTAATAGTAATAAAAAATAAAAAATAAAAAATAAAATAAAAATAACAAAAACCATGTGGCCGAAAGTGTATACGCCTCATATACATGACGAGTAGTATCGCTCAGTCATATCACCCACTCACTCCCTCACTCACTCACCAGACTACCACCAAACACGCCTGCCCGACGATAAGGCGCCTGCTGACTAAACAATTTCTACCACCACCACAGCCGGGCGACACACACGCACGCACACACGAACACACGCGATCACTCAAGTAACCACACAGTACTAAACACATTATTACGTATACTGACGAACCTCCCCTGGATATATATATATTTTAGATGTTAGACTACATTATATAATGTAACCCCAAGATAGTAATAAGAAGAAATATTTGTAATCTTGCTCGCATAAACTCTTAAGCTTATACGAGCGTGGGACCTCCAAAAATGCTGAATCCTAATTTCCGGCCTTTTTAACGGGATGCAGAGAGCTCGAGAGAGAGTCGGTCCGATGATACGTACAAAGAAATAATACAGTGCATTGTGGTATAGAACCAGAAAGTAATTGACTTAGTGTAGAACCATAGAAGAAGTTGTGAACCAATAAAGGAAAGGAACCAATAGCGAGTTTAATATAGCCGCCTTAAAAACAGTGTTATGTATCTACTCATAGCCAGTTGAGGATACAAAAGGTCCATAGGACAATTGGTACAATTAGGAAACTAGGTACTGCTTTACTATCCTATGATATTGTTAAACCAAAACACAAGTAATATTATTATCAAATTGTACAAAAAAGACAAAAAAAAAAACACAATATTTAACAGAAATACGAAAACTGGAAAGGTTATGCCACATAAAACTTTCGGACGTTATACATACATACACACTCATATACACAGAAATATTAATGGTAACAGTAAATGAAAAAATACATACACAATCATATACACATGGAAATAATAATGGTAATAGTAAAACAAAACAAAAATACAAAAGAACAAAACCTTGTGGCTGCAAGGTCCACAGGACATTTGGTACCATTAGGAAATTTGGTACTGTTTTACTATCCTATTAATTATAAAATTGTCTAGTTTAAATAAACCTAAACTCAAGTTAATATTATTATCAAAATTGTTCTTTATGAAACAGGATTCAATGATGTTCCTATCTAAAGCTGAATTACAATCAACAATTTTCTTAACGTTGTCCCAGTCAATGTTGTGGTTTGTGTCTCTAACATGGACAAAAACCCCACTAGACATTTGGCCCGTCCTTATACTGTACTTATGTTGTTTCATCCTAATATTCAATTCTTTACCTGTTTGGCCAATATAACAGGAGCTACAGTTTTTACAGGGAATACTATAAACACATCCTACATTATTACAAGGGGAATTTTTAATAAGGAGTTCTTTGATGGTACTGTTTTTGAAAATAACATTAATATTAAACTCCTTAAGGATGCGAGGAAGTCTTACAAGATTATCATGAAAGGGAATAACTAAAAGATTTTTCTTACAAAAAGTATCTTTTTGGGTTGTATTGAAATAAGACTTCCTGGCCCTATGTTGTGCTTTATCTATAACATATTTTGGATATTTCAAACCCGATGCAATGTCATATATTTTTCCTATTTCTTGGTCTAAAAATTCTGGACTACAAATTCTATAAGCTCTTAAAAACATGGATGAAAAAACAGAAACCTTAGTATTAATATGATGTGTAGAATAGAAATGAACATATAAACATTGGTTGGTTTCCTAAAAATGTCAAACCTAAAACATCTATCTTTTCTAATAATAGAAACATCTAAAAAATTCAATTTGTTACCTTGTTCAACTTCAATTTCAAATTTAATAGAAGGCACTAAGTCATTTAAATTAATAAGAAAATTGTCCAAATTAATATCAGTAGGCCAAATACATAAAATGTCATCGACATATCGATACCAGATGACTTTACGGGGGAGAATACAAGGTAACAATTCCCTTTCAAAGAACTCCATATACAAATTGCTTAAAACTGGGGATAAGGGGTTTCCCATAGCCATGCCAAATTTTTTAACATAAAATTCACCATTAAAAACAAATTTAGAGTTAACCACACAAAGTTTAATCAAACCGATGTCTACAGGTAAGGGTAAGTTATGTGAATGAAGCTCTTTTCTTAGAAATTCAAGCAAATCAAAAACAGGAACACGTGTAAATAAAGAATTAACATCAAAACTAACTAACTTGAAATCATAAGTAAGGTCTAGACTATTAAGTTTGCTGATTAAATCTTCGTTGTTCTTATATATTGTGTTCTATTTTTTCTTTCTTTGTACTCTGAGGATGTCGTAATAGACGAAAACGTTCAGTATTCCGACTTTAATTTCCCTGTGGTTTCTGCAATATATATATATATATATATATATATATATATATATATATATATGTATATATATATATGTATATATATGTATATATATATATGTATATATATGTATATATACATATGTATATATATATATATACATCTACACTGAATAATTAATAATAATATATATATATATATATATATATATATATATATATATATATATATATATATATATATAATGCATGGCAACTTTAGCAAATAAAGTCTATTCCAGTTAAGAAAAAGAAATTTAAGAGGGAAACATATTGAGTTAAGTGATGCCAGATGTCGAAGGAGAAAAATTATGGAAAATAGGAAGAGACAGGGTAAAGTAAGATAATGGAAACACTATAACGAGGAGTCGACATATTTGCATCCATGATGCACATGATTCTGATGAATGAGAAAAAATATATATATTCACAGAATAATAAAGCCTCTTGCTCCACTGAAGTCTTATTCTGGCTAATGGTAACGACCTTACTTAAGGCAAGAGCAACTCTGGGAAAGAGTGGGTTAAAGAAAAAGAGGAACAGGGAGGAGAAAAAAAAAAAGAGAACGAGGAGTAGAAAGGGGGAAGACAGGGAGAGGGACTGGAAAGGAACGAAGAGAGGGCGGGGAGAGAGGTTCCTGTAGGAATGGAGGTGAGGGGAGAAATGAGGGGAATGTGATGGGGGGGAGGGGAGAGGGAGGACCGAGAGAGAGGAATGAGGGAATTTAGGTGGGAAAGGGGAGAGAGAGGAAGGATAGAGGGGAGAAAGCAAAATGGGTAGAGAGAGAAAGAGGAAGAAGAGAGACGAGTATGACAGGGAGGAAAATAGGGACGAGATGAGAGGGGGTAAAGGAAGGTCGAGGGTCGTCGAGGGCGGACTCCTCATCGGCACAGTGTTGGTGGGCGGCGGCGGTAGAGGGGGGGGGTGGCGGTGCCAAAGGCAGCAATAGAGCAAATGAGTGTAGAGAAGAGGAGGCTTAGTCATTAAAGGAAAGCGAGGAGCGGGAAGGATAGGTTTGAGCAGGAGTTAGGGAACCAATGGAAAAAAATATAAGAAAAAAAAGATGGAATATGAGGAGGAGGATAAATAGCAGGGGGAGGAAAAGATAAAAAGGAAAGAAAGAAGGAAGGAAAGAAGGAAGGCGAAAGTGTAGAGGGGAGGAAAACTGAAGGGTAGTTGGAAGGACAAGCAAAGGTATAGATAAAAATTAGGGTGAGAGTATTGGGAAAAAGAGGCACTTGAGGGAGAGCGTTGGGGGAGAGGAGCGCAGGAGCAGTGCGGAATAGAATTTTTGGTGAAAGTGAAGGAGTCGGCAAGGAAGTATAGGTTTGCTAACTCCATCGCAACTAAGAGTATCAGGAAATTACAAAATGTTTAAGCTTCTGATTCTTTAAAGCGAAGACGTTGGGCCATCTTTTTATTTGAGTAAATTGTACAAGTTTCTGATACCTTAAAATGAAGACGAAGTTTGACCAACTTCTTAATATGGAAAAGAATTCCTTTGCCCAAATTCTAAAAGTTAAACTCACAAGATCTCATCAGTGCATGGCAGGTTGAGGAAAAAGAAGGGGCTGGTGGTGGAGAATAAAGATCGCACGTGTGATTTATATGTAATGTCTAGCATATATACTATGTTTGTCCGACCCAAGACCCCCACACACACACGCGCGCACACACACACACACACACACACACACACACACACACACACACACACACACACACACACACACACACACACACACACACACACACACGAACACACGAACACACGCACACACGCACACACACGAACACACACGAACACACACGAACACACACACACACACACACACACACACACACACACACACACACACACACACACACACACACACACCAAGCCAAAAGCAGGAAAAGGAATATATCAAGTGCGGTTAAACAAAAGGTGTAGCGAGGCAAAAAAATAAATAAATAAATAAAATAAAGAGAGAAAGCTAGGAAATGATAGAAAAAAGAGAAAAATCTTAGAAACTGGCAAATATATATCAATGAAAGGAATTAATATGTAAAAATACGAAGGGAAGAAAAAAAATAATGAAAAAGACATAATAGAAAATGTAAGGATCAACCAAAACCATTCTATAGATATGTGAACGGTGCATTGAAAAACAAGCAAGAATTAGAGAAACTACGACGGGGGAACAATGGAATACACATAAAATATAGAAACGGCTGAGGTCATGAGTAAACACTTTAAATGGGTTTTTACTAGAGGAAAGAATATGGCACTGGGATAAAGGGCGAGAAGTGACTCTCCCCCCCCTGCCCTATGGGGGAGATAATAGCAACACGAGCTAAAGTAATGTACCAAATAGCAAGCCATGCTGTCTGGAAACTACACGGCCCTGATGGAATTGCAAACTGGATACTAAAGGAGTGTAAAGAAGAATTGGTAGGCAAGATATATAATACAATAACTTAATAAGTTGTTCACTTAAGGAAGGAAAAACACCAGAATACTGGGAAAAAGCCAACATCGTACCAACATACAAGGGAGAAAACACGGAAGACCCAACAAATTACAGGCCTGTTTCCCTTACAATACCATCTGTTATCCCCAACCATAAAGTTGTCTAACAGTTTTTTAAAACAACTGATAGTTTAAGCGCTCACTACATGGTTACTAAGTCTATTCCATTCGTTGACCACCCTATTAGTAAACCAATTCCTCCCTATTTCCTTCTTAAATCTAAATTTCTCCAGTTTAAATCCATTACTGCGAGTCCTGCCTTGTTGTTTTAGTGTGAAGACCTTGTTTGCATCACCCTTGTTAAAGTCTTTGATCCACTTGAATACCTCTATTAGATCACCCCGCACTCTGTGTCTTTCCAGAGAGTGTAAGTTAAGATGCCTAAGCCTCTTTTCGCAAGGCAAATTTCTGAGTCCATGTATCATTTTTGTCATTCTTCTCTGTACTGATTCTAGTGAATTTATGTCCATTCTGTAGGACGGAGACCAAAACTGTACCGCATAGTCAAGGAAGGGTCTAACTATCGCTAGATAGAGTTTGATGATTACCTCTGCATTTCTATTCGCTAGCGTCCTAGCAATGAAACCTAATGCTCTGTTAGCTTTATTCCTGGCGCTAATGCACTGTTTCCTGGTTTTAAGGTCCGGACTCACTAGAACTCCCAAGTCTCTCTCGCCCTCAGTTTTCTCTAAAAGCGTGTTATCTAAGCTGTATCTATTTTCGGGGTTGTGTAGCCCTACGTTTAACACGCTACACTTAAAGATATTGAAGTTCATTTGGCATTTCGCCGACCATATGAACAATTTGTTAAGATCATCCTGCAAAATCTCTGCATCGTCTCCTGACCTAATTAGGCGTCCTATTTTAGTGTCGTCCGCAAACTTACTAACATCACTATTTATCCCATCGTCTAAGTCGTTTATGTACATAATGAACAACAAGAGACCCAAAACCGAGCCCTGGGGAACCCCACTAGTAACATTGTTCCCCTAGATTTTATTCCATTTATGGTGACCCGCTGTTTTCTGTTACTGATCTAAGATCTAATTCATTCTAACACTTTTCCTCCTATGCCATGGGATTTTATTTTATCTAGTAGTCTCTGGTGTGGCACCTTATCGAACGCTTTGCTAAAGTCAAGGTAGATAATATC
>NC_134803.1:3514977-3522477 GCF_046742065.1 Oratosquilla oratoria | reverse complement strand
TGCTAACATGTTTACAGATGATATTAGGAGCATGAGAAAAGTGAAAAAAGAGGATTGCCAGCCGTTGCAAAAGTTTCTACACACTGTTTGTATGGAGCCAAGAATGGGAAATAAATTTCAATACCAAAAAATGCGTATTAAAAATGGGCAAAAGCTCATAAAGACCATCTTTAAATTTCAATACTAAAAAATGCAACGTATTAAAAGTGGGCAAAAGCTCATAAAGACCATCTTTAAGTTTCAATACTAAAAAATACAACGTATTAAAAGTGGACAAAAACTCATAAAGAGCATCTTTAAATTTCAATACTAAAAAATGCAACGTATTAAAAGTTGGCAAAAGCTCATGAAGATCATCTTTAAAGATCAATACTAAAAAATGCAACGTATTAAAAGTGGACAAAAGCTCATAAAGACCATCTTTAAATTTCAATACTAAAAATGCAACGTATTAAAAGTGGGCAAAAGCTCATAAAGACCATCTTTAAATTTCAATACTAAAAAATACAACGTATTAAAAGTGGACAAAAGCTCATAAAGACCATCTTTAAATTTCAATACTAAAGAATGTAACGTATTAAAAGTGGGCAAAAGCTC
Source organism: Oratosquilla oratoria (assembly GCF_046742065.1). Classification (NCBI taxonomy): domain Eukaryota; kingdom Metazoa; phylum Arthropoda; class Malacostraca; order Stomatopoda; family Squillidae; genus Oratosquilla; species Oratosquilla oratoria. Next base: position 3,521,880 of record NC_134803.1, on the reverse strand, counting down.
ATAAAGACCATCTTTAAATTTCAATACTAAAGAATGTAACGTATTAAAAGTGGGCAAACGCTCATAAAGACCATCTTTAAATTTCAATACTAAAAAATGCAACGTATTAAAAGTGGACAAAAGCTCATAAAGACCATCTTTAAATTTCAATACTAAAAAATGCATACATACATATACCAAGGCTTTTTCCCCCTTCCAAGGGAGGTAGCCAAAAAGGGAAAGGAATAAAAAACACTCACACCCATTTCATCCCTAAATACACTCCACACCCCTCCCACCCTTCCTCTCATCTGAGCACCTCCTGGATGACGGGTCATCCCTGCACCCTGCCCACCGCCCTGGGTCAGAAGTAGTGTCGCAAGACACAGCACATCCACAGCAAGGCCGCTTCATTTAATCGGCGACCCCCCCTCTCCGTCCCCCTTTGCATATAAGGCGAGGACGGGGAGAAATCCCTTCGGGCTGCGTCAAAATTTACTCACACATACTACTACCCCACCCCCCACCCCCCCACCCATTCCTCCTCATGCAGTCACAACATCATCCATATACAACCATTCTCCACTCACCTCTGTCTTCCGTCCTCTCCCTTCCTTCCTCAACAGACATTCCCCTCTTCCCCAAAGCCCCCTTCACCCCATCCATCCACCTCATCCTAGGACGTCCCCTCATGTTCACTCCCTCCACATCTGCCTTCCATACCTCTTTTACTAGTCTTTCTTCACTCATTCTTTCCATGTGTCCAAACCATCCTAATATTCTTTCATCAACCCTATCTCCCAAATCCTTTTTTACCCCTGTTCTCCTCCTCCCCTCCTCATTTCTCACTCTATCCAGCCTAGTAACCCCCACCATACTTCTCAGACACCTCATCTCAAACACATTCAAACTCCTTCTCTCTTCTTCTCTTATGTTCCACGTTTCTGCCCCATACAGTGCTGTTGGCACAATCACTCCTTCATACAGTCTCCTCTTCGCATCCATTCCCAAATGTCTATTCCTCATTACACTCTTTAAACCACCAAGGCATTTACTCGCTTCTCTCAATCTACATTCTACCTCCACCTTCACTCCACCTTTTCCTGCTACACTTGCACCCAAGTATCTAAAACTATCCACTTCCTCCAGTCGCTCTCCCTTAATGTTCACTTCCAGTCTACTGCCACTTTCACCCCTTGTACATCTCATCACCTTACTTTTACCCATATTTATCTTTAGCTTTCTTCTATCACATACTCTCCCAAACTCTGCCACCAGCTTCCTCAATCCCTCCTCTGACCCTGCCACAAGCGCAGTGTCGTCCGCAAACAACAGCTGGCTCACCTCCCACTTTTCTCCATTTTCTTTAACCATCTCCAATCCCTGACTCACTACCCTAGCATTCACTTCTCGCACCACTCCATCCATGTATAAGTTGAACAGCCAGGGCGACATAACGCATCCTTGACGAAGTCCCACCTTTACTTCAAACCACTCACTCTCTCCATTTCTAATCCTAACACATGCTCTACTACTCTCATAAAAACTCTTGACAGCTCCCAAAAGCTTTCCTCCTATCCCATAAATCTGCATAACCTCCCACAGTGCCTTTCTGTCTACCCTATCATAAGCTTTTTCCAGATCCATAAAAGCCCAAAAAAACATCCTTCCCCTTTCCTATAGCTTTCTCACATATCTGTCTTACCACAAAGATCTGATCTACACAACCTCTACCCGTCCTAAATCCACACTGTTCCTCACCAATTACTCCTTCTGTTCCTCTCCTAATCCTCTCAATTAATATCCTCCCATAAGCCTTCCCTACTACACTCAACAGGCTAATCCCTCTGAAATTACTACATTCACACTTGTCCCCTTTTCCCTTGTAAAGAGGAACTATACAGGCACTACTCTAGTCCTCCGGTACTCTACCCTCTCTCCAGCAAACATTAAATAACCTCACCAACCAGTCCACCATCACTGAACCTCCCTTTTTCAGACATTCTTCATGACATCCATCCAGACCAGGTGCCTTACCTGCTTTCATCATCTTTACAACTGCCTTCACCTCATCCTTCCTTATTTCTCCTCCATTCTCCTCACTCATCACTCTCATTTTCTTCGCATTTCCCACTGCAGCTATCTTTCCTTCCCTATCTTCCTTCACATTCAGCAACTCCCTAAAATATTCTGCCCATCTTCCCCTCACTGCCATCTCTTCCATTATCATCTCTCCATCTGTACCTTTTACCTTTTCTTCCCTACTTGATTCGCCTCCTCTTCCTCTCTTAATTTCTTTCCAAAACATCTTTTTATTACTTTCAAAATTTTCTGTCATACTCCTACCCCATTTCACATCTGCGCTCCCCTATTGCCTCCTTTACCTTTTGCTTTACTTCTCTTTTCTTTTCTTTGTACGTCTCATATGACTCCCCTGTGGGCAAAAGCTCATAAAGACCATCTTTAAATTTCAATACTAAAAAATACAACGTATTAAAAGTGGACAAAAGCTCATAAAGACCATCTTTAAATTTCAATACTAAAAAATGCAACGTATTAAAAGTGGACAAAAGCTCATAAAGACCATCTTTAAATTTCAATACTAAAAAATGCAACGTATTAAAAGTGGGCAAAAGCTCATGAAGACCATCTTGAGATTTCAATACTAAAAAATGCAACGCATTAAAAGTTGACAAAAGCTCATAAAGACCATCTTTAAATTTCAATACTAAAAAATGTAACGTATTAAAAGTGGGCAAAAGCTCATAAAGACCATCTTTAAACTATTTCTTAGTGTTGATACAAAATAATGTCATTCAGACATATCACTAAAACTATGGAAAAGATATTTGGACTACTGTAGAAAATTAAACTAGCTTTTCACGATATAGAAACTTTCATCTGTCCAAGAAAGGAACACGCGTTTATGTTATAGTCTCCACAGAGTAAAATATTTAAGCAAGGTCGAGAAAATACAAAAGGCAGAAAGCAAAATGGGTGATAAGCTATATCAAGAGAGAATAAAAACATAACATCGTAAAAGCTTTAAGGCTCGCAGTATTGAAAGATCGCTGAAGGGAGTAGACTAAATAGTAATAAATATATATCTTGATGAGGGATGGGTAGGACTTAATAGATTATGAGCAGACATTAAAAATACTTAACATCTAAAGTGTACAAAGAAACAAATTTTCCATTCAAATAACTATATGCATAGTAATACATGAGTTTGAATCTAAGTTTGACAATTAGATAATAAGAAGATATAGTCAAGTAGGTAATATATATGAATTTATACCCATGTATGATAATTGAAAAGAAACAGATAGGACAAAACAAATATTGCCCCTTTTCTGTAGGCTACAGTTAGGTAAATGCACACACAAAAACACACAAACATTCACACACACACACACACACACACACACACACACACACACACACACACACACACACAAAACACACAAACATTCACACACACACAAACACACACACACACACACACACACACACACACACACACACACACACACACACACACACACACACACACACACACACACACACACACACACAAACATTCACACACACAAAAAAACACACAAACATTCACACATACACACAAAAAAAACACAAACATTCACACACACGCACACAAGTACACAGACACTCACACACACACAAAAACACACAAACACTCACACACACACACACACACACACACACACACACACACACACACACACACACACACACACACACACACACACACACACACACACACACACACACACACACACACACACACACACACACACACACACACACACACACACACACACACACACGACTCAGTAGCGCGGTTGGTAGAGCACTGGACTGGGAAGTACGGTGGTGCTCGCAGTAGCTGGTTCGAATCCTGCCCAGGGCCGAAATTATTTCGGTGTCGCTGCGCTTCGGGTCGTTACTCTGACTCTCGAGGGCGGGGAGTTGGGTGTGTGTGTGTGAAAGGTCATAGCATTACCCATAGATCGGTCATACGAGCTCTGAGCTCTCTTCCGGGAGGGAAATAGCTGTCGATCACGAGTCCAACACGTGATCCAAAGACCAAGGCGAATACACACACACACACACACAAACATTCACACACACACACACACACACACACACACACACACACACACACACACACACACACACACACACACACACACACACACACTTGTATCAATTAAGATCAAGGTGTGGTTGCCTTTCTTCATTTGTGATAAGACACCTTAAAGAACTAAGTTTATTTCATTGCCGTGGTATGTAGAGCGGGACGCAACCATCTTAGACACATTAATATAGTTAAAACAAACAGAACAGAGAAACCACCAAAGCCTGCCACAGAACGTAAAGTAATAGAGATGCCAAGACAATGGTATGATCTACCTTCATTATTACTGTCTAACGTTACCTCTTTATGTAACAAAGGAGATGAGCTCACAGATACTGTCTTGTCATTTAATGTGGGTGTAGTTGCAATTACAGAAGCATGGGAAATAGTGCCCGAAATATGCGAATTTGAGATATACGTAATCCATCACAACCTCAGGAGTGGACGGTGTGGAGGTGGAGTGGCCTTGTACTCTCGGAAAGCGTTAAATGCCTCACAGTTACCCGTGGGTATTCCCAAGGGACTTCAAACCTTATGGGTTAGATCGACCACTCCCCTACACTCTCGCCACACAGCCTCCATCATTATGTGTGTAGTGTACCATCCCTCACGAGCTCCCTCGGCCGACGCTCTGGTGGAACACGTTATCACTACGGCAGACAGTCTCAGGGCCAAATACCCGGGTGCTAAGTTGGTTCTATTTGGAGATTTCGATGAGTTAAACACCAGTGATATCCAAGAACATCTACATATATCACAACTCGTCAATTTCCCCACACACGGTGTTAACACGCTTGACCTCATTCTAAGTGACATGAGTGAACTGTACCTTCCCCCGCCAACCCCTACCCTCAATTGGTCGGTCGACCCACACTTCCATCCTGTGGTCGCCAGCCAGTACCACTTTGTTAGTGCACAGCACCACTACTCGCTATCACAGGTCCATGCCCGACTCACACTTGCTTGAATTTGGACAATAGATTACTCAACATTTATGGACAGAGGTGCTCGCAGTGGAGGGAGTACAGGAGATATAGGATATTTATATCGATATAATTACGAAGGCCTTCCATCGTTACATCCCTTTGAAACAGACGCGAACCCACCCAGCAGACGCCCCATGGATCACGCCTAGGATAAAGAGACTGATTCAACAGCGGGCTAGAGCCTTTTACACTGACATCAGTCTTTTTAGACAACTCCGGAACAAAGTCATAAGGCAAATTAAAAGAGCCAAGAAAATGTACTCCCCAATAAGATCAAGCACTTACATCAGAACAGCAGCCAGTGGTTTAACAGGGTTAAAAGTTTTTGCGGTATGCGGCAGGCATCTGACACCCCCCTCCTTCCACAATTGTCACCTGATCGTGCGGCTGAGCAAATAAATGACCACTTTGTATCTATCTGCCAAACGCTGCCCGGGATTGACCTCTCCCTCCTCCCTGCTTTCCTCCCTTCCCCTTCCCCCTCCCCCCGACAGTTCATGTTTAACAGGTTGAAAAAAACTCGCCAGCATTAAGTCAAAGCGTTCGTCTACACCCGTAGATTTACTCATCAAACTTTATCGTGAATTTGCTCGCGAACTTGATATCCTGATATGTGCAATAATCGATGTCTTACTTAATTTAAGTAAATGTCCCACGGATTGGAGGAGCAGGCTTCATTACTCCCATCACCAAATCTTCCAATCCCCAATCCTTTAGTGATCTCAGACCCATTACTATCCCTCCCATTCCTAGTCTTATTTGTGAGGATTTTGTCTTCGAGGGGCATACTCCAAAATCAGCAAATTCATTGATCCCCAACAGTTTAGTAACGTGAAAACATCCTCCACCACTCACTATTTGATTAGCTTCCTTGACTTTGTCCATAGAAATCTCGAGCAGCGCAAGACTTCACTTGCAGTGGTTTTCATTGACTTCAAGAAAGCCTTCGACCTTGTTGATCACGCCACTATCATCACCAAACCCATCCACCGTGGCCTTCCTACCTCCTTGGTGGCTTGACTATCTGACTTCCTGACGGACCGATGTTAAGCTATCAGACATCAGGGACACGTCTCTGCAGTCCAACTTCTCTCCTGTGGGGTACAACAGGGAACAAGAATGGAGTCATTGTGTTTCCTAAAACTCATCAACGATGCCCTGGGAGGCACACCGCACAGGTGGAATTATGTTGATGACTGCACGGTGGGGATCCCTGCATTCAACACTGACCTGGACTATAACCCTCTGCAGGACACGCTGGACAGGCTACACGCATGGACAGTGCACAACAGTCACCATCAACCACAAAAAAAGTGGTAATGCCCTTCCACACCCCCACTGACGTTCTCCCCCTCCCCTGCTGACAAATGACGGTCAACCCCTACAGGTGGTCCAGTCAACTAAGCTGCTGGAGATCACCATCGACAATAAGTTAACTTGGAAGGAGAACACCGCTAACACCGTCAGGGTAGCCCTTACAAGATGTATATGCTGCGTCGCCTGAGATCATTAGGGGCACAGGCTGAGGATCTAAAACCATCTACACTTCCTTCATTTTGCCCAAGTTGATATATGCGTCACCTTCCTGGGACTCCTCAATTACAGTCACGCAGCAGCGACAGCTGGATAAAGTGCAGAGACGAGACTGTCGCTCAATTCTTGGCAACGAATACACCACTTATCGGCACGCTCTCACCACATTCGGAATTCCAACCCTTGCTGACAGTTACCTTCAGACTGTGAGGTCGTTTGCGGTCACCCTAGTTAAGTACCCTCGGC
>NC_134803.1:3504977-3509977 GCF_046742065.1 Oratosquilla oratoria | reverse complement strand
ATTTTTATCATACCGACCTTTCATTTCTCGTTGAGCATTCGCCAAGTTCTCTCTTGCCAACTTCCAAGCTTCTAACAACTTCTCGGTGACCTGGGACACGTATTTCAAAGAAGGAACAGGTGGTTCTTCTTTCATCCATTGTTCATGAAGTATCTTTAGGGGACCACGGACTTCATGACCGAAGACTAATTCTGACGGGCTGAATCCAAGGCTTTCTTGAATTGTTGTTCGGGTGGCGAACAACAAAAAGGGGAGTCCGTCTTCCCAATTTCGAGTGTTCTCAGCACAGAAGATTCTTAACATTGTCTTGAGCGTTTGGTGAAAGCGCTCTAGAGCACCTTGTGATTGAGGATGATAGGCGGAGGAAGTTACATGATTTATACCTAGTGTTACAAGAGTTTCTCTAAACTTGTTGGAAAGAAAATTACTTCCTTGATCACTTTGAATGTTCTTGGGAAATCCTACATAGTGAAATATTTCAACATTTCTCTGATTATGTTTTGAGCTTTAATATTTTTCAAAGGAATTGCTTCTGGAAAACGAGTGCTCATACACATGATTGTGAGAATGTACTGATTTCCTTTACTTGAAGGAGGTAAAGGTCCTACACAATCAATAAGAACTTTTTTAAATGGCTCTTCCATTACAGGAATGGGATGGAGTGGAGCTTCTACAATTTTCTGGTTGGGCTTACCTACAAGTTGACATGTATGACATGTTTTACAATATTGGGCAACATCTTTGACAACCGTGGGCCAATGGAAATGTTGGGTTATGTTGAACAAGGTCTTTCTTACCCCTAAGTGACCTGCTAAGGGAGTATCATGAGCCAATCTTAGAACATTATTCCTGAAACCAAGAGGGAGGACTATTTGATTCCTTACTTGCCATGGCTGGTCAGCGGTTGCGGTGGATGCTCTCCATTTTCGCATTAGGACTCCGTTTTCTATATAGAAACCTCGTGACATATTTTCAACTTCTGGAGATGAAAGAATCTCGTACAAATTTTTAAGAGAATGATCTGACTTCTGTTCTTTGATTAATTCTGCTCTAGATAGAGAAACTGGTGAAGAAGAAGATGGGTCAGTTTGGGAGAATAGGGATTCTAAATTATAAGTCTCCTCTTCAGATTTCTTGTACTGAGATCTGGTTACAGCGCAAGCGGGAAACAACTGTAAGTTATCTGAAGGTTCTACTGAGGTCTTAGGGTTATTTGTTATTAAAGGAGAAATGACTTTGCTTCCAGCGATGTCATTGGCCAACAATAAGGATATTCCTACTATGGGAAAAGAGTCTACTACTGCTACTTTAACCATTCCGGTTGTTAAATCAGACCGCAAGAAAACATTATGTAATGGACATTTTACAATTCCTCCAACTCCTTCTATCAATATATCATAACCTGTATATGACTCACCCAGATTCTGCAAGACAGAATTTAAAATCAGACTTTGCTTTGCTCCTGTGTCTCGGAGTATGGAAATAGGATATTGTTGTGAACTACTACTATGAGATATAGTTCCTGAAGATACAAATGGTTTGAAACAAGGATCATGATCTGATGAGGGGGGTTCTACATTACTTGACAATACCGGCTTCTTTGGTAGTGTATCCTGAATAGAGGATTTTGAATCATCTGATTTTATATTACTTACAAGAGTTGGTGTCTTATTGGAGAATGAGGGTGTCAGTCTCTTTCTGCAATTAGAAATGTGATGGCCAACCTGTTTACAATAGGAACAAGTTACAGGGGGATTAGTCTTAAACCTTTCCATTCTTTGCCAAGGTTGGTTTGGAGGATATTGATTGAAATCAGACCTGTAACTGAAATGTGATGGGCTAGACTGATTTTCAAAGCGTTTCTTTGGGGACCAAGGATCAGAGTATTTTGTTGAATCTGGAATATATGACTTTGACTTTTGGGATTCCATTTGTCTTGACTTAGGTTTATGATTTAGTGTGAACTCATCAGCCAATACAGCAGCTTTAGTTAAAGTTTCGGGAACATGATCATCTATAAAAATCCTAAGATCTGTCTCTAAGGTATTCTTAAACTGCTCCAATAAAATCAACTGTTTAAGTCTATCTAAGGTGTCCGTTTCACTAGCCAAACACCACCTATTGAATAACCTCTCTTGTTGAGCCGCATATTCTACGTATGTTAACTGAGGTGTCTTCCTATAATTACGGAATTTCTGTCTATAGGCCTCTGGTATTAGTTCATAAGCTTTTAAAATACAAGCTTTCATATTATCATACTCGCTTTCTGCTTCTGAAAGAGAAGTATAAATTTGCTGAGCCTTACCCTTAAATTGTGTTTGAATGATTAATGGCCAATTTTCTTTAGGGATTTGTAACTGTTGCGCCAATTTTTCCCACTGAAGAAAGAAAATTTCTGGCTCTCCCTCTGAAAAATATTGGTAAAATTTTTACATACATGGAAATAACTATACTACCTTCCTTAACTACGGGTTGTCTATCAAAAATCCTAGCTAATACTTCTGCCTTCTTTAATTATAACTCAGCCAATTTGACTTTAGTTTCGTCTTCTCTAGCTTTAAATTCTGCCTAAATTTGCATTTGTTTCTGTTTAGTTTACTCATCTTTAGATACTTTTTTCGCTTTAGCTTCCTCTTCTCTAGATCTATATTCCGACTCAATTTGCATTTGTTTCAGTTTATTTTCCTCCTCTTTAGCTACTTGTTTCGCTTTAGCTTCCTCTTCTCTAGCTCTAAATTCCGCCTCAATTTGCATTTGTTTCAGTTTAGTTTCCTCCTCTTTAGCTTTAAATTCTGCCTCAATTTTCATTTGTTTCAGTTTAGCTTCCTCCTCAACTTCTACTCTCCTGACCTTTAATTGAATCTCATTAATCTTATGTTCGGTTAGTCGTGCCTCTTTTTCTAACCTATTTGAAGGAATTTGTATAGCTGTAATCTCTTCAGGAGATAAGATCTCATCTTCGATCAGATTTTCAACGAGTTCCTGAAGTATTTTTTTCTTTCGCAAACTTGTATCAATGTCTACTCCAAAGTGCTTGCCTATTTCTATCAAAGTGTCTTTAGTATGTATGTATGTATGTATGTATGTATGTATGTATGTATGTATGTATGTATGTATGTATGTATGTATGTATGTATGTATGTATGTATGTATGTATGTATGTATGTATGTATGTATGTATGTATGTATGTATGTATGTATGTATGTATGTATCGTAACTTTTGTCCTTACAAGATTTGAACCCAGACGTTAGCAACAATAATAGTAATAAAAAAAAAGTCACTTTGACATGCTACATAAAATTGTGAGATGAAGGCCAGAAACGAATGAATGAAGAGTCTTTGGGCCATGAGGTTCGGGCCGGTTAAGCAGTGTTTGACTTCGAGCAAGTCTCTTTTCCCTTGAAGCAATTGTTAGGACGTGAGCTATACTGCGTTTCAATGAAGCAAGTCCCAAGTCAATTTTCACGACTCATCTTACACACGTTCTTGAAACATTCAGCTTAGCAGTCATCTTTCTCAGGCAGCGACGTGGATTTTTTGAAATCCTGGACCTGATCACTTTCTTGAGACCTGCAAGTCCTGACTGACCTGGGGTGTCCACTTCTTGCACAATCTTGAATGCCGCCTGCATCCCTGAACCAATTAATAATTTGATAGATAAACCGATACAAATTTGCCAGCTTCATGTAGCTCAATTATTGCCGAATGTTTACGTCCTATACTAGTAGCTTGCAGCCCTACTCTTCACTCCTTCAGGAACAAAAACAAGAGGAATTTTGCCCCTTGAAGACAGTCCAACCCAGACTGTCACCGATGACAGTTTTTGTATGCGGTAGACATTTCTAGCATCCTATGGACGCGACTGATGATTTTCTGCAAAAAACTGTCATTTTGGCTATTGTGAGCTTCTTCTGGGTTGGAGAACCCTGTCAAAAGCCCATAAATGATTGGTATCCTCCGTTAATCCAATGTCATCATCTTATGACATTGTGGGTCCAACATCATCAACAAAAGCAAAAACGACATCGAGAACAACAACTAAAACAACAGGAGCAACGAAAACAGCATTTAAAACATCAGTAAAAACCATTTTAGTTGGATTGGTTCACACCTGGTGATTTTATTTGACTGAAACAGAGGTCTCGCTCGGATTTTGAAGAATTGAATAAGATAGCAATAATAAAGCTACTAAATCCATATCTCGGAGCCATACAATCAGTTAGTGCATCTGATCGTACAGCCTCATTCTTAATTACTGTATAAATTTCATCGCGCAATAGCTATATTGTTTGTCCTGTATTCATTCCCTACAGTTCAATCCAACATATGAGCAACGCTTAGTCCAGGTAGCGTCCGCATGTTTTTTCTCAATTAATTAAAATCGCCCGCCAGTAGCCAGAATAAACACAAAAGCTGAATAAAAATGCCAAAGGATACTTTGGAGCTCGTTAGTTTATTCGTTCGTTCGTTCGTTCGTTCGCTTGCTTGTTTGTTTGTTTGTTTGTTTTGTTTTGTTTTTTGTTTGCTTATTTTTCCTTTTCTTATTTCTTCAAGTGATCTTCGTCGCGTAAGTTTGAAAGTAATAAAAAGGTGTTTTGGAAAGAAATTAAGAGAGGAAGAAGAGACGAATCAAGTAGAGAAAAAAAGTAAAACGGGCAGATGGAGAGATAGTAATGGAAGACAAAGCAGTAAGAGGAAAATGGACAGAGTATTTTAGGGAGTTGCTAAATGTGAAGGAGGATAGGGAGGGAAAGGTAGTTGCAGTGGGAAGTGCTAAGAAAATGACGGTGATGAGAGAGAAAAATGGAGGAGAAATAGGGAAGGATGAGGTGAAGGCACCTGGGTTGGATGGGTACTATGCAGATTTTTGTGGTAAGAAAGACATGTGAGAAAGATTTAGGAAAAGTTACGGATGTTTTGGGGACTTTTATGGATTTAGAAAAGGTTTATGACAGGGTAGAAAGAAAGGCGCTGTGGGAGGTACTGCAGGTATATGGG
>NC_134803.1:3474977-3477477 GCF_046742065.1 Oratosquilla oratoria | reverse complement strand
GGGAAGCAGTAAACTCTCCTTAAAAACATTTTTCTTTTCCTAAAGAAAGGCGCCGCTGTGGACTGAGCTGGAAGGACATTCCCCCAATTTGGAGTGGTCGCTATCGTTTCCCCGTAAACATAAAGACTCCAGTTCGATCCTCAACAGCCCTCGGCAACCGCCAGTAACCCTGGCCGACCGGGGTCACCGGACAATGGAGGTGGCTTCGGCCGCAGCTAAGCGAGTTCCGTTGCCTCAGAATATGAGTGAGGGTTATACTTCATAGATTGTTTTCAGGTTAAACGATTTCTTAACTCCCTTATCTAGTTAAAATCGTCTGGTTTTAGCTGGAATAAAGACTATCAAGATGCTCTTAACCCGTTTATGTCTGGAATTCTCCTAAAGCTAAATGAAGCGCTTGGCATTAGCCGAAGCAAAGTTGTCTAAAGAGTAACATGGGCACAAATACTGTAGGGTCAACGTGAGACGATGGCCCCTTCTCACTTCCTACCCCCACCTCTCCCTCCCCCTTCCACGCTTCCCCCTCCTACTCCCCCTCCCGCTTCCCCTCCCTTTCAGCCCCTCCCTCTCCTCCCCTCCTCTATCCACCTCTATCTCAACCTCTCCACATCCTCCCCTCTATCCCCTCTCCCCAATTTATGGCTCCGTGTTGCCATGGCGTTTGCCTCCATTGTGTACGAGTAATTGATTGTCTGGTCAGTGCTAGTCCATGTTATTCAGTTGAGGTGCGACCCCAAGGTAAAGAGTTAAATAAATAAATAAATAAATAAATAGATAAATGAATATATAAATAAATAAAACAAAATGGATTTTTCATGGTCTTCATCAAAAGAGTATATGATAATAGGTCTACTTCACAATTAAGAGAATAAGTTAACTTGGAATATGGTACAAGATATAATCCTGATTAGAAACGACAAAAAGATTGTCATTAATAAATAAAAATTCAGAAGAGAAGTTATTGAAAGTAAGATATTCTCATAATCTTAAAAAAAATGTATTTAATTTTTTTTTTTTTCCTATCTTCGAGTGAAAAAGAATTCCGGATACCACTGATAACCAAAGGCAAAATCTTGAAAGTCAGTAAACCAAATAACCTTGTCAAAGAAGTTGTCTGCAAATTAAGAAAACCAGATTAAAGGCCAATGAATGAGAAAAAATCTGCATGAAAGTGGCAGTTCCCAACAAGTCTATAGAAATAAATACCACGTGAGGACGGAGGAAAGGTTTGCTACACATAGGGTGACTTAACGGTCGAGAAATACCATGCTCTGGGTTTTTTGTTGATTTGTTGGCAGGTATTTGATGTATTTACAGCTTCGGGGAATGTCTCCCCTACTTAGACTAGGGGAGAGTCTTTCACCAGGCTCCTCTCCTAGATGCCTGACCTAGGCCCCCTGTCTATGGCGAGCGCAGTCACCGTTATAGAATGGGAAAACACATAGTTAAGCACGTTTGGTGTAGTTGTCACACAGGAAACGTGTTTGTGATAAAATGTATATCATACGGGTTTTAATTGCATAGTAATAGGGTTTAGTTATATAATTGGTGGGCGTGGCTAGATATGGTGTATATACTGAAGTAACGGTAATGTAGTTTGGGTTGGCATAAGAAAGGTGTCGATGAATTGTCTGGTGTAGAGGCTGGTATATAAAAATAGACAAGTAGGTAGATAGAAGGGTAGGTGGCGGGAAATTAATTTTATGACTTAGATGTTTTGAAAAGAATGGTCGCTACGGAGTTGCAAAGTTACATAATCTCGCTCACCACCTAATGTTTGTAAACATAAGCTAGGGTATCGATATAGATGCTGATGTTACGAATTGTTAACACTAAAACCACTTCGCTTCGTGACAAGATTGCTTGCGTAAGCAGTATTGCTTGAGATAGTACAACATCTTTCTGATTGGAGAAAAGGGTGGAGGAGGAGAAAAATTACTGGTGCACGAAAGTAAAGTCTCGCCCTTAAAGGGTGGCATTTATTTGCAACGATCAAAGTTATTGGATGAATTAAATAGTGACGTCCAAGCAAACTTGGCTTGGTGAGTGTATAAAGGATCCCAGGTGGGAGTCCTCTGGTGTACTTGATCAAACTAAGTTGTTGAAGTGTAATATTATTTGAAGAAATGAAGAAGAAAATTTACGTTTAATTCACCCTATACTGGTACTAAGTTGTACTTGACTAAGTAGGACGAAAGAGGCGTGGGACCTACAGATGAGTGACTTACAATTATACAATGATGAAAAGAAAGTGAAGAAAGTTGAAAGTGAATGAAGAAATAAAATTTCATAAAAGGGACAGTTAACAGAAATAAAACCAGTAATTAAGGAGAGAAGGGAACTGAAATTGTTGTAGCAACAGAGCTAACATCTGGTGACATCAGGTTTCCTTGTTGGGTAATGGCGTGATGGCGTCATGTTGTAGTACGTTAGCATTCCTTGAGTCATGTGTTTTGTGGTTGGGAAATGCGAGGTTAGCAAGATTGGAGGTCTTGGTAAA
>NC_134803.1:3459977-3472477 GCF_046742065.1 Oratosquilla oratoria | reverse complement strand
ATTATTATTATTATTATTATTATTATTATTATTATTATTATTATTATTATTATTATTATTATTATCATTATTATTATTATTATTATTATTATTATTATTATTATTATTATTATTATTATTATTATTATTATTATTATTATTGTGGATAGGAGGTAAGGGAACACGGGCTGAGGGAAATACTTTTATTCCTGACTAGTTTCGCCTGAGTGGCTTCTTCAGAGGAACATAGTTTGAAGTCAAGTTGGTCAATATATATGGCAAAAGAAGGAACGTGGTAAAGTGCCAGGTTGGTCCCCCACTCGACCTCATCTATTGGTGTGGCGGATTGTCACAGCGGGTGGACCAAGTATCCTCCTGCACTTTATCGTAATGAATAATAAACACAGAGCCCCTGATCCAGACGGACGTTTCAGCCACGCGAACAACAGGAGGATACTTGGTCCACCCGCTGTGACAATCCGCCACACCAACAGATGAGGTCGAGTGGGGGACCAACCTGGCACTTTACCACGTTCCTTCTTTTGCCATATATATTGACCAACTTGACTTCAAACTATGTTCCTCTGAAGAAGCCACTCAGGCGAAACTAGTCAGGAATAAAAGTATTTCCCTCAGCCCGTGTTCCCTTACCTCCTATCCACATTCGTCACAATGTATACACATTATTATTATTATTATTATTATTATTATTATTATTATTATTATTATTATTATTATTATTATTATTATTATTATTATTATTATTATTATTATTATTATTATTATTATTATTATTATTATTATTATTATTATTATTATTATTATTATTATTATTATTATTATTATTATTATTATTATTATTATTATTATTATTATTATTATTATTATTATTATTATTATTATTATTATTATTATTATTATTATTATTATTATTATTATTATTATTATTATTATTATTATTATTATTATTACTATTACTATTATTATTATTATTATTATTATTATTATTATTATCATTATTATTATTATTATTATTATTATCATTATTATTATTATTATTATTATTATTATTATTATTATTGTTATTATTATTATTATTATTATTATTATTATTATTATTATTATTATTATTATTATTATTATTATTATTATTATTATTATTATTATTATTATTATTATTATTATTATCATTATTATCATTCATTACAAAGGATTACAAAGGCAAAGCATGCCGACAGGAGACCTTTTGATCCATATCTAGGTCGGATGCAAAAAAAAAAAAAAAAAAAAAAAAAAAAAAAAAAAAAATAATAATAATAATAATAATAATAATAATAATAATAAATCAAAACTATAACAATGTAAATAACAATTAAAATACATAAATAAATGCATTGGTATAGTTGAATAACAAACAAAAAGGTAAATAGTAAATGATTATAAATTGACATATAACTAATAATAAATGACAATCAGACAGACAAATTATAACAAAACAAAAACAAATAATATAACATAAATTATAATCATTACAGCATCTTACTTAGGTATCTATCTAAATGATTCTTAAAGCTTCGAACTGAACTACATTGCACTACCTGTGCAGGAAGTTTATTCCATTCATTAACTACACGGTTGGCAAAGTTGTTTCTACCTACTTCCAAATTGAATCTATTTCCGGACAGTTTGAAACCATTGTTTCTTGTCTGATTCTCATTCAATGTGAGAATTTGGTCACTTTTGATATTGTCAATTCCCTTTAAAATCTTAAAGACCTGTATCAAGTCACCTCTGAGTCTACGCTTTTTTAGGGAAAACAGATTCATGTGCTTAAGTCGATTTTCGTATGATTTATTTTTGATATTTGGAATCAGTTTTGTGGCTCGCCGTTGTACTTTTTCCAGTCTGTCAATGTCTTTAATGAGATTCGGTGACCATACGGAAACAGCATATTCCAAATGTGGACGAACTAACGATTTATATAGCTTGTTAATGAGTGATGGACTTTTGAAATCAAAAGATCGCGCAATCAATCCCAGAATCTTATTTGCTTTCTCAGAGGCTGAAATACACTGCTTGGATGATTTGAGGTCGTTACTGATAATTACGCCGAGATCTTTTTCACTATCCACTTTTGTTAACGAATTTCCAAATAACTTGTAATCGTACTTACTGTTATTTTTACCTATGTGCATTACCTTGCATTTACTTGTGTTAAATTTCATTAGCCACTTTTCAGACCATTGCTGTAATTGATCTAAATCTTCTTGAATATCTAATTGGTTTGAGTGATCATTTGCCACTCCGCACAGTTTTGTATCATCAGCAAATTTGGAAACAGTAGATTTTAGTCCATGGTCTATATCATTTATATATACTATGAATAGAAGTGGCCCAAGAACGGAACCCTGAGGAACTCCACTTGCAACACTTTTCCATCCAGAAGTTTTTCCATTTAAAACAACTCTCTGTTTTCGACCTTTCAACCAATTACTAGTCCAACCTAATAGGCTACCACTTATTCCATGCAAAGCTAATTTAGTAAGTAGTCTTTCGTGTGGGACGGTATCAAAAGCTTTTGCAAAGTCTAGATATATTAAATCTATATTGTTTCTTTTGTCATAATTCGAGACAACTGTGTTGTAGAATTCGAGTAAGTTAGTCACGCAAGAACGTTTCCGTCTGAAACCATGTTGGCTATCATTTATCAAACGGTTACTTTCTAAATGATATTCGATAGCATCTCTGATGATAGTTTCCATTATTTTTCCTACGATCGAAGTCAAACTAATAGGCCTATAGTTATTTGGTTTATTTTTGTCACCTTTTTTGAATATGGGAGTAACGTTAGCTAGCTTCCATTCTCTTGGGACATCTCCGGATATGATGGATTTCTTGAAAATAATTTCTAATGGAACAACAATCTCATTTTTCATTTCCTTTAAGATTCTTGGATGCCAACCGTCAGGCCCTGGTGTTTTATTAACTTTGAGTTTGTCTATACACCTTTTAATTGTTTCTTTTGTTATATTTACCGTAGTGAGTAAGTTTACCCCAGACTTTTCACAGGTTTCAGTTTGGAATTCACTTTGAGGTGTTTCGTTTACGAATACCGAGCTAAAATAATTGTTTAAGAGATTACACATTCCTTCATTTGAATATTCAAGTTGACCGTCAGCAGATAATAGTGGACCAATGTGATTCCTAACAACCTTTTTATCTCTAATGTAACTATAGCATCATCATCATCATCATCATCATTATTATTATTATTATTATTATTATTATTATTATTATTATTATTATTATTATTATTATTATTATTATTATTATTATTATTATTATTATTTAATTATTATTATTATTATTATTATTATTTTTATTATTATTATTATTATTACTATTATTACTATTATTATTATTATTATTATTATTATTATTATTATTATTATTATTATTATTATTACTATTATTATTATTATTATTATTATTATTATTATTATTATTATTATTATTATTACTATTATCATTATTATTATTATTATTATTATTATTATTATTATTATTATTATTATTATTATTATTATTATTATTATTATTATTATTATTATTATTATTATTATTATTATTATTCACCGTCTGGGGTATTGGCTGCTTGTTATTGTGGCAAAGTAGCATGCAGTCGATACTTTAGGGTCTATATGGGGCGCCCCTACGTACCAGAGCCACACATCATTTTGTCTATGATAGAAGAAATTCTGTTCATAGAGAAATTATGACACTTTTATACTACGACTGTCCCTCTGTTATGCTGTCCCCCAACCCCTTGTTGCTGTCCTGTACCATTTCTCTGAGTATTCTCTTTCTGATTGGGGGAATTCCCTGTGGTGGGGAAAAAGAATACTGCCACCAAGTTTTCCCACTTGGATCGTAAGAGGCGAGAAGAAAGGGACGGGGAGAGGGACTAGGCATCCTTCTCCCTGTAGCCCCAAGGGGCAATTACCTAAAATGAAAAGAAAAGGCATAAGGGGTGCTGGCGGGCCTCGGGCCAGCACCCTAAGGTTTGGGTCTTTTAATGTGCGTGGATGTGGTACAGATGAGAGTAAAAGGGAAGAGATAGGTAGTATGTTTGTGAGAAGAAAGTTGGATGTGTTGGCTTTGAGTGAAACTAAGTTGAAAGGGAAGGGTGAGTGTATGTTTGGGAGTGTAAGTGGGAGGTTATCAGGAGTGAAGAGAGGGCGAGGGAGGGAAGGGGTGGCTATTCTAGTAAGTGAGGAGATAGGTAAAGGGGTAGTGGAGTGGAAGGAGGTTTCCTCAAGGATAATGTGGATGAAGGTGAAACTGGGAAAGGAGATGTGGGTCTTTGTAAGTGCATATGGGCCGGGCAGTGAGAAGAGCATGGAAGAAAGGGAGGCCTTTTGGATAGATTTAAATGAGTGCATAGAGGGTTTAGGAAGAAATGTCAATGTAATAGTACTGGGAGACCTTAATGCTAGAGTGGGAAATGGTCCAATCGATGGAGTGGTTGGGAAGTGTGGAGTTCCAGGAAAGAATCGTAGTGGAGAGTTGATGGTGGAAATGTGTCTAGAAAGAGAGTTGATGATAGCAAATACAGTGTTTCGGAAGAAAGTCAAGCATAAGTACACATGGGAGAGGGTGGTGGAGGGAAGGGTGGTAGATAGAGCGCTAATGGATTATGTAGTGGTAAATAGGATTATGATAGGAAGAGTTAAGGATGTACATGTGCTAAGGGGAGAGGGTGGGGGAATATCAGATCATTTTTTGGTGGAAGGTAAGTTGAGAGTGGAGGATAGATGGAGGAGGAAAGGGACAAAAGGTAGGGAGGTTCTTAGAGTGAACTCCTTGAATGAAAAGGAAAAGGAGAAGGAGTACGAAAAGAAGCTGAAGGAGGAGTGGGAGGGAGTTAAGGATAGAGCAGAGATGGGTGTGGAGGAGGAATGGGGATGGTTCAAGGAGGGAGTCTTAAAGTGTGCAAGGATGGTGTGTGGAACAAGAAGGACAGGGGGAAATAGAAGAAAGGGTAGTGAATGGTGGGATGAGGAAACAAAGAAGGTTGTAGAAGAGAAGAAGCGAGCATTCACAGATTGGTTACAAAAGAGGACAGGGGAGTCATATGAGACGTACAAAGAAAAGAAAAGAGAAGTAAAGCAAAAGGTAAAGGAGGCAAAGAGGAGAGCAGATGTGAAATGGGGTAGGAGTATGACAGAAAATTTTGAAAGTAATAAAAAGATGTTTTGGAAAGAAATTAAGAGAGGAAGAGGAGGCGAATCAAGTAGGGAAGAAAAGGTAAAAGATACAGATGGAGAGTTGATAATGGAAGAATTGGCAGTGAGGGGAAGATGGGCAGAATATTTTAGGGAGTTGCTGAATGTGAAGGAGGATAGGGAGGGAAAGATAGCTGCAGTGGGAAATACGAAGAAAATGAGAGTGATGAGTGAGGAGAATGGAGGAGAAATAAGGAAGGATGAGGTGAAGGCAGTTGTAAAGATGATGAAAGCAGGTAAGGCACCTGGTCTGGATGGATGTCATGCAGAATGTCTGAAAAAGGGAGGTTCAGTGATGGTGGACTGGTTGGTGAGATTATTTAATGTTTGCTGGAGAGAGGGTAGAGTACCGGAGGACTGGAGTAGTGCCTGTATAGTTTCCTCTTTACAAGGGAAAAGGGGACAAGTGTGAATGTAGTAATTTCAGAGGGATTAGCCTGTTGAGTGTAGTAGGGAAGGCTTATGGGAGAATCTTAATTGAGAGGATTAGGAGAGGAACAGAAGGAGTAATTGGTGAGGAACAGTGTGGATTTAGGACGGGTAGAGTTTGTGTAGATCAGATCTTTGTGGTAAGACAGATATGTGAGAAAGCTATAGGAAAGGGGAAGGATGTTTTTTGGGCTTTTATGGATCTGGAAAAGGCTTATGATAGGGTAGACAGAAAGGCACTGTGGGAGGTTATGCAGATTTATGGGATAGGAGGAAAGCTTTTGGGAGCTGTCAAGAGTTTTTATGTGAGTAGTAGAGCATGTGTTAGGATTGGAAATGGAGAGAGTGAGTGGTTTGAGGTAAAGGTGGGACTTCGTCAAGGATGTGTTATGTCGCCCTGGCTGTTCAACTTATACATGGATGGGGTGGTGCGAGAGGTGAATGCTAGGGTAGTGAGTCAGGGATTGGAGATGGTTAAAGAAAATGGAGAAAAGTGGGAGGTGAGCCAGCTGTTGTTTGCAGACGACACTGCGCTTGTGGCAGGGTCAGAGGAGGGATTGAGGAAGCTGGTGGCAGAGTTTGGGAGAGTATGTGATAGAAGAAAGCTAAAGATAAATGTGGGTAAAAGTAAGGTGATGAGATGTACAAGGGGTGAAAGTGGCAGTAGACTGGAAGTGAACATTAAGGGAGAGCGACTGGAGGAAGTGGATAGTTTTAGATACTTGGGTGCAAGTGTAGCAGGAAAAGGTGGAGTGAAGGTGGAGGTAGAATGTAGATTGAGAGAAGCGAGTAAATGCCTTGGTGGTTTAAAGAGTGTAATGAGGAATAGACATTTGGGAATGGATGCGAAGAGGAGACTGTATGAAGGAGTGATTGTGCCAACAGCACTGTATGGGGCAGAAACGTGGAACATAAGAGAAGAAGAGAGAAGGAGTTTGAATGTGTTTGAGATGAGGTGTCTGAGAAGTATGGTGGGGGTTACTAGGCTAGATAGAGTGAGAAATGAGGAGGTGAGGAGGAGAACAGGGGTGAAAAAGGATTTGGGAGATAGGGTTGATGAAAGAATATTAGGATGGTTTGGACACATGGAAAGAATGAGTGAAGAAAGACTAGTAAAAGAGGTATGGAAGGCAGATGTGGAGGGAGTGAACATGAGGGGACGTCCTAGGATGAGGTGGATGGATGGGTTGAAGGGGGCTTTGGGGAAGAGGGGAATGTCTGTTGAGGAAGGAAGGGAGAGGACGGAAGACAGAGGTGAGTGGAGAATGGTTGTATATGGATGATGTTGTGACTGCATGAGGTGGGGGGTGGGGTAGTATGTGTGAGTGAATTTTGACGCAGCCCGAAGGGATTTCTCCCCGTCCTCTCCTTATATGCAAAGGGGGACGGAGAGGGGGGGTCGCCGATTAAATGAAGCGGCCTTGCTGTGGATGTACTGTGTCTTGCGACACTGCTTCTGACCCAGGGCGGTGGGCAGGGTGCAGGATTGACCCGTCATCCAGGAGGTGCTCAGATGAGAGGAGGGGTGGGAGGGGTGTGGAGTGTATTTAGGGATGAAATGGGTGGGAGTGTTTTTATGCCTTTCCCTTTTTGGCTACCTCCCTTGGAAGGGGGAAAAAGCCTTGGTATATGTATGTATGTATTATTATTATTATTATCATCATCATCATCATCATCATATCCTCATCATGATCATTATTATTATTATTGTTATTATTATTATTATTATTATTATTATTATTATTATTATTATTATTATTATTATTATTATTATTATTATTATTATTATTATTATTATTATTATCATTATTATTTATTATTATTATTATTATTATTATTATTATTATTTTATTATTATTATTATTTTATAATTATTATTATTATTTTTGTTATTATTATTGTTACTATTATTATTATTATTATTATTATTATTATTATTATTATTATTATTATTATTATTATTATTATTATTATTATTATTATTATTATTATTATTATTATTATTATTATTATTATTATTATTATTACTGCCTCTGTTCAGTGAGAATTTATATTTGCCCCTTTAGTTCGGGATCCATAAGATACCTAGTTTTATATCAGTTATCACTTGCACTGGGGTCGGGGGTGGGGATGGGGGTTATAGCTTATTAAGTGTAAGACATTCTAAAGAACATCAGTATTTGTTAGGTTCTTTGTGAAACTATTACAAGGATGTGTTTGTTGTAATATATCTAAATAAAATAATAATATAAAAGCATATAAATTCTTCTCTTGTGAGAAGTTTGGAGATTTCGTTCTTTTTTGCGTGTATAGATGTCAGTGTGTGTGTGATATCAGATTCCCTATCTTGCGTAATGTTCAGGTAGGACTATAGTTTAGGAGTTTGGGATTATTTCTAATGGATTGACCTAGTCATTTACGTTTTCTATTGTTTCTGTGAGAAGTATCTAACATCTATTCTAATGTTGCATAAAATTTACTGGACTGTTTGTTATTATATTTTTGTATTGATTACTTGGTGGGATGTAAATTTATTTATTTATTTTGTTTCATTATGCTATTAACTAAATGTTGCTTATATTTGTTTCGTCGAGTTTTGTGAATAATTATTGGTTATATTTTTGTGGGAAATTGTAATTTTTGTAAATTATGCTGCTGTTCGTATAATAATTCCTGTACATTGATTATGGAAATCTGTGTGTTTTGTTCTTTGTTGTTCAATGGAGTAAACCTTTGAGTTAAAAAACAATGTATTTTTGAGATGGAGGTATACATTACGTGTATGGGTTTTGATTATGGTACGGAGTAATGATTGGTTGTCTTTGAGTGGGAAGTTTTGTTATTTTATCTTGAGGATGTGTCTTTCTTGAATTTTGTGTGATACATTTTTGTATCTTGGTTGGGTTTGTCAGAATTATATCGTTTCAAGGCTGAGTTGGTAAAATGAGAAAAATTTGTATTCTGAGTTCAGACTAATGTATTGGAGATGGTTATATTACGTTGGCAATTGATGGAATCAATATAGTTTTGACTTTTATATAATTGTGTATTATTCCTTGGTGTCACAATCTGAAGTAAAGTAGAGAATATTTTTATATAGATAGAATGGGTTTTGGTAAGTGATCGTTAATACATTGTAACTTATCAAAACGCGCGACGTCTTGCGTCTCTTGGATGGAAAAATTATTGAAGTTGCATGGTGTAACCGGGGTGTTACATAAGAGAGGACTTAATGCGGGCGAGAAATACCTTGATGGTGTTTTCCTCGTTTTATTAAGAATGTAATCTGGATACAGCTTGGGATTTTCAGGTGAGATAAGGTTTCCACCTAGACAGGTCTCCTACCAGGTACTTGACCTAGGCAGTCCTAGTGCGGGGCCTTGACCTCGCCAATCCCCCTCTCTGACGGCGCAACCGTCGATAATAAAGGGCGAGAGGTAGGTTTTGTGGGTTGCCGTATATGAGATGTGTTAGTCATCAAATATAGTTATGGGCGTTAGTTCCGTTATATAGGGTTAGTTGAATGGTTGGTGGGCGTGGCTAGATATGGTGTATATATATTAAGTTACGGTAATGTAACTGGGGTAGGTATTAGAAAGGATTCAATGGTTCTGTCTGGTGACATTAGGCATCTTGTGCTGCGGGAGCGTTGTTTGTCTTACTTTGCGTTTAGTCAAGTGTTTTGAGATTGAAAAATTTGTGAGGTCTGCAAGATTGGAGGTCTTGCTAAAGGCGAGTACCAATGTTGCATGTATGTGGATCAAGGGCATGGGTGGTGATGGTTAGTGGTGGTTACAATGGTTTTGTTTGTTGGCTTTGTTCATTGTGGAATTTGTTGTTTTGTTTTCCTTTATTTGTCTTATTCTATTATGTGTTGGATTTGGGTGACAGTCTGTGAGATTTCCTTGGGGCGGGAGGGGCGGTTGGGTGTGTGTATAGAATATGCTGAGCTGAGCATTTTCCTGCATAAGCTAGTATGATTTAGTTATAAGGTTAGTGTGATATTGAGTTGTTATATACGGGTTAATTATTTGAGTACATGATGGCAAGGGTGATATTCTAGCTTGTACTTGGGAGGTGTATTGTCTTTGATATTACATAGAATGAGTTTGATAAATATCGTGTAAGTATATTGTGTCAAAAATGCACTAAAAGATGTTTGGTATATAATTACTGATTTCTATATATCTGAGATTTTATATGTTTACATTGTGTTTGGTGTTATGTATAGAACTATCTCTAAATATTTTGGTAGATCTTTGTGGATTAGAAGATTTGGTTGTGTAATAATTAAATAACATTTGATCGATTCTGTTGAATGCTTTTCACTTGAAGAATTGGCTGTGAATTACTTTACGTCTTAGTATGCGGAGTCTATTTAATGTGTATGCACTTATTGGTTTGTTTGTAACTTTCTATTGAGTTGAGTGCATATACCTTTTGTAAATCAGGGTAATTTACATACGTTACATAGATATATGTTGATGAGATGTGTAGTCCTTGGATCACTGCCAGATGGTGACTGCCGGAACTTGCAAGGAGATGGTTGTATCTGGGGTCGGATTTTGCTGAATTGGTAGTTTCTCTGATCCGCTGATGTCTCGGGTGGAGGTTGGCGGTGGATGGGGTGGTTCAGGGAGGGAGGTGGTTATGTGAGTCTGGCTTCTAACTGTGGGTCGTGGTGGAGGGAGTGGTTGCAGTGTTGAAGTGGTTTAAGCGGGGGTGAGCTAAACCGACGAGAGTAGCGAGGCCTATCGCCTCCTGACCTTGCTCAACTGATGCAATGTTCCTGGTCCTCGTTGGATATGAGGGGGCTAGAAGAGATTGGAGGGTAGGCTCTCGTCCCGCTCCGTATGAAATGAGCTAGAAAGATTAAAAGAAATTAGTGGAAGTACGTTATTCGGTATCCACGATGACTGGTGAGGTTAGTTGTGTACGGAGTATGTGGAGATGCAACGATACTGCTTAGATGAGTGTCATCGGTTTGGGGGTCCTATGCATATTAACTGAAGTCGTGTGGTATCGGGTTGACCTTCAAGTCGGTGCGCTGGGTCCCTCAAGGCTTGTTGGAGTCGCCTGGCATTGTTCTAGAAGTAGAGAGGTCAGTAGTATTACTTACCGAGTGAGTTGTTTGCTGAGCTTGTAATTTGTATTGCTTGTCAGATTGTCGGCTCGGGAGGGGGGGCGGTTGATGGAGGGGTAGTGTATATATGTATCGCTCACTGCAGGATGCGCGGGGATGAGTGAAGTCTTGCCTCCATTCAGGAGCCTTGATTGAAGATGCCGTTTGAAATTTCACTACCGATTCTAAGATGGCTACAGCTGCAAGTTACACCTGTGGTGATTGGCAGATATTCCTAGAAGTCCGATTGTCATCTCGGAGGGGACAGTTGGTGGAGGGGTGGGGTATAGATGCGTAGCTCGCCGGAAGGTGCGCGTTGGTGAAAGAAAAATATTGTGGGTAGTTGCCTCAATTCCGGGGGCTTGATTGAAGATGTGATGTACTTTTTTTTTTTTTTTGTGGTTTGATTGAAGCGCAATGCGTTGATTGAAGTCTTGAAGTTGTGTTGCTGGGAATCACTGCTCTTGGTTGACGATTCTAGTCGTGCAACTGGTGAATGGCTGCTCAGACACGCTATGGTAAATCTCGTAGCTGTTGGTCTCTCCTACTCAGACACGCTACGGAGGAGTAGTGTGAGGAGTAGAGGACAGTATTCTGACGGCGGTCTCTCTTCAGGCAGCTGTCTTTCCTCTTATTGGTAGCAAATTGCCACCAGGTGGTTTGAAATCAATGTATTTCGACTTTACCCCCAATTATGAAACCCATATTGTGAGTTTTTGGGTAGGCGTGGCTTTGGTGGCTTGGCTGAGGACGACGGTTTTAGTCATGTAGTCTTCTTCAGGTTGGCGTGGGAACACCGGAGGGGTTAAGGGGTGCAGTCGGCAGACAGCAGACCTGGTAGGCGTGGTTAGTCATGGAAAGCAGACCTGGTAAGCGTGGCTGGTCGTGGAAAGCAGACCTGATAGGCATCGAGGGTTTAGTCGGGTCTCTTCTTCGGGGCGTGGGAGCACCGCTTGCCACCAAATATGTAGCAAATTGTTATATATGTTGCACTGCGGGTGGGTTCTTCAGTAGGCGTGGCTTGGGCGGCTTGGCTGAGGACGACGATTTAAGTCAGATAGTTTTCTTCGGGTTGGGGTGGAAATACCGCATGCCACTAAACATGTAGCAAAGGTTTACTACATATAGGGAACTTAGCGGCGAGAAATACCATGCTCTGGGTTTTTGTTGATTTACTGGCAGGTACTTGATGTATTTACAGCTTCGGGGAATGTCTCCCCTACCTAGACTAGAGGAGAGTCTCTCCCCAGTCTCCTCTCCTAGGTTCCTGACCTAGGCCTCCTGTCTATGGCGAGCGCAGTTACCGTTATAAAATGGGAAAACACCTAGGTAAGCACGTTTGGTGTAGTTGTCAGATAGGAAATGTGTTTGTGATCAAATATATATTATACAGATGTTAGTTGCATAGTAATGGGATTTAGTTACATAATTGGTGGACGTGGCTATATATGGCGTATATATTGAAGTTAGAATAATGTTGTTGGGGTAGGCATCAGAAAGGGGTCGATAAATTGTCTGGTGACATTAGGTACTTCCTTGTTGGGTAGTAGCGCGATGGCGTCATGTTGTAGTACGATAGCATGTCTTGAGTCATGTGTTTTGTGATTGGGAAATGCGAAGTTAGCAAGATAGGAGGTCTTGGTAAAGACGAGTACCATCTTGCATGCATTTGGATGCCGTGAGAC
>NC_134803.1:3447477-3454977 GCF_046742065.1 Oratosquilla oratoria | reverse complement strand
CGAGACTGATAGCATCTAAGATGGCGTATAGTTCGCACAACGTGGAGCTGGAGTGATCTCTGAGTCGACGGCCGACCCAGCCCTCAGGAGGCGGCGGTAGGTCAGGTGAGTAGACTGCTCCTCCAGCTGCACCATCTGATTGTAGTGATCCGTCAGTGTAGAGGCGATGCGGAGCAGTGATGGAGGATGTTACCTGGGTAACATGTTCCAAGGCCAGCTGTAGTTGTAGAGGAGGTGGGTCACATTTTGCTGTAGGAGTGAAGCTAACCACAGGCGATGGTAGCGCCCACGGGGGAGGGCCTGGGGGTATGTCAGCTACTGGTACTTGTAAATCTAGGCTGCGAATGAAGGAAGAGATAGACTTTATAAGACGGCGACCGGGGGGCATGAGGCGGGGGACGGGCGGAGCGGGGACGAGAGAATCTCTGATCAGTGCTGTGAAGTGCGGTGAGATGTGGGGAAAGTGTATACATTTAACTGTAAGGCAGGTGACATTAGAATAAATCCTCTCAACTAGGGATGGAAGCCGTAATTCCCGCTGCATGTTGACAATTCTGGTAGTCATTGGGCAACCGAGAATGATTCTCATGGCTTTATTCTGAAAAATCTCCAGTGGCTCTAAAGCATATCGAGGAAGTTGAATTAAGGCAGGGGAGAGGTAATCAACAACAGAGCGTATAAAAGTAATATAGACAGTTCTGGCCACGGGGATGGAGATACCGGAAGAGTTGTTGGTGAGCCACTGGAGAGGCCGGAGCCGACGTTGGAGACGATCTAGCAATTCACGAATTACGGGATGGGATTGACGCCGGGCAGAAAGAGTTTCCGAGATTCGT
Organism: Oratosquilla oratoria; assembly: GCF_046742065.1. Taxonomy (NCBI): domain Eukaryota; kingdom Metazoa; phylum Arthropoda; class Malacostraca; order Stomatopoda; family Squillidae; genus Oratosquilla; species Oratosquilla oratoria. The sequence goes on along the minus strand of NC_134803.1, from coordinate 3,454,141 downwards.
ACTGGTGCACCAAGGTAGCAGTACTGGGAGCTTAGTGGGATGATGCAGTCTCCAATCATGAACTCTGGCAGCGTGGCAGGAGGGCGGTAGGAGAAAATTCTGCTCTTCTGTGGGGAAGCAACAAGGCCACAGTTAGCAGAAGCCTGGGAGAGAGAAGTAAGAAAGAGTTGTAGCTGTGTTGGGGAGGTAGAGTGAATACATAGATCATCTGCATAGCATGTAATTGTGACCTCAGGAATAGTGGGCAAAGACGTGAGGAGACGATGCATAAGTATATTAAAGAGAAATGGACTTAGTACCCCTCCTTGAGGAGTGCCGAGATGAAAACCCCGTGAGGAGCTGTAGGCACCGCTAAAGAAGACACGGGAGGTCCGGTTACTGAGGTAGCCCTTAATCCATCGTAGTAATTTACCCTTAATTCCAAAGTCAATTAATTGATCTAAAATAACGTCTCGGTTTGCTATATCAAATGCACTTTTTAGATCTATAAATGCCACAACACTGTCACGGGAGAGGCGAGAATATAAGTCGACGAGGCAGTGATGGGTGCTGCGTTGGGGTAGAAAGCCGAAGAGACGTGGAGAAAGGCGATCTTGTAGTTGGTACATCAGTCGGGTGAGCAAGATTCTTTCCATTACTTTGCAGAAGCAGGATGTAAGGGAGATGGGCCTGAATTTTGCTGTACCGGGCTTGGGTATGGGGATTATTGTACTCGTGGTCCAGGCATGTGGGATATATCCATCTCGTAGACACATATTTTAGAGGCGAAGGAGGGGGTTACCGGTAATACGGTGCAGTAAACGTAGCACATTGTAGGTAATGCCATCATCCCCAGGGGACGTGGCTTTACCTCTCAAGAGAGCACGTCGTAGTTCATCTTCAGTGATTGGTATATTTTCTTCATCATCCTCTTGCAGCAGAGCATGTACTAGGCGGAGTCCACGAGCAAAAGCACCGGAGGAGAGGGCATCCTGGACGGGGGTAGGTAGGTTGGCAGGGTTGGACTGGTTTGACCACGTGTCGATGAGCTGTTCGGCAAATACGGTGGGGGAATGATGACGGGCAGTAGCAGGAGTCTTCTTAATTACCCTGCGAATAAGGTGCCACATGGAGGCTACACTAGTTTGGTGATTAATTCTGTCCGTGAATCTCTTCCAGGAGTCAGTACTTACACATTCTAGGAGGGTTGTCAAATCGTCTCTGGATTGCTGGTAACGATGAAGTAGTTCAGGAGATGGGTTAATTTGGAACATGAGTCCAACGCGCTCCGCTTCTTTCTGTGCGTCCTGAAGTCGGGTGTCTAGGTACCACGAGTGAGGAGGAGGGCGACGTTGGAGGTGGGGTCGTGATACGTAAAGCCTGTAAAAGTCGTGGGTGGCGGAGACAAGGCTGGTGTATAACTGGTCGGGGGAGGAACAGTCTAAGGTAGGTAGTATGCAGGTCATGTATGAAATGTACGTCGGGCAGTAATTGGGGGGCATGACGAGGCGTAGGCGTGTGATAGGGGGTGTAGGTATCGTAGGAAGAGAATAGTGGAAGAGAAGAGCAATATGGTCTGAGAATAATGCAGGTACTGAGGAGCACTGGATACGGGATGATACCAAGCCAGAGGTGAGGACGTGGTCCAGGGTGCCTCCCCGGGAGTGTGTGGCGCCACCTGTGTCCCAGCGGGTCAGATGATGTTGTCGGATGAAGGATAGTAGGTGAACACCAGGGCGGTTAGTGGTGCCAGGACGATCTCCCAATGCAGGATGTCGAGCATTGAAATCACCTGCGTATATTATACCTTTTATCGTAGGTGGTGGAAGAGTGGTTGGACGAAGACGTGCGGGAGCAGAGTAGATATTGCAGAGCTGTAGGATTCCGCCCCCAATTTCTATCTCGAAGAGTTGGAATGTTACGTCAGGGTCTGTAGAGGAGAGCAGAAGACGGTGTATCAGTGTATTGTGTATGTATGTTCGAAGACCGTTTCGTATCGTATGAATATAGGGGATATATTCGGGAAGGGAGGGTGCCTGTGGTGCAGTGTTGGGCCGGTTTGGAAACGCCTCCTGGAGAAAAATTACACAAGGGTGATGCGTCTGTGCATATGCCTTCAATTGTGTGTACTTTTTGTGGTTGGTGATACCATTGATGTTCCATGAAAGGAGGTCTAGGTGAATGTTAGTTACGAACGTTGCGTTTGCTAGTAGGAGACCGGAGTGTGGAGGTGGATGGACGATTCGAGGAAGACTGGCTAGTACTGGGTTGTAACTTACAGAGTTTGTCGAGACGAGTTGCAATGGATTCCATTCTCTCGGCAAGCATGGAGATGGAGGAGACGAGGATTTGTTGGGATTCCGCCAGTGTGGAGAGTCTGGAGGCAGTAGTAGTTTGGGCCGAGACAAGGCTGTCAATCCTGGTGTCAATGGAGGCGAAGCGGTCCTCGAGTGCTGCACATCGCGCCTGAAGGGCTGCAACGGCCTTACGGAGGGCAGCGTCTTGCTGAGGGGGGGTGGGAGCAGAGAGAACAGTCCGGGCGGGAGGAGGTGGTGGGGCTGAGGTGGGGCCATTGGTCTGGGTCTTGCGCCGAGTACAGCCGTGCCAGACGTTGACACCTGGCTGTAGACATCGGAGGCACTTCCATTGTGATGGGTTCGGCTGTGGTGGAGGTTCAGAGGTGGAAGTAGTCGCAGATGGGGGCGGGGGCGCACTTCGGAAGGGACATTCTCTGGATTCATGGGCGGCGGCACACCAGGCACACTTAGGGGAGGCGGAGCAGTACCTGGAAATGTGACCGATACCCCAACACCTGAAGCACCAGGGTCGGTCGTCACGGAGTCTTTGGACTTGACACGGGGGGAGGAGAGGGAGGAAGTCAAAGGTAATGGTGTCGGGGGGTGTCTCGGGGAGGCTCCACACAATAAAAATGCGGTTGATGGGGGTACCGTTCTGCATGAAGCGCCTGGCTGAGTGTACTCCTGGGAGCTGTAGGGCAAGCTTGTGAGTTTAGGTTTGCTTGAAAACTAGAGAATAGGAGACGAAACCCAACGAGAGTTGCTCCTTTCCTGTATGCTATAACCAGGTTAATACAATTTCGTAAGTACGCTCACACACACCTTGTCATTTCTCGCATATTGCTCTCTTGATAAAACTAATAGTTTGGACTCATGAGACGATTCGTGTGAAGTGATCACCCCTTTTGCCTCCATTACTTGTCTTATATACATTGCTTTGCGTTATACTTGTATTTGTACTTATTACTTATTTTGATACATATGTTCCTGACCTATTTGTACTTACTTAGTACCATATTGTATACGTATTTGAACGATACTTTCCTTATTCTTGTATTTGTGTAATGGTCCCATTGACCCCACTGCCCATTCTCTTTTGTGTTTATTATTGCCTGTAAATATTTTCCATGTTATTAATAATTTCGTTTACTAGTTTTATCGCTAGTTTAATATTCCTTTCCTGGAATCTTCTTTGTTACTTTACTTCTAGTCTTACGAATTATCTAGGCGCTGACCAGGTAATTCAGTCCTACAGTGGCTTCTAGAAGTGAGCTGGTTCTTAAGCACTTATCCGTTATACGTAACGTCTCTTCACATAACCAGTCCGTCCGTAACAACATACATACATACATACATATGATTATCTCGTTTTATTTTCTATCCAATCTGTGAATGCTCGTTTCTACTCCTCTACAACCTTCTTTGCTTCATCATTCCACCACTCACTACCGTTCCTTCTATTTCCTCCCGTCTTCCTTGTCCCACACACCATCTTTGCACACCTTGTGACTCCCTCCTTGAACCATCCCCATTGTTCCTCCACTCCTAGTTCTACTCTATCCTTCACTCCCCCCACCCGTCTCTCAGTTTCTTCTTGTACTCCCCCCTTTCTTTCTCATATCAGCAGTTTACTCGAAGTAGCTCCCTACCTTCTGTCCTTTGCCTCTTTCTCCATCTAGTCACCACTCTCAACTTACCTTACACCAAAAAATTATCTGATTTTCCCCCACTCTTTTTCTTTAGAATATGTACATAAAAAATATTCCTACTCCTCTCCTGGTTACCACTCTATAGTCCATTAAAGCCCTATCTACCACCATTCCATCCACCACCCTCTCCCATGTGTTCTATCCCCGTCCCGTTTTTGTCGCCTTTTACGACTCGGTGGCAGCATTCTTTCTCCCATACCACAACATTCGAAGAAAAAGGAAATTAATATTCAGAGAAGTGGTATAGGACAGTATTAAGAGTGGGGGGGACAGCATAACGGAGGGACAGTCACAATGTACTAAAGTAGCATAATCCCTATATGAATAGAGATTTCCTCTATCACAGACAAAAAGATATGTGACTCTGGTCCGTAGAGACGCCCCATATAGACCCTAAAGTATCAGCTGCATGTTAGAGGGGGTTTACACGGTCTAACGGTTCATCGAACGCGGTTCGACAGACAGATGTTTAAAGTGATGTGTGAACGTGTGAACGGGGTATTTGGTTGTCGAACACGTTGGTTAAACCCCAAATACCCCGTTCACACGCTCACACATCACTTTAAACACGTGTCTGTCGAACCGCGTTCGACGAACCGTAGAACGTGTCAACCCCCTCTTACTGAGTACCTTTTAACCCCACAGTAACATGTAGCAAATACCCCAGACGGGGTTGTAATTCTTGCGCAAGATTTATGCTACTTTTTTTCTGTATTGTTCTAATTTATTTATCTACTTATATATTTATTTGTTTTATTCGTTTATTTACATATTTATTTATCTGTTTATTTTTCTTAACGAAAGGTGACCGTTCATCTATGTAGTACCACATAGTTTGCCGACGCCGTTACCTATACCTTAAGTACCCGGACAGCTGGAGCAAATGTTAGACTGCGGTAGTCGCTGGGTAACGACCCGGTAACTTTCGCAATCACGTAGTAATGAGAAATAACATCACAAATGTCGTACAAATATAGAAAAGGGGTTGTTGGCAGTAACGGGGTGATAATGACAAACATTTTCCTTAAAAAAAAAAAAAAAAAAAAAATCGAGTATAGTCCAGCGATCAAACAAGAAGTCTGGGGACTATTGTTTAACTCCCATCAATACTGTGACATCCTTTGCATATTTCAATATGGTAATGTCAGGTGAAGAGCTGAAGGGCTTACAAGAGGCAGAAATAAATCTCCGTTGACCTTGACATTAGAGACACAGAAGCACTTGACGCAGTTTCCACAAACACAGCACACCCACTAAACTACATAGCAGAACACATACATACACCAAGAAGCACCAAAGAAATAAAGCAATATCCAGATACCTACGCGTATATCACAAACAAATACTCTCTTCTCTTCGTACACAACCACCAGACAACTGCCTCCGGAAACATATATATAATCATATCACTCACTGCTACACCAATAAACTGAAAGATAGTACATTGCTGTGTGCCAGATCCCTTGATATTCATCCATCTGAATCCCCTATCTTTCCCGAGAAAACAGAATTCACCTTCGGTGCGGCCACCGTCCAGCCCTTAGTTAGCTGAAGAGGCTGGATGCCCGAATCTCAGATAAATGTCCAGAATGCAACACTTCACCATATACTGTACAATACATTATGGAAAACTGCATCGTGCACAGTCACGCACGCTAACAACACAATATGCACTCTATAAAGGATTTGTGGGAAAACCCCGTTCTAACCGTGGTGTTACGCAAGGGGCCGGGACTGTTCGGCCAGATAGTCTAGGGAAAGACAATAACAATAACAACATCACAGCCAACACCACCACCAACACTCATACCATTACCATCACCACAGCAACCACTGACAATAACAGCAATCACAACAATTGGTGCTATTGTATCCAACATATCCGGCGACAAAAATTGAATCAGAGCCGTTGAGTACAGCGCCTGAACATTCAGACGGACACGTGGTCTTTTTCCCCAAAGAGTAGCTGACCTAATCCATTCCATTCGGTCTGTGGTGGGATAGGGCGGGGGTAGGGAAGAATAGAGATTGTTGAGGGATTAGAGAGGAGCCTGGTAGGGAAGAATAGAGACTGGTGAGGGATTAGAGAGGAGTATGGGCAGGAACGAGAGAATAGGGACTAGTGAGACGGGAGTAGAGACAATGGAGCAGAGGAAGACGAAAATCTGAGTTGCTTTTATCATGATTTCATGCTTCCATAAAGTACGCAAACATAGACAAGGTCTTTCAAGCTCTCCTTCTCTACCCTCTCTCCCTCCCCACTCACTCCCTCTTTACCTCTTTCTCTCCGTCCTCTTCCCTCCCTCTCCCTCCCTCTCTCTCCTTCCCTCTCTCTCCCACCCTCCTTGTCCCTAGCTCTCTCTCCTTCCCTCTCTCTCTCTCCCTCTCCCTCGCTCTCCCTCCCTCTCTCCCTCTCCCTCCCTCTCTCTCTCTCTCTCCCTCCCTCTCTCTCTCCCTCATTCACTCTCCCTCCCTATCCCTCCCCCACTCTCTCTCTCTCTCTCTCTCTCTCTCTCTCTCTCTCTCTCTCTCTCTCTCTCTCTCTCTCTCTCTCTCTCTCTCTCTCTCTCTCTCTCTCTCTCTCTCTCTCTCTCTCTCTCTCTCTCTCTCTCTCTCTCTCTCTCTCTCTCTCTCTCTCTCTCTCTCTCTCTCTCTCTCTCTCTCTCTCTCTCTCTCTCT
>NC_134803.1:3417477-3427477 GCF_046742065.1 Oratosquilla oratoria | reverse complement strand
ATTTTAAATGGACATACTTTACTTAAAATATTGTGGATCACAATCATGATCTTTGTGCAAGTGCAGTTTGTGTTGCAAAAGTCGTACATGGAATGAAGATGCAAACAAAATCAGCAAGAGATCGCCTCTTGTCAAGTTATCTAATCAAGTACAGTCTTTTTCACATCTCTATATTGTACACTATCTGCCTTCCAAAAATGCTTAAAGAAAAACTATGAAGCTGATTAGGTACTGTGAGCGTCCAACGGAACTAAGGTCATTAGAAGAAATTAACATTCTGCTAGAACTAAAACTTACATTGAATGGCGATTTATCTTTGACAAGAGATTCTACCAAAGAGGAAGACAGAATCATAGTATTCACTACAGCCACAAATTTGGAAAGATTGTCAGAAGAGTCATATTATAAAATGGAGTGTACTTTTATTCAATACTGCCCCTCTCTCACCCTATTTAGACGACCAAACCTTTTCTTGAGGCGTTTCATAGGCCAGACCGGATGCCATTGCCGATGGTTACCTGGGAACCACGGGTCCCCTATAAGAGGGACGTGCGGCAATAGATTGATTGGAATACTACTTTCTATGGGTGTTTGACAACACTGGGTGAGTTCGCATGTATTAAAAAAAAGTATCTGTGCAGATCGAACTTCATAGAGCATGGATGCATACGAATTTGGCTAAAATGGTTTATTTGCTGTTGGAAATATTTGTTCATCATATTTTTGTTCAAAGGGATATAAATGGATATATCTATCTATCTGTTTATCTATCTATCTATATATATATATATATATATATATATATATATATATATTATATATTTATGTGTGTGTGTGTGTGTGTGTGTGTGTGTGTGTGTGTGTGTGTGTGTGTGTGTGTGTGTGTGTGTTTATGTGTGTGTGTGTGTGTGTGTGTGTGTGTGTGTGTGTGTGTGTGTGTGTGTGTGTGTGTGTGTGTGTGTGTGTGTGTGTGTGTGTGTGTATTATATATATGTATATATAACACACAGGAACCCACAGTCGGAGAAAGAATAAACTTTGAATAAAGAATAATCCTATATTTCGGCTATCAACTGTAGCCCTCTTCAGGAAAGTACATAAGATAGAGAACAGAGGGGACTTATAAACTACAGTAAGAAGAGATGTGGACAGTTTGACCTCACTCAGGCGCGGGGCAAACTGGGGTGGCGGAGGAGGGAGGGGGTGAGGAGAGGGGAGGATGTAATGTCCGCATTAGCTTATTTATTGCTGCGCGTGAGATTATGTCAGGTGTCCACTGCCCTTTAGAAATATTAATATTAGGGCATTCCTCAATTAATGCTGATTCGACTATTTTCCTCCTGAAACCACAGTGGGACTTGAACACTAATCTGGCCTTACCCCAGTCGAAAGAATGATTCTTATTTTTAACATGAAGAAATACAGCCGAATTTTCTTGCCCATACCAAATTGACCTTTTATGTTCTGCCAATCTAGTGTTCAAGTCTCTCCCGGTTTGACCCAAGTAAACCAAATCACAATCTTTGCAGGGCAAACAATAAACACCAGGTGACTCAACTTCCTTCGGTTTTTGTTGAACGTTCACAATTTGCTTACGTACGGTGTTAGGATAGTGATAGGCAATAGTGAGACGTTCACGAGGAAACAATTTAGTAGAAGAACTGACGGTATTATTGAATGGAATTTTTAAAATGTCCTTAAAGGAGCGGTGAAAATTTGAGGGGACGGAAGTTTTAAAATGGTTGGCCCTAGCCTTACTGAGGGCTTGGTCCAGAAACCAAGGTGGATAAGCCAACTTCTCCAGTTGACATTTGATCACCTCAATCTCTTGGTCCAGAAAATGAGGACTGCAAATCCTGAAAGCCCTCAAGAAAAGGCCAGAGGCAACACTTTTCTTGACATTGTCAGGGTGATTGCTAAAAAAGTGGAGATAACTGCCTGAATGGGTGGGCTTACGGTATACTGTAAAGAATAAATTATCATCAGTTCTTCTTAACAAAATATCCAAGAAAGGGATTTGGTGTCCTTCTTCCCATTCAACTTTAAATTTAAGATTCGGGGTCAATTGGTTCAATTTATCATGGAACACTTCAAATGGGCCCCAACTGTCATCCCATGCCGAAAAGATATCGTCTACGTACCTGAGCCAAATCATTTCGGGCGGTTTGATGCTGGGCAAAAGGGTACACTCAAAATACTCCATGTATAAATTGGCCAAAACAGGAGACAAATTGGAACCCATACTGCAACCGAATTTTTGACGGAAGAATTGGTCTTGAAAGGAGAAAACATTTGAAGAAACACACAGGCGAACTAAAGCAAGAATTTTGTTGACAGGGAGGGGGAAAGAGTCTTGAAACGGTTGCAGTTTGGTTTCCAAAAAAGTAAGTACATCTTCAACATTAATTTTCGTAAATAACGAGGAAACATCAAGGCTGAGGAGCCTTAAACCCTGAACTTTCATATTTTGGTCTTAGAAATAAAATCACATGAATTTGTGATATGAGAATTAGAAAAATTACCTACGTACGGGGATAAAAGATCCGCCAGCCATTTAGCAAGTTTGCTAGTGCAGGAGCCGCGGTTGGATATGATGGGCCTGAGGGGAATGTCTGTTTTGTGAATTTTAGGGAGACCATAAAAATATGGGAGCTTAGGGTTGGTAACTTTCAAATCAATAATGCGTTTATCAACTGTGATATTACGGACTTGTCTGTTAAACTCGGCGGCTGCGTTCTTAAGGGGATTTTTGGTGAGTTTTTCATAAGTGGCCGAATCATTAAGCAACTCATGGGCTTTCGTGACATAAACAGACTGATCTAAAATAACAATATTGCCACCTTTATCCGCTTTTGTGATGATGATGTTGTCAAGCTTCTTAAGAGCAGACAGGGCCTCCCTGTGTCTTTTTGGTAGGCCACTTTCATTTTTAAAACATTCTGAAATACCATTTAATAAAAACCCTTTAAGGCAGGCAAGATCTTTGTCATAGTGGTTATTAGCTAAATATTTGTCGAAACCAACCAAAAAGTCCAAAACATGGTTTCTCTCGGGAGTGAGGGCGAAATTAAGGCCAAGCCCTAACACTTCTAGTTGGGTGTTGGACAATTCAATATTGGTGAGGTTGATGACGTTGTCCGTGAGAGAAAATTTGGACCAAACACTGTTATTGCAAAGTCTGTGGAGTTTACGTGTGAGGTTGGCCTGGTGTTGGCCACTGAGGAAGCAAGCTTTGTGAAGAGCTTGAGCGCAAAGAGACTTAAAAATGGACTGGTTGGGACTAACTAAACACAGGTGCCTCCGTGCATGTCTGGATTTCCAAAGGAGGTTTTCAAATTCCAAAGAAGCAACACGCACTCGTTCTAACAGAAAAGCACTAATGTACGAGGGAAAACTGTACCCTAGTGAAGATCGTTTCAGGAACCTAAACGAATTAGGGCACACTTGTTCTTCTAAACAGTTGGACAGGAACGTCTTCTGGTTCTTTCTCTTCTTACTGGCGATGAGCGAAGATTCCAACAATCTGTAGGCTTGTTTTAGTCCCGGAAAAGACTTGAAGATGAGGTGGAGTGGAAGAGAAGCCTCCATCGTGGGTGTAACAATTTCTAAATAGAAATGTAGTAGCACATTTGTAAATAACACACAGGAACCCACAGTCGGAGAAAGAATAAACTTTGAATAAAGAATAATCCTATATTTCGGCTATCAACTGTAGCCCTCTTCAGGAAAGTACATAAGATAGAGAACAGAGGGGACTTATAAACTACAGTAAGAAGAGATGTGGACAGTTGACCTCACTCAGGCGCGGGGCAAACTGGGGTGGCGGAGGAGGGAGGGGGTGAGGAGAGGGGAGGATGTAATGTCCGCATTAGCTTATTTATTGCTGCGCGTGAGATTATGTCAGGTGTCCACTGCCCTTTAGAAATATTAATATTAGGGCATTCCTCAATTAATGCTGATTCGACTATTTTCCTCCTGAAACCACAGTGGGACTTGAACACTAATCTGGCCTTACCCCAGTCGAAAGAATGATTCTTATTTTTAACATGAAGAAATACAGCCGAATTTTCTTGCCCATACCTAATTGACCTTTTATGTTCTGCCAATCTAGTGTTCAAGTCTCTCCCGGTTTGACCCAAGTAAACCAAATCACAATCTTTGCAGGGCAAACAATAAACACCAGGTGACTCAACTTCCTTCGGTTTTTGTTGAACGTTCACAATTTGCTTACGTACGGTGTTAGGATAGTGATAGGCAATAGTGAGACGTTCACGAGGAAACAATTTAGTAGAAGAACTGACGGTATTATTGAATGGAATTTTTAAAATGTCCTTAAAGGAGCGGTGAAAATTTGAGGGGACGGAAGTTTTAAAATGGTTGGCCCTAGCCTTACTGAGGGCTTGGTCCAGAAACCAAGGTGGATAAGCCAACTTCTCCAGTTGACATTTGATCACCTCAATCTCTTGGTCCAGAAAATGAGGACTGCAAATCCTGAAAGCCCTCAAGAAAAGGCCAGAGGCAACACTTTTCTTGACATTGTCAGGGTGATTGCTAAAAAAGTGGAGATAACTACCTGAATGGGAAGGACACTAAATCCCTTTCTTGGATATTTTGTTAAGAAGAACTGATGATAATTTATTCTTTACAGTGTACCGTAAGCCCACCCATTCAGGCAGTTATCTCCACTTTTTTAGCAATCACCCTGACAATGTCAAGAAAAGTGTTGCCTCTGGCCTTTTCTTGAGGGCTTTCAGGATTTGCAGTCCGGAACAAGAATTAACGCCCAGTCGTCTTGTAGAGCTTAGACAGTTAAAAAGTTGGAAAAAAAAAAAAAGGAATAGACAAACCAGAGATTTTTGTGTCAATGTGAACATGTGAAGAGGAAAAGGAAGTTGGTGGTCTTATGTATTTGCTTTGATTTTTCTAATTTCTTTTCCACGTTTCTGTTTTCTTTTGCCTAGCGCCAGTCTCTTTACTATTATTATTACTATTATTATTATTATTATCATTATTATTATTATTATTATTATTTTTTTTTTTGTCTTTTCAAATGATACACGAGTTTCTCCCCTTCTTTGTCTATTGATCATCACTTACGGCGTTTTTTAGTTGTGTTATCTTTATTTTTATTTTATTTTTGTCAGAACTATATAATTTAAGTGTTTTTTTTTTCTTTCTCTGCCTTTATTGGTCATTTCTATATTTACTTGCTTTATCATTTTCACTTACCTCATTTTTTCCTTCTGGAAATTATAGTATATTAACGACACCACTAAGAAACGACTTAGCGCTGTTGTCATTCACGACGTAGAAACAGGATTTTATTTTAGAAGAATCCTTAAGCAATAGGTTACATCTAAGATACATTTTTGTCTCTTTTTTTTATTCTAGAGCTATGGTTTACATGAAAGATCTCCCCCTTTATTTTCTTCTCGTTTGGTCACTTCGGTCGGTGGCCTCTGACAGGGTTATGCATCTTGATGAGAAGCTTTTCATTATGCAGGATGTTGTTGCTGCCAAGTCAGCCCTTTCCCCTAATCCCCATTCCCTCTCTTCCCCTTCACGCCTCAAGGCAACCAATCACAACCAACATCCCCTATCTCACCCACTCCCACCTACTCCCAATCTCGTCTTTTCTGTGTAACTATTTTTACTATGTTCTATGGTTGTGTACGCGGTGGTTAGAGTTCTCGCCTGCCACTACGGCGGTCCTGGCTCGAATCCTGCCCAGGACTGAAATAATTTCAGTATCGCTGCGCTGCGGGTTGTTACTCCAACTTTCGTGGGCGGAGAGTTGGGGGTATGTGTGCGGATAAAGTCACAGTATTAACAATACATCAGTCATACGAGCTCTAAGCTCTCTTCCGGGACCATGGTTAATCACATACACACGCAAACACACGCAAACACACGCAAACGCACACACACACACACACACGTACACACACACACACACACACACACACACACACACATACACACGCAAACATATGCAAACACACACAAACGCACACACATACACACACAAATAGACACACATACATGAACATACACACACACACATACACAAATAGACACACACACTCATGAACATACACACACACATACACATACACACACACACACATACATAGTGTACAAGGCTAGTAGAAAAGAGGGTAGAAAGGGAGGTAGAAGACGGGTTGTTACATTTTATAGGTAGGTTGTTTGTAAATAACAGCCCAAGCGAGCTGCCTGAGTCAGCTTTTCCGCTTGGTGTAGGTGATAAAATATTGTTTCTAGATAACAGCCCGGGAACTCAAGAGTATATTTGCATCTTGCTAATATGACATTTCTTTGTAACTTAAGTGAAAGGTATGCAGAAACTCGAGATTATTCTAATTAAACAAAATTGCCGTAAAGACTTGAAACAAAGAATCTCATTGGTGAAAGGGTGGAGGAGGAGAAAATTTAATTAGTTCATGAATGTAAGATTACGCCCTTTGAGGAGGATCATAGATATAAAGTTAAAGATCATTGGACCCCGTAAATCACTACGTCACTGCAAAGCTCACGTAGAATCTTGTATATGTGCTTTAGGGCGATTCATTGGAAGAATTTTGGAGGGCACGGTGTATAAGAACCAACAGAAGAAAGATATGGAAGAAAGGAAAGAGAAATTTGATTCAACTAGACAGAAGATTATAACTGGAGGAAGTGAATCGCCATATCCATAAGTGAGGACCATAAGGAGCGACGACATACACACATACAAAAGTACACACACACACACACACACACACACACACACACACACACACACACACACACACACACACACACACACACACACACACACACACACACACACACACACACACACACACACACACACACACACACACACAATGACTTTGCTGATTTTAGAGGATGCCCACTCGAAGACAAAATCCTCATAAATAAGACTAGGAATGGGAGTGATAGTAATGGGTCTAAGATGACTAAAGGATTGGTGATTGGAAGATTTTGGGATGGGAGTAATGAAGCCTGTCTTCCAATCCAAGGGACATTTATTGAGCAGATCGGGATGACAAGTTCGAGAGCAAATTCACGATAAAGTTAGATGGGTAAGTCTACGGGTGTAGAGGAACGTTTTCATCTGATGCTGGCGAGCTTTTTAGGAACCTGAAAAACATGAACTATCGGGCAGGGAGGGAAAGAGAGGGGAAGAAAGCAGAGAGAAGAGAGAGGTCAATCCCGGGCAGCGTTTGGCAGATGGATGCAAAGTGGTCATTTATTTGCTCAGCCGCACGGTCAAGTGACAATTGTGATAGGAGTGGGATGTCAGATGCCTGCCGTATACCGCACAAACTTCTAACCCTGTTAAACCACTGGCTGCTGTTCTGCTGAATGTACTTGATCTTATTGGGGTAGTACATTTTCTTGACTCTTTTAATTTCCCTTATGACTTTGTTCCGGAGTTGTCTAAAAAGGCTGATATTAGTGTAAAAACTTTAGCACAGTGTTGAATTAGTCTCTCAATCCTAGCCGTGATCCATGGGGCGCCTGCTAGGTGGGTTTGCGTCTGTTTCAAAGGAAAGTAACGATGGAAGGCCTGGGTAAGAGGGAAAAAGCCTTTGGTATATGTATGTATGTATGTGTGTATGTATGTATGTATGTATGTATGTATGTATGTATGTATGTATGTATGTATGTATGTATGTATGTATGTATGTAATGAGATTCATGACTACAGCGCCCAAACATCACACTAGGAAAGTGCACTTCAATGTAGCCACATAAAGGATTACAAAGGAGAAGCATGTCGACAGGAGACCTTTTGTTTCATAACTAGGTCTGATGCGAAAAAAAATTATAGTAATGATAAATAAATAAATAAATAAACAAGTAAATAAATAAGTAAATAAATAATTGAAAATTATAATAATGATATAATAAAAATAAAATGAATAAATAAATAAATAAATAGGTAAAGTTAAGTAATAAGCAAACAGGTAGATAGTAAATAACAATAAACTGACAGATATATAATAATAAATGATACTCAAGAAAATTATAATAAACAAACAAATGACAAAAAAAATCATATAAAATAAACGGCAGGCATTACAGCATCTTGCTAAGGTGTTTATCTAAACGATTTTTTAAATTTCGAACAGAACTACATTGCACTGCCTCTGCAGTAAGTTTATTCCATTCATTAACTACTCGGTTGGCGAAGCTTTTTCTACCCACTTACAAAATAAATCTATCTCCTGACAGTTTGAGATCATTAATTCTTGTCGGATTCTCATTCAGTGTGAAATTTTTGACACTTTTGGTGTTGTCAATTCCCTTTCATCTCTGAGTCTACGTTGTTGTTTTTTTTCAGGGAAAGAGATTCATATGTTTTAGTCGATTTTCGTATGATTTATTTTTGATGTTTGGAATCAGTTTTGTGGCTCGTCGTTGTACTTTTCCTAATCTGTCAATGTCTTTCATGAGATTCGGTAACCATACGTAAACAGCATATTCTAAATGTGGGCGAACTAACGATATATATAGCTTGTTAATGAGAGATGAACTTTTAAAGTCATAATATCTCGCAATCAGTCCTAGAATCTTATTTGCTTTTTCAGAGGCTGAAATACAATGCTTAGATGATTTCAGATCGTTACTGATAATTACGCCAAGATCCTTTTCACTATCCACATTTGTTAACGAATTTTCAAATAACTTATAATCGTACTTACTGTTGTTTTCACCTATGTGTATAACCTTGCATTTACTTGTGTTAAATTTCATTAGCCACTTTTCAGACCATTGATGTAGTTTATCTAAATCTTCTTGAATATCTAATTGGTTTAAGTGATCATTTGCCATTCCGCACAGTTTTGTATCATCCTCAAATCTGGAGACAATAGGTTTCAGTCCGTGGTCTATATAACTTATTTATACTATGAATAGTAGTGGTTCAAGAACAGAACCCTGAAGAACTTCCACTCGTAACATTTTTCCATCTAGAAGTTTTGCCATTTAGAGCAACTCTGTTTTCGGTCCTTCAACCAATTACTAGTCCAACTTAATAGGCTACCACTTATTCCGTGCGAAGCCGATTTGGAAATTACTCTTTCATGAGAGGTGGTATCAAAAGCTTTTGAAAAGTCTAGATATATTAAATCTAAGAATATATTGTTTCTTTTGTCATAATTCGAGATGACAGTGTCGTAGAATTCGAGTAAGTTAGTCACGCAAGAACGTTTCTGTCTGAATCCATGCTGGCTACCATTTATCAAACAGTTACTTTCTAAATTATGTCTCTGATGATAGTTTCTATCATTTTTTCTACGATTGAAGTCGAGCATAGAGGCCTGTAGTGATTAAAGAATGATAGATTTTATCATTTTTTAATTGTCATAATATTTGTCACTTAAAATTACACCATCACAATGCTGAGTAAAAACACTTTTTTTTTTCTTGCTACATAATTTTACACCACTGATTGAAAAGTGATATGGCCGGTATTTCGAATGTAAATAGCATGATCAAGATAAAAAGCTGGACTCTTGTTTATGTTGTGTAGCCTGTGTCACACTTTTTACTGCAAGGACAAAAGGTTCACTCCATATGCCGTTTTCAATCCCTATGATTTGGATAGAGCCTAATATTCACACTTGAGGTTACTATTTCTGCATAACTAATATAAGTGGCATAATATGAGAATTAATGTACACTGTAAGATGTGTTAATTTACCATCTGCCATGTGACCAGTGCCTCATAGTTAGGACTTACCTGTAGCAGATAGTCTAAAGCAAATGAAACTGGTCAACAAAAGGAAATTTGTTTCTTTGTTTAAAAAAATAAAGTATGTTAGATTCGTCATAGTTTCCCTTTTTTCTCTTTCTATCGGTTTTCTTTCCTCCCCCTCCTCTTCCTCCCCATCATCATCATCATCATCATCATCATCATCATCATCATCATCATCATCATCATCATCATCATCATCATCATCTTCATCAT
>NC_134803.1:3394977-3412477 GCF_046742065.1 Oratosquilla oratoria | reverse complement strand
ACTAGCGAATATGTTTCTGGAATTTGAAACTAAAATCTCCCGGATTTTGTTATCTTTTGAGTATAATGATGATGATATAGTAAATGTGGGTGTGCCTGAACAGAAATTGTCTATGTTTAGCACTGTTACGACACTTGAGGTACGGAAAATTATGAAGCAAGCAAAGCTTATGTACTGTGCTAATGATCCGATGCCCATGAATCAGATTAACAGCTGTGGAAGTTTTGAACAATTAGTGGATGTTATTACAAGTATGGTGAATACTAATATATCAAGTGATATTCTTCCTAGCTCGGAAAAAAAAAGGCAATTGTGAAACCTGTGATCAAAGGGAAACTTGATCCCCAAAGCCTGAGTCCATTCCGCCCAGTCTCAAATTTGACATTCCAGTCGAAAATATTAGAAAATGTGTTGCTGTCTCAACTAAATGAACATCTTAGTGCGGGGGGGGGGGCGCTCTCCGATGCTCAATCTGCATACCGACGACTCTACTCTACGGAGACTGTATCATGTTCAGTGGTTAGTGATATGAGAGGCCTCCTTAATGATGGTAAATGTGGTATGCTGTTGCTATTAGATCTTAGTGCTGCTTTTGACACCGTGGTACATGAAACTTTACTAAATGTTTGTAAAAACTTTGGGATTGAGGGATCTACACTACAATATCTGAGGAGTTATCTTAAAGATAGAACTAAACGAGTGTAGATTGGAGACTGTTTCTCGGATATGAAGTAATTATTAAGGGGGGTTCCGCAAGGCAGTGTCCTTGGTCCTATCCTCTTTTGTCTGTACACGGCTGAACTGTCCAATGTGTTAGAGAAGCAAGGAGTGGGTTTTAAACTATTTGCGGATGATACGCAATTTTACTTGTCAGTGGACAATATACAAGAAACGGAGGCACACCTTGGGGCTATCATGTTGGACATTAAGCAATGGATGGACCATCGCGAACTCAAGTTTAATGAAAGTAAAACTGAGTGCCTTTTTGTTGGACGAAGGATGGACTTCGATAGACTACAAATTCGAGATTTGTGTATCAATGAGGTTAAACTTGCAGTCAGTGACAGTGTAAAGGATCTTGGAGTTTTGCTGGACAGTGAACTGACCCTCAAGAATCAAATTACTCAATCTGTGAATTTAGCTGGGTATCATTTGCGAAATATTGCATTTGTTAAGAAGTATGTTGATGATTGTACGTTGGAAAAGCTGATTCATAATCATGTGCTCAGGAAAATTGATTATCGTAATTCTCTTTATTATGGTCTTCCAAACTATTTATTGAAAAACTTCAAATGATTATAAATCGAGGTGCAAGGTTGATCAAGGGTGTATCGAGAAGGGGAGCGAATCACCCCTATCCTCATTGACCTACACTGGCTGCCTGTTAAGGCACAGATAATTTTCAAACAATGTGTTATTATATACCAAGTGATGAAGTTCGGGAAACCAAAATATCTGAAGGACATGTTGATGGACTTTCAAGTCGATACCGATGTTACTCTGAGACATAGTGTTGAACAGCACCGACTACAGGAACCTCGGTACCGTACAGAAGCGGGACGAAGAGCCTTCGAGAGAAGTGCACCTAGACTATACAATAGACTCCCAAGGAACGTCAAATCATCTGAGACGATTTCCGATTTTAAGAAGAAATTGAAAACCTATTTGTTTGAGGAGTCCTGTGACCTGGCTCACAAAGTGATTAGAGACAACTACAAGTGCTGAGGAAGTTATCGTTCGGGGCATGGAGCGTTACATTGTAACGGAATGCCCCTAGAACTCAATCAACAAGTAAGTAACAAGTAAGTGTGTGTGTGTGTGTGTGTGTGTGTGTGTGTGTGTGTGTGTGTGTGTGTGTGTGTGTGTGTGTGTGTGTGTGTGTGTGTGTGTGTGTGTGTGTGTGTGTGTGTGTGTGTGTGTGTGTGTGTGTGTGTGTGTGTGTGCGTGCGTGTGTGTGTGTGTATGTGTGTGTGTGTGTGTGTGTGTGTGTGTGTGTGTGTGTGTGTGTGTGTGTGTGTGTGTGTGTGTGTGTGTGTATTCACTTGGTCTTTGGATCACGTGTTGGACTCGTGATCGACAGCTATTTCCCTCCTGGAAGAGAGCTCAGAGCTCGTAGGTCCGATCTATGGGTAATGCTATGACCTTGCACACACACACACACACACCCAACTCCCCGCCCACGAGTGTCAGAGTAACGACCCGAAGCGCAGCGGTACCGAAATAATTTCGGCCCTGGGCAGGATTCGAACCATGAGCTGCGGGCCACTATTGTGGCAGCTCAGTGCTCTACCAACTACGCCACCGAGTCGTGTGTGTGTGTGTGTGTGTGTGTGTGTGTGTGTGTGTGTGTGTGTGTGTGTGTGTGTGTGTGTGTGTGTGTGTGTGTGTGTGTGTGTGTGTGTGTGTGTGTGTGTGTGTGTGTGTGTGTGTGTGTGTGTGTGTGTGTGTGTGTGTGTGTGTGTGTGTGTGTGTGTGTGTGTGTGTGTGTGCGCGTGTGTGTATTTACCTAGTTATATATTCGGGAAGGGGAGCTACACTCATGGTGTTCCGTGTCTGTACCTCGCAGCGTCTAGTTTACTCTTAAGTTCGTGTAGAGTTTTTGCACATACTATTGTTTCGTCCAATTTCTTCCAGACATCCACCACTCTGTGTGGAAAGCTGTTTTTTCAAGTCTCTTCTATAGCTGTCCTTTTTGAGTTTCTTATCACGCCCCTTTGTATTTCTCTTATCCCAATGTAGTAAGTCTTCTCTATCAAGGACTTCCATGCCCTTCATGATTCTGTAGGTGATTAATAGGTCACCGCTTTCTCTTTTTTTTTCTTTTTTTCTAGAGTAGGTATTACCAGTTTTGACAATCTCTCATCATATGACAGTTGCTTTCTGCATTCTTTCAATTTTCTTTATATTCTTTTTGGCACTGGGTGACCTTTAGTGTCGCAACATGCTCCAGTCTTGGCCTTATCAGTGTGATTAGTATTTTTTCGCCATTTCTTCGTCCAAATAGGTAAAAGCCACTTTCATTGAGATTAGCAAGTTGTAGGATTCTCCGACAATTTTGTTTATCTGTTTATCAGGTGACATGTCATTTGTGATGATTATTCCCAGGTCTTTTTCAGATCCCGCTTTCTTTCCTTTCTTTGTTCCAATTTTATATTGTCCTGACATTCTTTTTTTTTTTCCATTATGCTACATTTCTTGATGTTGAATTCCACTTCCCATTTCTGACTCCATTTCCAAACCTTGTTAAGGTCTCTCTGCAGTGATTCACAATCCGTTTCAGTATTTACTTTCCTCAACAATTTTGCATCATCTGCAAAGAAGCTTATGTAACATTCCATATCTTCATCCATGTCGTTTACATAAATAGGAAACATTATTGGAGCCAATACTGATCCCTGTGGAACTCCACTAATCATCTCCTCCCAAGTTGAACTCTTTTCTCTGAGCACTACCCTCATTTTCCTTCCATGCAATAAATCCTCCATTCAGTTTAGTAGTTTACCTTGTATCCCTTCTGTGTTTTCCAGTTTATTTTATTTTTTATATTTTTATGTGGTACTTTGTCGAAGTCTTTTTGTAAATCCAGGAAACCACAATCAGCCCATCTGTCCATTTCTTATATTATGTCAATTAGCCTTGAGTAGAAACAAATAAATTTTGTGGCACACGATCTTCCCTGTTTAAATCCAGACTGTCTCCCGTTTATTATATTGTGTGTGAGTATGAGTACTTGTGTCTGTGCGAGTGTAATTCTCGAGTTACAACAGATGCTTTTTCTACAGGAGTACTGTGCTCACGTCCAGGATATTCCGCATGGTTCATATCCACACTTCGAGTCTGTTTAGAGCACTGGCTGACTCGTTTGTACTTGTGTATGAGGAAGGAGAAAAAATAAATAAAATAAATAATGTAATATATGGAGAGATGAAGGTGGGAAATAAGAATAAATAATGCGTCACACGAAATAGGAAAAGGAGAAAGACAAGAGTAACGGGAGGAGGAGAAAGATGTGGAAGAGGAGAGGACGAGTTTAGTGTGAAGGACAAAATGTTGGTATACAAGGAGAGCCCGTGTCGTCAGCCATTGTTGTCCCATTTTGGACATTTCTTTACCGCCCCCCTCCCCACTCCCGTGCAGTGTTTGTCAGAAAGTCTGGTGTTGTTGATTTTTTTTTTTTTTCTGAGTGGGCGAATACGCACGAAATTCCAGACAGAAATAGAACAGGGATTCATTTGCTTGGATTGTTTTTGTCAAGTTTCATCTTTCCGCAGTTTGAATTTGCACATATATGCAAACGCATATGCAAATGAATACATACATACTGTATATATGCATACATACACACATACATACATACATTTATAAATACATACATACATACATACATACATACATACATATATACATATGTAGAGTGGAAGTTTAACTTCTACATTGGGTAAAAAGTAAGTCTGGAATTGTTCTTTTTTTAATGTACCAGACAGCTCTTTGATTTCAAATACAATGCAAACTCCGTTTAAAGCTCTGAGAGTTACCAGAAACATTTTATATATACATATTTACAATGTTGCCAAAACTTGGTATATACAAGGTTTTGTCGCTTCGAATTGAACGACGGCGAGAGACGCCAGATTAGGCGCTGATTTTTTTGTATGTCGAAGGCCGGCTCCTTTTGTCCAGCGCAGGTGTTCCAGCTGAGGGCTTCAGGTGGCTTGACCCGAGATGCGCTGAGCCTATTGTTCGCTAGGGCGTGGCTGGAAAGTTGGTGGCTTGGGTCACTGCAAAGATAATGGATTTTCCCTCGGGAGATCCGGGAAGACAGTGGAAGTCGTCGGAGTACCCTTTCGTAGCATATGGGTGCGTGCGCACGTGTGCAAGCTAGGCATCGAAGGGAGTGACAGACAGGCTGAATATTGAAAAAGATGATAACAGCGAAAGGAGACGATAACATGGTTCGGTCCGCTATCCTCATTGTCTTCAGTGAGATTAGTACTATGAAAGATAAAAAACAAAACAAAACAAAACAAGGACCTTGGCATGAAGATAGATACACAAATTAGTGTAATAATGGTGGTATAGGTAAACATTCATTAATAAAAGGAAATAGATTTAATTGCATGAACATGCGGAAGTAGATATTATTTCCATTCACATAGGCAAGAATATACATTTATGAAGCGGGGAAGGGGAACTGAAGGTTTTGGTTGAGAGGATTGGTGATGGTCCTCTATTTCAGGGGTAATGTGGGTCTGTGAAGGGAAGGTTCATTGACTCATGTCCAATGATCCGATAGGGTCCAGGGAATTTGGGGGAGAGCTTCGAGGTGGGGGTTTGGTTAAGGGTGTAAACAATGTCTCCAATTTCAAAGGTACAAGATCTGGCTGATTTGTTATGCAAGCGAACCATTTCGTCTTTAGTTAGATGAAGAGTATTATGTATTCTTTTGAAAAGATTATTGAAATCTGCCACTTTGACCTTTATGTAATAACTGAAGTTGTACATAAATAGGAGGTAATTCTAAAAGAAGAAGGTCATATGAAAGCCTTTTGTCCAAAGAGGACAAAATGATGATATTCTGATATTTATCTATTAATAGAAATATTTATGCAAGCTTGAATCATGGGGACATCCCAAGTAGGGTGAAGATCAGGAGCAAGATGTCTCAGATCATTGAGAATCTTTCTATTCTGGCGCTCAACTAAGCCATTTGAACTAGGGTGAGACAGCATTGGTATTGCATTTCTTGATTTGAGAGTATTAACGAATGAGCGAAAGAATCTCATTGTTGAATTCAGTCCCGCTGTCAGAAATCAGAGTTTTGGGTGTAGTGAAGAGGCATATGAGTTTATCAATAAGTGCCTTTGCTACGTGTTGTGCTATTTTGTCTGGTAGGGGTGAAAGAATATAAAATCGTGAAAAATGGTCGACACAGGCAAAGAGATACTAGTTTCTGGTATGTGTAACTTAAAAAGATCAAAAGCGATTGTGTCAAATGGTTTAGAAGGTGTAGGGTAAATTAGAATTAGAACATGACCGATGATATGACAAGTATGGCAAGCGTCAATGTACGCGTGTACATCCTTCCTCATGGTTAACCAGAAATAGTGCAATCTGGCTTGTGAAACGCATTTATCCTTGCCAGGGTGTGAAGCAATAGGTGAATCGTGTATAAGCTTTAAAACTTCTGGAATGAGATCCGTAGGGACTACAAGTTGAAACACTGATCTGTTGGGTTCATGTTTGTTCGTTTGTGTTGTTTTGTTTTTTGATACAGAATGTCATCCAACAAGTTGTAATTGTCGATAGCAGGGGGAAAGTTTTCTGTGTCAGTTGTGTCTGCAGATTCGAGGAAGTATATGACACGTTTCCCAAGAGTGTCTGATTTCTGCGCTGCAGCAAAACGCACTTGTGTGAGGTTTACTGAAAAAGGATTCTGAGTGATGGTCGCAATATGGCGACTAAGGGCGTCTGCAACTAGATTTGCTTTTCCTTGAACAAAATGAAAGTTGGGTATGAAATCTTGTATGGTAAGGAACCAGCGGGCAAGTTTTCCGTAAAGATTATTTCCTTTGAAGAGGTGTAAGATTGGTTGGTGATCTGTGTATATGTGTATCTCGTAACCAAGGTTGATCTCTTTGAAATGTTTGAGTGCGTATGTAATCACTGATGCTTCTATGCCTGTGACTGAATAATTTTGTTCGTGTTTATTGAGTGTACGACTCGAATAGGCAATTTGTCTGAGTTTTTTGCCGTGATGTTGCATGCCGTCTCCCTGTGTCCAGCGCGGGTGCTCAAGCAAAGGGCTTCAAGTGGCTTGACCCGAGATGCACTGAGCCTATAGTTCACTAGGGCGTGGCTGGAGAGTTGGTAGCTTGGGTCACTGCATAAATAATAGATTTTCCATCGGGAGATCTGCGAAAACAGTGGAAGTCGTCGGAGTATCCTTTCGTAGCATATGCGTGCGTGTGTGCGTGTACACGCTAGGCACCGAAGGGAGATGACAGACAGGCTGAATATCGAAGATGATAACAGTGAAAGGAGATTATAACACATACATTCATTCATACATACATACATACATACATACATACATACATACATACATACATACATACATACATACATACATACATACATACATACATACATACATACATACATACATACATACATACATACATACATACATACATACATACATGCATCCATCCATAAATGCATACATACATGCATACATACATATATATATAAATATATATATATATATATTATATATATGTATATATATATATATATATATATATATATATATATATGCAATAAAAACACTAGGAGCGTGTGTTCACAAATGCGTAAGTAACCACTAGGAAAAGTAAACTAACGAAGCAGAGCGCTTTCGTATAATAACATCTTCAGTGCAGATACAAAGAAGGAATTATAAAATAAAGAAACAAGGTACATATATTACGTAAATTTAACATTAATGTAGTTTTTAACAATAAGAACACTGTAAGACAGCTGCTCATAAATAATTTTGTCAATAGTGATAAAGGGTGTGTGTATAAAATACCTTGAAAATCATGTAATCAGTTTGTTGGTCAGACTGCTAAAACACTCACAACACGAATCAATCAACACAAGAAATACGTTAGAGAGGGAAACCAATCTAGCGGTATATTCAACCACATGAACCATTTTAACCACCCAGTTTACTGGGATAACGCTAAAGTCATCACATACAACAACATAACAGAAAGAAATTTAATTGAATGCAGTTTGATCAAATCTAGTAAGGGGATAAATGTTAATCTTCATCAAGGTTTGTACAAATTAGATAGTTTTATTTCTCATGAAATTTCAAAATTGTTTAAATTGTAATATAGATTATGAGCAGTTGTCCCATACTTGTTGGTTACCAGGACGGTCCAAAAGTCCGTCACTTGTACTTCTTCCACTACCTCTCCGAATGCCCTCTTCACTATGTCATATATTCTGTACCTTGTTTCTTTATTTTATAATTCCTTCTTTGTATCTGCACTGAAGTTATAATTATACGAAAGCGCTCTGCTTCGTTAGTTTACTTTTCCTAGTGGTTACTTACGCATATATATATATATATATATATATATATATATATATATATGTGTGTGTGTGTGTGTGTGTGTGTGTGTGTGTGTGTGTGTGTGTGTGTGTGTGTGTGTGTGTGTGTGTGTGTGTGTGTGTGTGTGTGTGTGTGTGTGTGTGTGTGTGTGTGTGTGTGTGTGTGTGTGTGTGTGTGTGTGTGTGTGTGTGTGTGTGAGAGAGAGAGAGAGAGAGAGAGAGAGAGAGAGAGAGAGAGAGAGGTAGAAAGAGGGTAGTAGATATTGGTTGGTCGGGACGACCAAGTGAAAGCTGCCGAGCCCTGTAAGAGACTTGTAGATGAGCCTCGTAGATACAGATAGACAATATTGTGGAAATACACACTTGAAAAGTGTCCTATACAAGGAGCTATCAAAATTATTTCTGTATAAACTGGCTAAACAAGATTAAAAGTATTATCTTTCAATGGAGGTTGTCATCAACTTAATTCAAAACATATGCCACACATAGCAAAGATATAAGTAATCCCTCCAAAATATCTGTAACACCAAATATATACTGACTCTTAAAATATCCAAAGTAAAACAATTATAATATAAATGTGATAATTTATCTGTAACAAAATAAGGAAAAAGTGTCATTTAGTTATTTAGTGTCTTCCTCCTTCAGATTGTCAACTTTGATTAAGAACAGCAGCAATTAAAATAAGACATTATTAGAATTGTTGGTTGTATTAGATCTCAATGGAGGATTTTTCACGTTTTCAAAGATGGTGAGTTGTGTATCAGTATTAAGATGTTAGTATAGTAGATTGTCTCTGCATAATTTCACATTTTTTTCACACTTGTCAGAAACTGAGGTAGTATATTCAAATGACTTCAATTTTTGTCAAAGACGCATACAAGTGAAGCAACATAAGAATTTCCATTGCTTCACAGACACAAAAGTAAAATATCTTTCGATCCTTATTGGATTTTTTTGAGGGGGGGGGCAAGGCTCCAAGTTTTCATGACTGACTAAGAATCCAGGTAGCACATCTGTCCGATACACAAAAGGTCCCAGTAGTTCAGGTCTTCTATCTCAGGCGTGCACCATACATATCAACAATCAATCTTATCTGTAAAAATTATTTGGATTGATATATAGTTCACAAATGATGCTATAGATATACTTTTGATATCCCTCTGGACTTAAGGGTTCATTTACACTAATACGCTATGTTTTATAATCGTCAGTGTCACATTTATCATCATCTTCAAATTCTGTCCAAGTTCTTTTTAAATCATCTGCATGTCTAATTGACTCCTCCTCAGTTTCTAAGAGTATTTTTTTTTTCCACCTGCGAAATCAATTATCCGAAATGGACCTGAGTTCCTCGGTGAAAGTTAATTATGAGTTGTATGTAATTTGACCATGACCAAATATCCTATTTGTAATTCTATTTTTTGTGTTATCTTTTGTTGTTGCTTTTTCATCTCTTGTGTTACTCTTTCATGTGTTCCTAAACCCTTTGAAGTATAGCATGAAATGTATGTATCCTATTTCAGATTTAATAATCTATATCATACACAGGTTTTTGATCTGCAATCAAGATTTCATATATGAGAACTTTGTCTTCCCCAAAAATAATAAAATGGGTGTTTCTCCTGTAGCTGTATTAATTTGGTTGTTTAGGGTCCATTTAACAATAGGAATCAAACTATCCCAAGTTATACTATGTGGGCTTATCAAACCTCTAAGACATGTAATAATGTTCTTATTCAACCTCTCTACAAAGCCATTGCTCTAAGGATGATTCACTAGTATAATTACTTTATTAATCTTAAATAAACTTCATCATTCTTCCAAGATTTTGTTATTAAATTCAGTACCATTGTCTGAAACTAAGATATTAGGTGTAGTGGAATTACATATTATCTGATCATAGATTACTGAAGCAGTTGTTTCACCTCTCTTATTTGGAATGGGTTGTAAAATACATCTTGAAAGATATATAATCAGTAGCAACAAATACATATTTATATCCATTTTCAGAGATAGGTAACTCTAGTGTATCTATGTTAACTCTTCCCCAAGGTTTCTGCGGGACGGGATATGATAGCATAGAAGCAGGCTTAGGCGTATTTCCTTTTATCTTAGCACATTTCAAGCAATTTTCTATATAATCATATATATATTTCTTCATACCTGGCCAAAAATATTTGTATGATCATTTTTTCAGCAACTACCTCAAGTTGTAGTGCAAAACTACAAAGAAATTATATACCTAAGCGTATGTTTGTGAGTATTATACTTGATATGAGACGGATTTTGGAAAGGTGTATTTGCAGTATATTTTCTAAAACCTGTATACATTTTGGATATTTTCATAATATATCACTCAGTATTGAGAATATAAAATGCTGTAACTATTAACATTCATTCTGTTTCTTGATACAATGCCTTTAATTGTGATATTATGCCGTTTCTGAACCTAAAATATTGCTTTTCTTTTTTGTATGGTAAAAGCAGGGGTGGAAAGGGAGCTGGGAGATAGGGTTGGCAAAAGAGTATTAGGATGGTTTGGACACATGGAAAGAATGAGTGAAGAAAGACTAGTAAAAGAGGTATGGAAGGCAGATGTGGAGGGAGTGAACATGAGGGGACGCCCTAGGATAAGGTGGATGGATGGGATGAAGGGGGCTTTGGGGAAGAGGGGAATGTCTGTTGAGGAAGGACGCGAGAGGACAGAAGACAGGGGTGAATGGAGAATGGTTGTATATGGATGATGTTGTGATGCATGAGGTGGAATGGGTGGGGGGTGGGGGTGAGGTAGTATGTGTGAGCAAAATTTGACGCAGCCCGAAGGGATTTCTCCCCGTCTTCTCCTTTTATGCATGGGGGGACGGAGAGGGGAGTCGCCGATTTAATGAAGAGGCCTTGCTGTGGATGTGCTGTGTCTTGCGACACTGCTTCTGACCCAGGGCAGTGGACAGAGTGCGGGGATGACCCGTCATCCAGCAGGTGCTAAGATAAGAGGGAGGGTGGAGGGGTGTGGAGTGTATTCAGGGATGGAATGGGTGGGAAT
Organism: Oratosquilla oratoria; assembly: GCF_046742065.1. Taxonomy (NCBI): domain Eukaryota; kingdom Metazoa; phylum Arthropoda; class Malacostraca; order Stomatopoda; family Squillidae; genus Oratosquilla; species Oratosquilla oratoria. Next base: position 3,401,331 of record NC_134803.1, on the reverse strand, counting down.
GATTTTATGCCTTTTCCTTTTTGGCTACCTCCCTTGTAAAGGGGGAACAAGCCTTGGTATACTCGTATGTATGTATGTATGTATGTATGTATGTATGTATGTATGTATGTATGTATGTATGTATGTATGTATGTATGTATGTATGTATGTATGTATGTATGTATGTATGGTAATTTTCTTTGTTTTGTTTTGTTTTTTAGACAACTTTATTCATATTTGGCAAGTATTCTCAGCCCATGAAAGAGTTTAATCTGTACTGGTATAATCTATAAAGATAAAGTATTTTATGTCCTTGGGGTAAACCTAGCAATACATTTATCATATGCACTTATTCTCGCAAGAGTCGTAAATTTAGTTGATATATAGTTCTAGAATATAGACCACTAGACTGGGGTTCTTGATTCTTTCTTGTTGTTGAAGCATATGTCATGGTGATGTATGATGTCTGTGCCTGTGATCGATTTCTTCAACATTATGTCCTCTAACTTTATATAATTTTTAATGACCGGGCTCCTTTTATTTTTTTTTTCTCCTTTTCTTCAATGGAGCTACATCCCACTCCACCCTTTGTAGGGGATTTTGATTGATCGAGAGCCCTTGCTGCCTTTGGTCTACTTGATCATGGGAGAAATATAAAAAACAATATGTCATTATCAATACCAACAACAACACTACCACCGACACTGCCATTATGATCACCAGCACCATCACCAACATCACGACCACCACCAACACCACCACCATCGCCACTACCAAATCCACAATTACCACAACCGCCGCCCTCACGGCAGCCGCCACTTCCACCACCACCACCACTACCGCCACGAGAAAAGTATATTATATAAAAAAAGAAAAACTGCCCATTGCTCACAAATGCTTTTAAAGAAAACAAACTTGACCTGAAAAGGGGTAAGTGGTTCCTGTTTTGGATTGTATTCTCCCTTTGTTTGTTCACCTTCGATTCTTTTCACTCTTTTGTCCGGCGATAGACTTGAACCTAGATTTTTTCTTTCTTTCTTCGTCCCTCTTGTTCCTCTTCCTCCTCGTCCTCCTCCTCCACCTTCTCCTCCTACTTCCTCTTCCTCCTCTTACTCTTTCTCTTCATCTTCCTTTTCCTCTTCCCCCTCCTCCTTTTTCTTCTCTTCTTCTTCCTCTTATTTCTCTTTGTCTTCCTTCTACTCCTCTTTATCTTCCTTTTCCTCTTCCTTTTTCTGCTCCTTTATCCCTCTTCTTCCTCTTCCTCCTCTTCTTTTTTCTACTCATCTCTTCTTTCTCCTTCTCATCTTCTTTTTCCTCCTTTTTCTTCTGCTTCTATTAACTCTCCTCCTTTTTCATCTACTTCACAACTTCTTCTTCTTCCTCCTCCTCCCCCTTCTCTTCCTCTTCTTCTACATCTTCCTCTTTCTGCTTCTATTCCCCCTCTTCTTTTTCCTCCTTCTACTTTTCTTCCTCTTCCTCTTCCTTTTCCACTTACTCTTTCTCATTCCAACCTCCCTCTTCCTCCTCCTCCGCCTCTTCGTCCTCCTACTCTTCCTCTCCTCATCCTCATTGTCATCTTCCTCACTTTCTTATCTCTACAAGTGGGTGTCTACCCAGTATCTCTCTTGCATTTGTTTTCAATTAAGCAAATTCATTTTCCTATCTCCCTCCCCCTTTCATTCTTTTCTTTTTTCTCTCCCTACCTCCCTTTCCTTCTCCCTCCCTCTCTCCCTCTTCCCGTTTGCCTTCTCTTCCGCCTCTTCTTCTTTTTCCTTCCTTCCTTCCTTGCTCTACTGTACTTCAAACCAATCCACACTCCTTTCCTCCCCCTCCCTCCCGTCTCTTAATCCATCCACCCATCCATCCTTCCATCCATCCATCCATTCATCCATCCATCCGTCCGTCCGTCCATTCATTCATCCATCAATCCATCTATTCATCCATCCATCCGTATATACATCCATCTACCCATCCTATCCACCCATCCACCTATTCATTCATTCATCCATCCACCCATCTATCCATTCATTCATTCATCCATCCATAAATCTATCCATTTTTCCATCCATCCATAAATTTATCAGTCCTCTCAAACGCATCTTTGTCTCTTCACCACTCTTTTTTATTTGCTTTTTCCCTTCCCTTCCTTCCCATAATTTCCTTCCCTTCCAACGATTCCTCCTTTCGCTTCTTTCATTCGTCTCTTCTCACGTCTGACATGCTTAGCCATAAGCATCTTCTGTTGATGATTATGTGCGTGTATATGCGTGTGCGTGTCTGTGTTTGTTTAAGTTTGCATATGCATCGCTCCATTCCTTGAATATCTGTGGAGATGTGAGATGGATATAGTTGAGCAGAGCTTCCGTTGTCAGGTCGTCCCTGTGTCCGTGAGTCCTCCCACATGTTGTCACAAGTTTTACCAGAGTTGAAAATTCTATCTGCTCCTGTCAGAGTTGGAATCTTCTCCCAGAACTTTTAGAACTTTCCGTCCAGTCCCAAATGGAAGACGGAGAAGGCAATTGGGAGCTCAACAAAATTAAATGGATTTCTCTTTTTCGTCCTCACGACTGTGACAAAGACGGTTAACCAGTTCCGATCCTAATGACACTTTTGTTTCTATTTTCCCTTCCGCCATGCAATTCTACTCATTCCGTGTTTTCCCTTTCGTCTAGTCTAGGAAAGGTAGGGAACCGATGGTTTTTTCCTTTATTGTTAATTTTATTCTGTCGTCTACGTCATTCTGTTGTTCTAGTAGGTTTCTTGTGTTGGTTGTTTTGTGTGTAATGAGGAGGATATCATCAACATCGCGGTACTACTTGTAGTTATCTGGGATATGTAGAAAATATTCTTTTTCCAATGATTCCATGTAGAGAGTTTCTGCCACCGCACTCAATGGAAACCCCATTGGAAGTCCTTCATGCTGTTTATATTCCTGATTGTTAAAAGCAAATTATTCAAAATTTATGCATATTTCTATTACCTCTAAATAGCCACATTTGTTGATAGGTAAGTTGTCAGCGTCAATATGCTTTACTGTTTTTTAAGGATCCGAAGGTCACCATCTATTGTTACATTAGTGTAAATAGAACTAATGTCAAACTTTATCAGTCGTTGGTCTTGAAGTCAATTGTGTTCAGTCTAGTACTCCCTAAGGATGATGAAAGTGGTTTAGCCAATTGATTGGCTAGTCTGTGTGGTGCACTTCTTATGCCAGAAGTGATAGGTCGGGGGGGAATACCAGTTTTGTGAATTTTCGGAAGTCCTTTCATAGATGGAATTGTTGGGTCTTCCTCCAAGAGGTAAAGGAATCTTTTCCCCTTTACTGTTCTGTTAAGGATTCTTCTGACGTTAGTGATGAACCTCTTGGCATAGGTGTTTCGGTCGGACAGTAGAGGTTCTATTTCACTGCTGTTATCACTTTTGTTCATAATGACAACGCCACCCCCTTTGTCGCCGGTCGTGATGATGATATCGTCATTATCAAGAAATTCTTGGAGGGCACGATTCCCTATCTTTCCTAGACACTGTCGTCATCAGATCGGATGACATCGCTAGGTTCAAGGTATACCGCAAACCGACAAACAAGGACGACTTCATCCATTACTTTAGTGCACTTGACGAAATGATACCCAGAAGGCATGCTAGGGACTTCACTTAAGAAAGCCATTAAAGTTAGACAAAGAAAAGAAAGTAAAGAGAGGCCGGATTTACGATACCTTGTGGTTCCTAACTCTGACCTCTCTCACATGTTTCCAAAATACTGAGACAGATAGGATTTATCATAGTAAATGAGACAGGAATAAAAATAGGGCACTTAATTACAAAGAACAAAACCAAGACGAACTGTGACAGTAGCATAGTCTACAAAATTCCCTGTGATGGATGCGACAGTGCATACTACGGTGCGACATACAAAGGGCTTAATAACAGACTCAGGAAACACAAAGCGGACATTAGAAGCCACCGAAAAACAAACGCTCTAGTTAACCAAATAGACACAGGGACACCTACCAAACTGGGAGCAAACCAGTATTCTAGCCAAAGGTCTACACAAAAAAACAACGGAAATTTTTTTATAACCTTTACATTGCCAATTACAAAAGCACAAACAAGAGGAATTGAAATAGACAAAATCAATAATTTATAACCTTTACATTACCAATTACAAAAGCACAAACAAGAGGAATTGAAATAGACAAAATCAATCTCGACACTTGCCCACCAAAAATGGCTTCTCAAACATCCCGACTCTAAGTAGATACCTTCTCTCACGTCCCTAACTATACCACTTTTACTTACCCTTTCCATCTTTCATCCTTTTCGAAGGTGGCCAAAATTAGTTATTTTGGGGAAACTGGCAGATGAATAAAAAACGACTACATGAACACAAGAATGACGTAAAAGCCCACCGGACATCAAATTCTCTAGTGATTAATATAGACAATTTTGGCCACCTTCCTGACTGGGAAAATACAGAGGTACTCCACAAAGGGCTAAGAAAGCAAGAAAGAAAAATAATCGAAGCAGCGTACATCGCTTCAAAACCGTGCAATAATCATAGGGAAGGATCTATCAAATTATCAGAGTTGTCCAGCGACTTTGTTCGACGTGAAGCGGAACGAAGGAAGGACAGAGATAGGGTAGGAACGGGGTAAGAAAGTAAACTATATAAGCTGTAAATATTTTCTTAGCGTATACTCTGAGGAAGTCCTTTAAGGACGAAACGTTAGTAATAAAACTCGTACGGTTTTTTGGTGTTTACCTCATCACCCTTCACACACACACACACACACACACACACACACACACACACACACACACACACACACACACACACACACACACACACACACACACAAACACACACACACACACACACACACACACACACACACACACACACACACACGCATATATATATATATATATATATATATATATATATATATACACACATACACACATGTATGTATATATATATACACACACATATATATATGTATATATACATTTATATATATATGTATATATATATGTATAAATATATATATACATATACATATATACATATATATATATGTATATACATATATATACATGTATATATATACGTATGTATATATATATATATATATATATATATATATATATATATATATAATAAAATAAGGAAATAAATAAACAGAATAAGAGTGAAAGAAGTGAGAGCCCTCTTTTTAAAAAAGAAACCACACAACGGCTGTCATTCCCGTCAATTCTCACCTCCTGTCCTTTCTTTCAAGATTTCCCCACCCTAACTACTCTCAACTCCTTCCTAGTGAAAAAGTAAATAAATAAAGATAAAAAACACAAATAGATAGATAAACAGATCATTCATGAGATTGACTTTAATTACCCTAGCCGTTATAACTCTTCTTTGTAAGAATAATACCAGCCGTCTGCACTGACCACGGAAGTCCTCATTCCAAGTGTGCTTAAGGGTAGTCCATACCGTGGCAAACTAATATGGTATATTCTGATGGGAATACTACCATCCGCCTGCATTGAACACGGAAGTGTTTATTCCAAGTGTGCTTAAGGAAAGATCATACCGCGGCAAACTGAATGATGTATTCTGACTCCCCTTTTGAAAAATTTCCCCTGTCTTTCTCTACTACTCGTTCCAGGCTGGCAACATGTTAGCTTACTTTGCAACAGCAAGTAACACCCTCCACGAGGTAATGGACACTCTCAATCCGTGATGAGGATGCTTCGGGAGGAATAAATTGCAGAGTTTCCTAACTCAGTCGGAGCCGAGAGCCTCTTGGCATGACCTGTTGCCCGCCATCCCTGACCCCTTTGATCTGAAGGCGTTGTGTATATGTTTCATTCTCTTTTTCACTAGGATATATTGTTATCATTATTACTATTATTATTTTCTGGTGACCGACGGCGCCTCCATTCCAGAAAACCTTCTTCGGGTAAACAGATAAGTAAAAGCCTTTTCCTTCTCCTCCTCCTCTTCTTTCTTCTTCTGCTAGTTCTCTACCCCATTACTTTTTTTTTTATTATTATTATTCTTCCCCTTTCCTCACTTGCCGTCCCGACCTCATCCTAAGTACGATTCGGGGCCATTTTTGGGTCAGTGGGCCGCGGCGGATCTACGTGTTTGGGTTAGTGGCGGTTATTCGCATGCAGCAAACTGCCACAAACCAGAGTATGGGACAAAACACCACAAACCTAAGTATAGGACAAAACGTCACAAAACTAAGCACGCGTGATTTCGTCACAACCCGAAGCAGGAGGCTCTCCCAAGCACACTACAACCCACTATTACCCGAGCTACCAGGTAACCTCTCCCAGTTACCCAGTAACCCCCCCGCCCCAGTGAAAAGC
>NC_134803.1:3384977-3392477 GCF_046742065.1 Oratosquilla oratoria | reverse complement strand
CTTCTACCCTAGTTTCCCTTTCTGTTCCCATCCCTTCCCAACCCTTCTCTACCCACCCCTTTCATTCTATTTCCTCCTCACCACTCCTATTTCCTCCCCTTCTCCCTTCTCTCCTCTCCTTCTCCTTCCCTCTACTCCTCTCTCCCTAACACTCCCCTTCTCCCTCCTCTCCTGTCCCTTTCACCCTTCCCCACCCCCCGCGGTCTCCCCTTATTTTCCCCCTCTCCCCTGACAACCAGATGAGCCCACGATTACCTCAGATCCGGTTATTTGTCTCCTTGCGGTCCCCAACCGTTGCGTCGTTAACTCGTTACTAGACGCGGTGGCTTCATCGCAGCTTCATTTTTTTTTCTATTACTCATCTTTTCTTTGATACATGGATGGGGTGGTGCGAGAGGTGAATGCTAGGGTAGTGAGTCAGGGATTGGAGATGGTTAAAGAAAATGGAGAAAAGTGGGAGGTGAGCCAACTGTTGTTTGCAGACGACACTGCGCTTGTGGCAGGGTCAGAGGAGGGATTGAGGAAGCTGGTGGCAGAGTTTGGGAGAGTATGTGATAGAAGAAAGCTAAAGATAAATGTGGGTAAAAGTAAGGTGATGAGATGTACAAGGGGTGAAAGTGGCAGTAGACTGGAAGTGAACATTAAGGGAGAGCGACTGGAGGAAGTGGATAGTTTTAGATACTTGGGTGCAAGTGTAGCAGGAAAAGGTGGAGTGAAGGTGGAGGTAGAATGTAGATTGAGAGAAGCGAGTAAATGCCTTGGTGGTTTAAAGAGTGTAATGAGAAATAGACATTTGGGAATGGATGTGAAGAGGAGACTGTATGAAGGAGTGATTGTGCCAACAGCATTGTATGGGGCAGAAACGTGGAACATAAGAGAAGAAGAGAGAAGGAGTTTGAATGTGTTTGAGATGAGGTGTCTGAGAAGTATGGTGGGGGTTACTAGGCTAGATAGAGTGAGAAATGAGGAGGTGAGGAGGAGAACAGGGGTGAAAAAGGATTTGGGAGATAGGGTTGATGAAAGAATATTAGGATGGTTTGGACACATGGAAAGAATGAGTGAAGAAAGACTAGTAAAAGAGGTATGGAAGGCAGATGTGGAGGGAGTGAACATGAGGGGACGTCCTAGGATGAGGTGGATGGATGGGGTGAAGGGGGCTTTGGGGAAGAGGGGAATGTCTGTTGAGGAAGGAAGGGAGAGGACGGAAGACAGAGGTGAGTGGAGAACGGTTGTATATGGATGATGTTGTGACTGCATGAGGAGGAATGGGCGGGGGGGTGGGGGGTGGGGTAGTATGTGTGAGTAAATTTTAACGCAGCCCGACGGGTTTTTCTCCCCGTCCTCTCCTTATATGCAAAGGGGGACGGAGAGGGGGGGTCGCCGATTAAATGAAGCGGCCTTGCTGTGGATGTACTGTGTCTTGCGACACTGCTTCTGACCCAGGGCGGTGGGCAGGGTGCAGGGATGACCCGTCATCCAGGAGGTGCTCAGATGAGAGGAAGGGTGGGAGGGGTGTGGAGTGTATTTAGGGATGAAATGGGTGGGAGTGTTTTTATGCCTTTCCCTTTTTGGCTACCTCCCTTGTAAGGGGGAAAAAGCCTTGGTATATGTATGTATGTATGTATGTATGTATATATGTTTTCAACTCAGGCATTCATCTTTGTATATAGTCTCTCTAACTCTCATTCTGTTTGTGTATGTGTCTTTCTACCCTTATTTACTTATTTATTGATAGCTTCCGTACTTGTTTTTCCTTCTCTTCTTCTGTAATGATCCCAGATATAATCATGTCAGTGAATTTACGAAATTCGTCGAAATTGTTCAAATCTTTATAGGTCACAGAGTTGCCCCTTTTACTCTTAATGAATTAGGCCCCCTCAGTAAGGAATTGGTTTTTGTTAACGATAGATGACTTTATTCATCTACGGGAATCACTGAGATTTTGTGGGCTTCCACATCATGGAGCGATTTCTAGTGAAGCGAGTGAAGATGAGTAAAGATGGTTTGCCCTCAAATTCAGTCTTTTCAGAATTGAGGGAGAGTGTTTTGACGGCAGGAACCGCTTCTGGACCAGCAAAGCCTAATTCAAACTCTACGGGCAAGAGCCAAGGAAAACGAAGACCAGTAAAGCATGAATCTACTATACGCTCGTGGAACCTAGATTGGCTTGAAGTGGATCGGGGCAGTGATGGTACTCTAACGGCGTATTGGAAGGCTTGTCGTGCATTTCCACCCCCAACCACTGCCAGTGAAAACAGAGGCGCTGTGTTTGCCGATCAGTTTCAATTGGGAAGCCAACATATTAAGGAATCGAACCTGCAAAAACATGGCTCTGGAAGTATCAAAAAATGGCTCTGGTAATTAAAAGAATTGCTCTGGTGAAATAAAAAAAAAATGAAAAATGGCTCTGGAAAAAAAAAAGTTTTTTTTTCCCTGCTGATAACCCACTCGTAAATACGAGAACGAAATTAAGCCTTTGGTGGGATAAGCGCAGGTTTTGGTACAAAAGCAGTTGCAGGTGTGAATGGGGGAGAAAGAGGGAGAGAGAGAGAGAGAGAGAGAGAGAGAGAGAGAGAGAGAGAGAGAGAGAGAGAGAGAGAGAGAGAGAGAGAGAGAGAGAGAGAGAGAGAGAGCGAGCTGGGGGAAGAGAAAGAGAGGCTGAGGGAAAGCTAGAGAGAGAGAGAGGGGAAGAGAGAGAGATAGAAAGAGGAAGAGATAGATTGGAAGGGAGGTAGGCAGACAGACAGATAGAGAGTGAGAAAAAGAGAAGGAGAGAGAGAGAGAGAGAGAGAGAGAGAGAGAGAGAGAGAGAGAGAGAGAGAGAGAGAGAGAGAGAGAGAGCTGAGGGAAGGGAAAGAGAGGCTGAGGGAAAGATAGAGAGAGAGAGAGGGAAAGAGAGAGAGAGAAAGAGGGAGAGATAGATTGAAAGGTAGGTAGGCAGACAGACAGATAGAGAGTGAGAAAAGGAGAATGAGAGAGAGAGAGAGAGAGAGAGAGAGAGAGAGAGAGAGAGAGAGAGAGAGAGAGAGAGAGAGAGAGAGAGAGAGAGAGAGAGAGAGAGGAAATTTGGTGTGTATATATATACATATATATATATGTGTGTGTGTGTGTGTGTGTGTGTGTGTGTGTGTGTGTGTGTGTGTGTGTGTGTGTGTGTGTGTGTGTGTGTGTGTGTGTGTGTGTGTGTGTGTGTGTGTGTGTATGTGTGTGTGTATGTATGTATGTATGTATGTATGTATGTATGTATGTATGTATGTATGTATGTATGTATGTATGTATGTATGTATGTATGTATGTATGTATGTATGTGTATATGTATATTTTTTACTTATGATCTCGGATCACGTGCTGAACTTGTAACCGACAGCTATTACTCTCCCAAATATGAGCCCAGAGCTCATATTAGTATATAGCTAATATTGTTATTTTACATGCACACCCCATCCTCTTGCTCAATGGAGACAGGGAAAGAAAATGTTGCATGAAAGAAAACGGAAAACATGGATGGGACGGGGAATGTTATATGGAAAACGGGAACAAGGAAACATGTTGCATGGAACAGGGTAAGTGTTGCAGAAACGGGGATAATGTTGCATGAGACGGTGAAATGTTGCTTAGAATATGGGTACTTAATGCATTGAACAAGTGGATATGTTGCATGGAGCAGGGCGACATGTTGCATGGAACAGGGAGACATGTTGCATGGAACAGGGCGACATGTTGCATGGAACAGGGCGACATATTGCATGGGACTGTGTGACACATTGCATGGAACAGTCCGACATGTTGCATGAAACAGGGCGACATGTTGAATGGAACAGGGCGACATGTTGCATGGAACAGGGCGACATGTTGCATGGAACAGGGCGACATGTTGCATGGAACAGGGCGACATGTTGCATGGAACAGGGCGACATATTACATGGAACAAGGCGACATATTGCCTGGAACAGGGCGACATGTTGCCTGGAACAGAGCGACATATTGAATGGAACAGGGCGACATATTACACGGAACAGGCCGACATATTGCATGGAACAGGGCGACATATTGCCTGGAACAGGGCGACATATTGCCTGGAACAGGGCGACATATTGCCTGGAACAGGGCGACATATTGCATGGAACAGGACGACATATTGCATGGAACAGGGTGACATGTTGCATGGAACAGGGCGACATATTGCATGGAACAGGGCGACATGCTGCATGGAACAGGGCGACATGTTGCATGGAACAGAGCGATATGCTGCATGGAACAGGGCGACATTTTGAATGGAACAGGGCGACATATTGCCTGGAACAGGGCGACATATTACATGGAACAGGGCGACATATTACATGGAACAGGGCGACATATTGCCTGGAACAGGGCGACATATTGCATGGAACAGGGCGACATATTGCATGGAACAGGGCGACATATTGCATAGAACAGGGCGACATATTGCATGGAACAGGGCGACATATTGCATGGAACAGGGATACATAATGCATAGGATTTAGGAGTACACTGCATGGGAAAGGTGTAGAGATTTCATGGAATTCCAGGAAATGTTGTATGAAAAAAGACGTTGCATGGAACAGGGCGACATATTGCACGGAACAGGAGGAAGTGTTACATAGAACTGGGTTATATATGGCATGTAATAGGAGATAATGTTGCCTGTTGCACGGGACACGGAGGTATATTGCATGAAACAAGAGGGAATGTTGCGTGAAATTTGAGGTAATGTTACATGGAACGGGAGGAAATGTTGCATGGAACAGAAGCTAATGTTGCATGGAACGGGAGGGAATGTTGCATGGAACAAGGGAGTCTATTACATGGAACAGGAAGAAATGTTGCATACAATAGCAAGGTGTTTCATGAATATATATACATATATATATATATATATATATATATATATATATATATATATATATATATATATATATATATAAGCCCACCGGCTGCGCCGGCCCCGCTACGCCGGGGGGGCTTGGCCTGCGGCGCTGCGCGCCCTGGGCTACGCCCAAATTTTCGTTCAAAACACTCTTTTTATTTTTTTAAATTATTTTTTCCTTTAAGTAATAACTTTTTTTTTTTTACTTGCTTTTCTTGTTTCAAAACTTTGCGAATTTTTAAAGCTTTTGCTTTGGCCTCTCTCCGTTCCTTTCTAGCCTCCTCCTTCTTCATTCGTTCTTCTTCTTCTTCTTCTTCTTCTTCTTCTTCTTCTTCTTCTTCTTCTTCTTCGAGTTCTTCTTCTTCTTCTTCGAGTTCTTCTTCTTCTTCGAGTTCTTCTTCTTCTTCTTCGAGTTCTTCTTCTTCTTCTTCGAGTTCTTCGAGTTCTTCTTCGAGTTCTTCTTCTTCTTCGAGTTCTTCTTCTTCTTCTTCTTCGAGTTCTTCTTCTTCGAGTTCTTCTTCTTCGAGTTCTTCTTCTTCTTCTTCAAGTTCTTTTTCTTCTTCTTCGAGTTCTTCTTCTTCTTCTTCTTCTTCTTCTTCTTCTTCTTCTTCTTCTTCTTCTTCTTCTTCTTCTTCGAGTTCTTCTTCTTCTTCAAGTTCTTCTTCTTCTTCGAGTTCTTCTTCGAGTTCGAGTTCTACTTCAAGTTCTTTTTCTTCATCTTCGAGTTCTTCGAGTTCTTCGAATTCTTCTTCGAGTTCTTCTTCTTCTTCGAGTTCTTCTTCGAATTCTTCTTCGAGTACTTCTTCTTCTTCTAGTTCTTCTTCAAGTTCTTCTTCTTCTTCTTCGAGTTCTTCTTCAAGTTCTTTTTTTTTCTTCTTCTTCTTCTTCTTCTTCGAGTTCTTCTTCTTCTTCTTCGAGTTCTTCTTCTTCGAATTCTTTTTCGAGTTCTTCTTCAAGTTCTTCTTCTTCGAGTTCTTCTTCTTCTTCTTCTTCTTCTTCTTCTTCTTCTTCTTCTTCTTCTTCTTCTTCTTCTTCTTCTTCTTCTTCTTCTTCTTCGAGTTCTTCTTCTTCTTCTTCTTCTTCTTCTTCTTCGAGTTCTTCGAGTTTTTCTTCTTCTTCTTCTTCGAGTTCTTCGAGTTCTTCTTTTTCGAGTTCTTCTTCTTCTTCTTCGAATTCTTCTTCGAGTTCTTCTTCTTCTTCTTCGAGTTCTTCGAGTCTTTCTTCTTCTTCTTCTTCTTCGAGTTCTTCGAGTTCTTCTTTTTCGAGTTCTTCTTCTTCTTATTCTTCGAGTTTTTCTTCTTCTTCGAGTTCTTCGAGTTCTATTTCTTCTTCTTCTTCTTCTTCGAGTTCTTCTTCTTCGAGTTCTTCGAGTTCTTCTTTTTCTTCGAGTTCTTCGAGTTCTTCGAGTTCTTCTTCTTCTTCTTCTTCGAGTTCTTCTTCTTCTTCTTCTTCGAGTTCTTCGAGTTCTTCTTCGAATATACACTTATGCCCGCCAGGCGACTGGGCGATGTAACCGATTTGCCCCAAGCGTCGCTGGCCGCAGGAAAAGAAAATTTTCGGAAGACAAATATTTTTATTTAGCATATAATATATATATATATATATATATATATATATATATATATATATATATATATATATATATTTGTTTTTGTGTGTGTGTGTGTGTGTGTGTGTGTGTGTGTGTGTGTGTGTGTGTGTGTGTGTGTGTGTGTGTGTGTGTGTGTGTGTGCGTGCGTGCGTGTGTGCGTGTGTGCGTGCGTGCGTGTGTGTGTGTGTGTGTGTGTGTGTGTGTGTGTGTGTGTGTGTGTGTGTGTGTGTGTGTGTGTGTGTGTGTGTGTGTGTGTGTGTGTACACCTATGTGTTGCTCATCTGAGCCTACGGCTTCGGTGCATCTCTCAAGGTCTCGCTGGACCCCGAGCCTCCGACCGTTGTAGGTAGGTTATTTTTTGTTTTTGTTTTTATTGTGATATCAATTGAAATATATAAAAATAAGATATATTTTGAAATTTTAACATTAGTATAGAGTATTGCGGGTATGGAAGCTGATTCCTTTATTCACGGGCGGCTTCCATACCCGAAGCGGCAGGCTAGGGGCCGACCTGTGGCACACCTAGGGCGAAATAGACACCTAGCGACCGGAGGAGGATCGCCCACAGTAGCCTCCGGGCCTGGGGGCGACTCTACCCTCCGGATCCAACAGCGGGGCGTGTGGTCGGGCACTTCCGTCTACAAAGGCGGTAGGCCCGGCGGCACGTCCTTGCAGGCAGGAGGGCCTCTGGCTAAGTGGCGGGACCGGGGCTGCAGATCCCCGGTCCGACCCCACGTCCTCCTTGCCTCTGAAGGTGATCTCAGTGCTCCTGCCCCTAACTGGCCTCACCTGCCTCACCTGCCTCACCTGCCGCCCATCGTGCGCCCATCGTACAGTAAGTACGATTACAAGTTATTTGGAAATTCGTTAACAAAAGTGGATAGTGAAAAAGATCTCGGCGTAATTATCAGTAACGACCTCAAATCATCCAAGCAGTGTATTTCAGCCTCTGAGAAAGCAAATAAGATTCTGGGATTGATTGCGCGATCTTTTGATTTCAAAAGTCCATCACTCATTAACA
>NC_134803.1:3379977-3382477 GCF_046742065.1 Oratosquilla oratoria | reverse complement strand
AGAGACATCTTACAGAATAAAACTAAATAGCCTACAAAACCGAATCACCTTCCTCCAAAACTGTATAGCAGAACAAGTCCTACCAAGATCAGCTCCTCAACACTTACGCAACGGGATCAAACCCTTCACCAAAGCAGCCCACCAATACCTGCTGGACAGCATAGAAACACTCAAGTTACAATCCTTGGAAACGCAAGAAAATCTACAATACACCACGCTCCCCACTGAAACTAACGATGAAATACGAAATGAAGACCAGCAACAAAAAGCCAAATTGGCCACTAAACTTTGTGAATTTTGCAGTAAGAGCAAATGGAACGACGTCGGACGACCGGACTTGATACACAACATCTCATCACATATCTTAACGCAATCACAACAACAAGCACTCTCATTAGGCCTAAAATTCGACACTGGAACCAACGCCAAGCAGCTTTCACTAACGACATCGACATTGGCTTCATTCAAGGCATCTTACTTTGCTGCACAATCGCCGCTAAAGACCGACACCCAGCGATTCCTAGAAGATTCATTATGGCGTTAAACGAACTTCGAAGAAATGAAAACATCCTTATCACCACAGCAGACAAAGGAGGAGGAATCGTCATAATGGACAAAGCAGACTACATCAAGAAAATGGAAGACCTCCTCACAGACACAAGCACCTACACCCCACAATCAGAACAGCAAACCAAAGAAGAGTCTCGTAGATTCAATACCGATGTTAGGAAAATCCTCAAACGCACCAACAAAGGAAAACACTTACTCCATCTCCTAGAAGAGGATCCCAAAACACCAACGATACGTGGCATTCCCAAAACTCACAAAGCAGGGATCCCCATGAGACCAATCACCAACGGAATAGGCAGTGCCCCCCACAAATTAGCTAAGATACTAGCCAAACCCCTTACATCAGCTCTTGGAACTATCAGCGACACACACATTAGAAACTCCACTGATCTCATACAAAAACTCCAAACCACGAACTTTACAAACAAGAAACCTATCAGTCTAGACGTCATCGCCTTATACACCCACACATCGCTAGCAGACGCCATTTCAGCCATACAAAAAGTCATAGATAACATCGATGAGACTACCCTCCCAATCAACAAAAGAGATTACAAACAACTAGCAGAAAAAAACGTTAAATGCACTTTCTGCACATTTAATGGCAAAACTTACCGACAACACGACGGCCTACCAATGGGATCGCCCCTCAGTGCTATAGCCGCCTGCTTAGCAATGGAAATTCTAGAGCAAAGCAACTATAAACTATACCTCCCCGATGGCACCACCTGTTTCAGGTATGTAGATGACTACCTTCTCATCATACCAAAAGACACAAACACTGACATCCTTGTACACAATTTAAACATATCACACCAGAAAATGCAATTAACAGTCGAACAAGAAAACCAGGACTCTCTCCCATACCTCGACACTTTAATCATTAGGAACAATAATACAGCAAAATTCAAAGTTTACAGAAAACCCACAAACAAAAACGACTACATACACTACTTCAGTGCCCACAGCGACAGAACTAAAAGTGGTATATTAATAGGATTCTTCCTGAGAGCACTAAGAATATGCAGCCCAGAATTCCTTCAAGACGAAATAGACCACATCACCACTACATTCAAAACACTCCACTTCCCAACAGGAATCATCGCCCGAGCCCTACACAAAGCTAAAGAAATCAAACAAAGAAGCATCTCAGAATCACGAACTAAAAATGAAAATATCCTCCTCATAGCACCATCATTGGACCTAACTCACCTCCTAACCAAGAAATTAAGACCCATAGGCGTCACAGTAATATCAGACAAAGGACGACAAATACGCGACTTCACAAATAACAGACAAAATCCCACTCAACCAGACAGTATCATATACAAAATCCCCTGCTCGGGATGCAACCTTGCCTATTATGGGGAAACATACAGGGGATTAAACAAGCGCATACATAAACACAAGGCCGATATCCGTCACCACCGCACAACAAACGCCTGGGTAAACCACATAGGCAATAAACAACATTTACCTCAATGGAACCAAGCAAACATTTTACATGAAAATATACACAAACCATAAAGAAAGACTCTAGAAGCAATATACATAAACACCAACGATTGCATCAACAACAGAACAGGAGATATCAAGATTGCAAAACATACCGCCAAATACGCCATGAGACAAATGTCCACACATAACAAACAAACAAATACATCCACCCGCCTCACACCTGACCCCACATGACCACCTAGCCTAGCAACACACGGAATCCCACCCCGCGTCCCTCATAAACCAGTAAAGCATGAATCTACTATACGCTCGTGGAACTTAGATTAGCTTGAAGTGGATCGGGGCAGTGATGGTACTCTAACGCTGTATTGCAAGGCTTGTCGTGCATTTCCACCCCCAACCACTGCCAGTGAAAACAGAGGCGCTGTGTTTGCCGATCAGTTTCAATGGGACCTTTCGCAGTGAGAGATTT
>NC_134803.1:3344977-3367477 GCF_046742065.1 Oratosquilla oratoria | reverse complement strand
GCCCGCTTCAAGCCTAAGTTACCCATCAAACATCAGAATAGATTGATGCAATAACACCTCACTGACTGTGGCAATATTGTGTTCCTGTGCCGCTGTTTGTCTTATTTCCTGGACGTTACTACACTTACTAGATGTCCAACCATCAACTGCATCATGATGAAGAGGAAAACCAAAGAAAAGATGAAATAATTGAGCCAAAAATGGGATGAAAGTTGTGCTAGAAGGAGGGCAAGGCGTGAAGGGATGAGAAGGGATGCCATCGCCTCACGCAGAGCCATTCTTTCTTCTACCACAATAGAGCAAGAACACACCAACGAGAAGACGATCACCGTCGCCACTGAAGAAGGCTCGAGGGAGCCGAAATCCGGATCTGGCAACGATGACCGACTACGGTAGAGTCATCTCTACTCTTCCAAAAGAGATTAAGACCTTTCTAAGTTATAGAGAAAATACCTTAAAGAAATTGATTAATACTAAACAATCTATCACATTCAACGAAACTTGCATAAGAGAGAGCCCCCTGCCCATGTATACTATATATATATTTACTGTCAATTTATTCAATATACAGAATATAACAATGTGTGTGAATATGATAAAAATCGCACAACAAATAACAGATATAAATGCTGAAAACTTTAAACACTCGTATCTCAAAACCACAAATATTTGCAATTAAAAATATGCCATTTTTTTTTATAAATTGTAGCAGCCTGAAAATGCTTCTGGTAGCGTATAATAGGTATATCTTTATTTCCATGCCTGTTTTTATATATATATATATATATATATATATATATATATATATATATATATATATATATATATATATCTTGAAAAACAGAGCGACGGGCTCCATCTAAAAAAAAAAAAAAAAAAAAAAAAAAAGTGGAAAAAAGGGGTGACGGAAATTAACATATTTACGACACCTATATCTCACGTCGTATAGCGAATTTTTAAAAAAGCGGACGTGAAAATGTTTATTGGATCTATTAGTATTACCATGAAAAAGCAGAAGTCTGTAGTACAAAAAATACGACATACGTATTCAATTACGCCAAAAAACGTTATGACGTCAAGTTTAAAATATATAAACTTTTTTTATTTGATTTTTTTATATTTCTTTCTATATTTCAAATAAAACCTGAAAGTTTCAAGTTGAAAGACTATAAACTTTTTTATATGATTTTTTTTTTTTTTTTTTAAGGTGTTCAGTCCCCCCTTATGCCCTATGCCTCCCCCTCTCACTTCCTTCTCCCTTCTCTCTCTTCCTAACCTTCTCCCCCTTCTCCCACTTCCTTCCTACTCCTCCTTTATCCCTTTTCCTACCCTCCCCCTCCCATTTCTACTAGGCTTCCCTTCCCTCTTTCCCTCCCACTCCCACTCCTCTTACTCACCCTCCCTCTCCTTCTCATCCCTCCCTTTCTCTCACCTTTCCCTCATCTTTTTACCTTCCCCTTCCCTCCCTTCTTCTCTTCCTACTTCCACTTCTCTTCCTTTCGTTTCCCTCCCCCTCCCCTTTACCCTCCTCCTTCCTTTATCCCCCTTATCATTTACTCCCCAAATTCTCCTTCATCCTCACCCTCACCACTACCCCTGATCCTCTCCTTTTCCCCTCTCCTACCCTCCCAACTACGCCCTCCAGTCTTCCAACAAACGCTGTTTATTACGGCGACCACCATTTCGTCTCGTCGCGGGCGCCGCTCGGCGGGCACTCCCTAGACCACCCGTTTGACAAATTAGAATGAATTAATGAAGGCCATCCATGAAAATAGCCGTTCCTCCACGCAGCTGTGTTGGACCCAGAGATCCGTACGGTAAAAAATAAAGAAAAAAAAATCATAACATCATACAGTCCAGTATTGAACCACAGTCCAGACTCCTCCCCCCCCCAAAAAAAAAAACAACAACACTCGATCCGCATTTCAAATCCACTTGGCCTAATCCTTCGTCTAAAGTTTCACTAAAGTTACTAAGTGGGACCACAAAGTGGGATCCAATGTTTCTTTATGGCTGGTATATGATATGATCCAGTATTAGAATTTCCAAGAGATGCATAGTAACTAGTTGTGTATTCCATTGCATTCCAATGCTGTCAGTCATAATTCTGTAAATTAATTTGTTGGAAAGAAGTGTAATGATTTGCTCAGGTGAAGTAGAGGTGATGAAGATGTTAACTCCCTCAAGTTACAGCTTATGATATTTCCCGCAAGTTAGAGTTGATAAATATGTTATATCACACGAGCCACAGCTGGTAATGATGCCATCTCCCACGAGTCACAGCTCATTACAAATTTCGTCTCCCACAAGTCAGCATTGATGAGGAAGTTATCTCCTACAAGTTACAGCTGATGTTATCTCCCATGAGTTACACCTCATAATGATGTTATCTCTCGTGAACTGACCATTCTGCGTAATGGACCTAGTCACCTTCACATACCCATTGCGCCTTCACCTCGGGTTGTTGATTAATTACGCAGAGTCCTACCTACCCACAATTACTTCAAAAGAATTGATCGTTTATTTCTGCTTCAAGTCTTCCTCATCAATATCTTATTACAACACGATGCAGGGTTAATTACTGCTAATGTAATACAAATCATACCTTTTCAACCGTTGTGTCAGCAACGTCGTAGAATGATATATAAAACACGAAAAAACAATAAAGATAAGTAGGTGGCCTGGAACTGGAAACAACCGAAGAGTATTTTTTCTTTTATTTTCCTCCTTTTTTATTTCCTTTTTATTGTCCATTCCCTTTCATTTAATTTGTCTTGCTTTCCATTCCCAATTACTTTTGCCTTCTTTACACATATATGTTTTTTATTGGTTACTTCCCTCATGGGGAAGAAGCCTTGGTCTACTGATAGACTGTCTTTTTATTTTTATTCTATTTTATTTTATTTTTTTTTTGGGGGGGGGATTACTATTTTTTTATATACTTTTGTTTTTGAACCGTGTGAAGACGGTGTCTTCCAGGTAGGATTATCAACTCTTTCGAGGTTCCGAGGCCTCATCATGGGTATTACCCGCCTGAGGCTCTTGCAGTCAACATATTAGTGACCTCAGTGATAACTCTATGTGCCTGTCTTCATAGCAATAGTACATCTCACGAAGACCATCTTCCTCGACCACAAGGGATAGCCACAACGACGACGACATTTCCAAAGTAACGTTTTTTCGAGTGAATTGCTAACCCTTTTTCGCTACATTTACCAATGACAACAAAATCGTCTAGATTTGCCCAAAATAAAATCTATGAAGTTCTTCATCCAAGTGCAGACACCTGGATGTCCTCACTCCACATATGCTGACCTCAAAACGTAGTGCCATTAATGTGAGATCTTATGTCAGCCTGCGTTTGCTCCAGCCCTGTTGCATAATGTAAACATTGCACCGAATCTCATTGGACGGATGTCTTCGCTTCAGCGTTTAGGCAGCTCTTTGATGCTGGATCCAGCGAAGGCCTCTGAAGAAGGGGAGATGATCGCAAAAGACACACATCTCTGTTGAAACCCGTATAGACGCATAAACGGACACGCATGCAAGCACACGAACAAACGAACGATAGGTATATAACAAAAGGCTTCTTGGTCAGAGTAAAATCCAAGTACAGGAAAAAGCTTCAACAAGCAAACGTTGTACTTTTGATAAAGATTCTATCCTCCTTTTACTTAAGTAAATAGATAAAATTCGTCTATTTATTTATTTATCTATTCATCTACCCATCTATCCACTACTCTATATATTGACATAATATTAATTCATACATTCATTCATTTATGTATTTGTTTATTAATTAATGTATTCGTTTATTTATTCATTTATCTATATATTCATCTATCTATTTTTTTGGCAATGGTATATCAAATCTGAGAGACCTATTGTTTTCTTTAGTTCCTCTAGGGCAATTGTATTTTGTTCGCGATATCAGCGCTTCTTCTCTATGGGACAATATCGAGTCGAAAAGGTGACAAGCAAGACATTTAAAGGGATAAGACTATTTTAGTTTTAGAGGAGGATAAAATTGACCAGCACTGTGTCTTAAGTGCAGATTAGTCCCTACTCATAAAAGAATCTCGCGTGAATCTGGTCAGTAAAGGTGTCGTAAAGGTCCCTTACATATTGACTGAACACGTGGAATATCAGGTTGCCCATTACGCGGGTGTCCATTAGGACCTCTCGTTTTCTGTGGCCCTTCCATGTTTGTTCGTTCATTTTCTTATTCTATTCTATTCTATTCTATTCTATTCTATTCTATTCTATTCTATTCTATTCTATTCTATTCTATTCTTGCTGTAGATGTGCTGTGTCTTGAGTCAATGCTTCTGACCCAGGGCAGTGGACAAAATGCAGGAATGACCCGTCATCCAGGAGGTGCCAAGATAAGAGGGAGGGTAGAGGGTGGAGGGGAGTGGAGTGTGTTAGGGATGGAATGGGTGGGAGTGGTTTTCATGCCTTTGTTTTTTGGCTACGTCCCTTGTTAGGGGGAAAGGGCCTTTGGTATATGTATGTATATGTATGAAAGACAACTTCCCTGAACTCCAGAGTGGCTTGTATGCTAAAGTGGACAATTCCACAATACTCTATGATCCCAGTACAAAGTTAGGCCATCTCTCTAATTTCTGAACCCGTACAGAGCGGACACTTCCCGCTCCTCTATAAAATCTCTAGGTTAAGTGTGTTAGGTGGACCCTAGTGGTAACAAGTGGTCCGGGTAGGCATAAAATAAGTGTGTGTGTAGTGCTAAGTGAAATGTACATAATTTATGTTAGAACACCATAGTTTTGCCTTAACCTTGCCCCTTTGAGTTATCCACCGGTCACCTAAACCTATTGACATACGTGCTTGAAGGTACTGCACAGATTTATTTGATGTGCAGTACATTGTTACCCTGCCATTTAGGCTCAATATGGTTCGTCGATGATTGGAGGTAGAATTGTTTCTCCAATTAAGATTGGGCATTAATGGGGCTGTATCAGTTTACAGTCCTCCCCTTCGGCTTGCGGAATACATCTGCAACCTTCCAACGCCTCATGACATCGTAACTGCGGTGTTGGTGAGTGTCCGCTGCTCCCTGGATGACCTCGTCGTCTTCAACTACTCCTGGCGAGAACACTTGGACTGCCTTAGAGCCCTCTTTGCTGTTCTGGCAGCACACAGTTTGACAGTAAACCTCGCCAAGAGTGTGACACTATTTTCTAGCAGCCAACTTTCTTTGAGGGCTTTGAGAGGTCCTCGCACCTCGTGGCCATAAATTAGCTGAAATGGGGAGAATCCTAAGGATTCTTGAACAGAGTCCCTAACCGTGAATAGGAGAAGGTCAACTCCCTCGTCCCAATCCTTCCCAAACTCCAAGCAATAAGTGCGCATCTTGCGTTTGAATGTCTGATGGAATCGCTCCACCACCCCCTGGGATTGGGGATGATAGGCTGAATACCTAGACTGCCGGACACCCAAACTCTGCATTACCTGATTAAACAATCGGGAAGTAAAATTAGATCCTTGGTCCGACTGCACTACTGTGGGAAGGCCTACTTGTGTAAAGAAATGAATAAGGGCTCTCACCACATTCTTGGCTGTGATGCGGCGCAAGGGAATGGCTTCTGGATAACGGGTGGCACAGTCTATCATAGTAAAGAGAAACTGATTACCTCGGGGAGTCTTTGGCAGAGGACCAACGCAATCTATGACAATTCTGCCAAAGGGTTCCTCAATGACAGGGATAGGTTGTAGAGGGAACGGTTTAACGCTGGGGTGCGGTTTCCCTGCTACCTGACAACGGTGACATGTACTAATGTAGGAACTAATATCTCTCTTCATTTTAGGCCAATAGAAATGAGTTAGAATTTTTGCACTAGTCTTCCTAACTCCCAAATGTCCTCCTACCCCATCATGAGCAATACCCAGGATCTCCTTCCGTAATGGGCTTGGGAAAATTATTTGGTGACGGACAGACCAAGGGTAATTTGCAGGGGAATCAGTAGGACGGAACTTTCGCATCAATATGTCTGAGCTAAGGTAATAGCAGTTAGATTCAGACTTGGCTTCCTCTTCACTAATAGCTCTACGGAAACAACTGGCTAGTTCAGGGTCCTCTTTTTGGAAACAAATGAGCCTACTCCTAGTGACTGGGGAGGAACCGAAACTATCCAGGGTGGTAACATTGTCTCCCTCAGTGTCGTTTTCGCTATCAAACCTATTATGAAGGTCACCGGGTGGAGGAGAAGTTTCAAAAAATTCACCTAGATTTAAATCAGCAAGGTCAGGCTGAGTAGGAACATCCTCGGTGTTCTCACTAGGTTGGGGGGTAATTACACCAACATGAGCATCCTCATTATGCTCGCTAATCTCTGCCTCCACCCTGCGGCTCATGCTACGAGTAACAGCACATGCAGGGAATATGCCCGGAATGTCTGCCTCTAATTGGGAAGTATTATTCTCGGCAGAGGGACACGAGGAGACTATGACATTAGGTAACATCGTGCCCCCGGCGAGGTCATTTCCTATCAGAAGTGAAACTCCTTCTACAGGTAACTTGTCGACTACTCCTACCTGGGCATAACCTGTCCTAATATCTGACCGCAAGTATACTTGGCATATAGGGATACGTGACCCGCCTGTTAAACCGTTCACAAGGACCCAATTCCCAGTATAACATACATTTATCAAAGCAGCCACATATTTTGTAATTAATGATAGGGCTGAGCCTGTGTCTCTCAGAAGCTTGATAGATGTAGGTGGGCTATCTTGATTAAGGGCCACTGAACCAGAAGAACAGAATGGTTCAAATGTTGATAACATAGGTGAGGAAGGATTATCTGGGACAACTGATGGGCTAACAGCAGTGAGACAGGGCTCCAAAAAACTTTCCGATTGCTTGGCCACATTGATCGAGAGAGAGGGGGACCCTTGGAGAGGAACCTTTCTTTGTTGTAGTTTGAAACATTCATCAACATGATGTCCTGGTCTTTTGCAATACTTGCAATAGCTCCTGCCTCCAGTGAGGGTAGATTCCCTGGTCTCACTATCAATAGGCTTACCTGAGGTAGATGAAGCAGATGAGTGAGCCGGCGGTCGAGGAGCCTGTGGAGGTCCGACTGGCTTGGAGTCCCTAGTGGGGGGGGAGCTTTGGGGCAAGGTAGGGTGAGACCTGGAATGCATTCTAGGATTAGTTAAATGGTAATAGTCGGCCGCTGGGCCAGCCTCTGCCAAGGTACGAATACCTCGCTGATCCAAGTTGGCTCGCACATCTGGAGGGATATTATTTCTAATATCTTCCATCAATATTAACCCTTTGAGTTTCTCCAGGTCTACGTGAGCCTCCTCGCTCTCCACCCACCGGGTGAACAAGCGGAGCTTTCGTTGGAAGTACTCCACGTATGTCTCCTGGTTGGATTTCCTACATTTCCTGAATTGTTGCCGGTAGGCTTCAGGAACAAGTTGGTATGCTTGTAGAATATTATATTTAAGTACATAATAATCACTACTCTGACTCTCGGAAAGTGCAATAAATGTGTCGAGAGCTTTTCCCGAGAGGGCACCATACACCATCTGCGTCCACTGGCTGAATGGCCATTGGTACATACGTGCTAACTTCTCGAAAATAGAAAAGAACTTGTCTGGTTCATCCTCGTTAAATTTCGGAATATTAGGTGTTTTTTCTATACCATGACTTTGAGACTTGAGTCTCTCTATTTCTAGTTCCAACTTCTTAAGTTCAACCTGTAAAGCTAAATCATTTACGGGGCTAGCACCCCCAACATCTTCCCGTGAGGCGAGGATGAGTTTATTTTCCTCTAAGTACTCAAGAATTTTGTCTTTCAAGGGGTTCTTATTTAAACCGGAGCACTCGCCTATTTGATAATGATGTGCTATCATCTCTAACTCTGGTTTGTTAAGCTTCCTTACCTCTTCGGCTGAAGGCGCCTTTACGAAGTTCTCCAAGTTGAACATGTTGAACTAAGATGTTGGAAGACAAGGAATAACAAAATGTTGCTTATTAGCTAGTTGGCAACCTATTGAATTAATGAAATACGTATAATAGGGATTAGCCACACGTATGGTAATGCAACTGTTAGCTGGTATCGCAAGAGCATGAAATAATGGTAACAATTCAATAGCTTACCACAAATCTCGGCGATGAACCACAACCGTATAGGCGTTCTAACAATATAAATGCACTAATGGCTACTATCCCGGTCGTAAGGCCCCCACTTGTTACGCCTCCCATTAATGCCCAATCTTAATTGGAGAAACAATTCTACCTCCAATCATCGACGAACCATATTGAGCCTAAATGGCAGGGTAACAATGTACTGCACATCAAATAAATCTGTGCAGTACCTTCAAGCACGTATGTCAATAGGTTTAGGTGACCGGTGGATAACTCAAAGGGGCAAGGTTAAGGCAAAACTATGGTGTTCTAACATAAATTATGTACATTTCACTTAGTACTACACACACACTTATTTTATGCCTACCCGGACCACTTGTTACCACTAGGGTCCACCTAACACACTTAACCTAGAGATTTTATAGAGGAGCGGGAAGTGTCCGCTCTGTACGGGTTCAGAAATTAGAGAGAAAGAATACGAATGCGTATTCACTCGTGACTGCGGTCACCATGAGGGGGCCGCAGTTGCTAACTCACAAGCCGTTATTATTTATTTCATTACAGGCAGGGTGAGTAGAATAACATAATACACATACAGATATTATCAACATAATAAGGTACAATATACAATATAAACAATATCCTAACTAACTAAAATAAAAGGATAACAAAGGAATAATACACACGGAACAAAGAATATTATATTTCATACGATCGGTAATTCAGAAAGACGAAAAAATTAGGGCGTGGCTACAACTACCCGAAACAAGTGGTAACATGAAAAGTACATCTATTACAAAGGAACACATACTTGCGATCACGCAACAATATATATATATATATATATATGTGTGTGTATACACACATATATGTATATATATATATATGTATATACATACATATGTACAAATATATATATATATATATTACAAGATCACATGTCACTTGATTGTCGCTTGATAGATTTTTCTCGGTGGGTGACAATTACTTAGTTCAGCATGTAAAAGAGCCCACAAGTCATGGAAACTTACTCGATCTATTGATTACTAGCCGTGAAAGCATGATAACCGATGTAGAAGTTGGTGAAACTATTGCAAATAGCGATCACAACTTAGATTCAAACTACTAAAAATTTTTAGAATAGATACTTGTGTATCTAAAATACCCGATTTTAGTAAAGCTCAGTTCATAGGATTACGTCAGGAACTTCAGCTTACAGATTTCGAGGCAAAATTAAGCAAAAAACCTGTAGATCAGATGTGATAAATATTTCAAAATACCCTTATTAAGATTATTCATACTTACATCCCGTTTAAGGACAGACTCCCCCCCCCCTAAATCAAGCTCACCCAAAATGGCTCGAAAAAGAAACTGGAAAAACAAGTATTGCTAAAAAGACAGGCTTATAAGAAATACAAGTGCTCGGGTGCACCTAATGACTATCAAAGTTATGTAATAATACAGATTTAAAAAAGACAATAAAAAACGAAAACTACGATACGAAATGAATATCGCTGATAAATCCAAAGAGAACCCCAAAGAATTATATAGTTATATTACAGATAAAAAGGTTATTAGGAATCACATTGGCCCGCTATTATCTGCTGACGGTCAACTTGAATATTCAAATGAAGGAACGTGTGATATTCTAAACAACTATTTTATCTCAGTATTCGTAAACGAGACACCTCAAAGTGGACTCCAAACTGAAATCTATAAAAAATATAGGGTGAACTTACTACGGTAAACATAACAAAAGAAAAAATTAAAAGGTGTGTAGAGAAAGTTAATAAAACACCAGGGCCTGACGGTTAGAATCCAAGAGTCTTAAAGGAAATGAAAAATTATATTATTAATCCATTAGAAATTATTTAGAAAAAATAATCCATCATATCCAGAGATGTCCCAAGAAAATGGAAACTAGCTAACGTTAACCCCATATTCAAAAAAGGTGACAAGGAGAAACCAAATAACTACAGGCCTATAAGTTTGACTTCGATCGTAGGAAAATAATAGAAACTATAACAGAGATACCATCGAACATCATTTAGAAAGTAACCGTTTAATAAATGATAGACAGCATGGATTCAGGCGGAAACGTTCTTGCATGACTAACTTACTTGAATTCTACAACACATTTAATTCGAATTACGACAAAAAAACAACAACCTAGATTTAATATATCTAGACTTTAAAGAAGCTTTTGAAGCCGTTCCCCACAAAAGACTACTTACTAAATCAGTTTCACACGGAATAAGTGGTAGCCTATTAAGGTGGACTGGTAACTGATTGAATGATGAAAAACAGAGAATTGTTTTAAATGGCAAAACTTCTGGATGGAAAAATGTTACGAGTGTACCTCAGTGTACCGTTCTGGGGCCACTTCTATTCACAGTATATATAAATGATATAGACCACGGACTAAAATATATTGTTTCCAAATTTGCTGGTGATGCAAAACTGTGCGGAATGGCAAATGACCACAATCAAATAGATATTCAAGAAGATGTAGATAAATGACAGCAATGGTATGAAAAGTGGCTAATGGAATTTAACACAAGTAAATGCAAGGTAATGCACATAGGTAAAAATAACAGTAAGTACTATTAGAAGTTATTTGGAAATTTGTTATCAAAAGTGGATAGTGAAAAGGATCTCGGCGAAATATTAGTAATGATTTCAAACCATCTAAGCAAATAAGATTCTAAGACCGACTACGCGATCTTTTGACTTCAAAAGTCCATCTCTCATTAACGAGCTATATAAATTATTAGTTCGTCCACATTTGGAATATGTTGTTTCCGTATGGTCACAGAATCTCAAAAAGACATTGACAGATTAGAAAAAGTACAACGACGAGCCAAAAAACTGATTTCAAATATCAAAAATAAATCATATGAAAATCGACTAAAACAAATGAATCTGTTTTCTCTAAAAAAGTGTAGGCTCAGAAGTGACTTGATACAGGCCTTTAAGATTGTAAATGAAATTGACAACATCAAGTGACAAAATTTTTATACTAAGTGAGAATCCGAGAAGAAATAATGGTCTCAAACTGTCAGGAAATAGATTTAATTTGGAAATGGGAAGAAACAACTTCGCCAACCGTGTAGTTAATGAATGGAATAAACTTCCTGTAGAGGCAGTGCAATGTAGTTTAGTTCGAAGCCTTCAGATTCGTTTCGATAAACATCTAACCAAGATGCTGTAATACCTGACACTTATTTTATATCATTTGTTTATTTCCTTGTTACTATTTGTCTATTTATTATTTGCTTGATTTTCATTTACTATTATTTTTCTGTCAATTTATCATCATTTAATATTTACCTGTTTCTTTATTATTTAACTATACCTATGCATTTATTTATTTTATCTATTATTATCTATAGTATTACATATTTTTTTCATTATTATATATTTTTTCCGCATCCGACCTAGGTATGAGTCAAAAGATTTCCTGTCGGCATACTCTGCTTTTAAAAATCCTTTAAACATATATATATATATATATATATATATATATATATATATATATATATATATAGATATATATATATATATATGTATTTACATACTTTGATATGGACTATATTATGACAAATAAAATTAAAGGTGAAAGAAGTTGACGAGACGAAATGGGAGAATTTTACGCCTTAACGTTTCGACCCGCAGGGTCTTGATCACAAAGCTAACAACTCAAACGTAACCGGATATTTTATACACGGACGGGTCATCTTATGGAACGCTTCGGAGAGCTTGTTATTTTATCTGCGTATTCTTTTATTATTAATAAGCTTGTGGCTTTTGCTAAACATATAAATCCTTCTCTATGGTTAATGTTGTTATTAGTGTTGATATATGCTGCCTCAATTGTCTTCCTTAGAAAGGATCATCCAAGAAACTAAGGAAGACAATTGAGGCAGTATATATCAACACTAGTAACAACATTAACCATAGAGAAGGCTTTATATGTTTAGCAAAAGTCACAAGATTATTAATAATAAAAGAATACGCAAATAAAATAACAAGCTCTCCGAAGCGTCCCATAAGATGACCCGTCCGTGTATAAAATGTCCGGTTACGTTTGAGTTGTTAGCTTTGTGATCAAGACCCTGCGGGTCGAAACGTTATGGCGTAAATTTCTCCCATTTCTCCTCGTCAACTTCTTTCACCTTCAATTTTATATATATATATACATATATATATATACATATGTATATATATATATATATATATATATATTATCACATTATCACAATTATTGATTTCTAATTTTTAGAAAGGGAATTAATAATTGTGATAATGCTGTGGTGTTTAGCTCAGTTTGCATATATATATATATATATATATACATATATATATATATATACATATACAGTGTATGTATATATATATATATATTATATATATATTATATATATATACATATATATGTATGTATGTGTGTGTGTGTATGTATGCATATAGATATAAGTTATACATAGTCCTTCCACCACACTTCAAAGTATTAGGAATTCAGTCTAGTTCTAAGGCGTACAAGCCACCAACCAGATATATAATATAGAACCAAACAGAATAACAACACCTCGGTACGATGACGCCTACGTCCGCGTCATGAGGCACAAGTGGGACAAGAGCATACCGGCGTTAGCGTTTTAATTATATATATGTATATATATATATATATATACATTATATATAAACATATATATAAGTATATGTATATAAGTATATATTTTATATATATATGTATATATATATATATATATACATTATATTGTACTTATACGTGAGTTAACTCCAGATTCTCTGAATTATCTTGATCACGTTGTCTGTGCTTATTATCACTCAGACTTAAAGAGTAATACAGCAGTGATATCTTATAATGCGAATAGTGTGGACAAATTACATAAAATAGGTAATGCTATGTGCGATAATTTGAATCATAATGAAGTGGTTAAGTAGAATATTATATCTAATACTCGTACCATTATCATTTTTAGCATTTAAGCCATATTCAAACTTAAGTAGACATTCCGGTTTCATAATGAATTTAGATTGTATCGTCCTTATCAACATTTAAAAGATTCATATATTTATATGATTCTAATTAGTAATTAGTATTCATATAATCAATGAGATGTAGATTAGTTCGAATGTGTCCCCCGAGATTTTTCTGAGAGACCCTTGAAAGGACGCGCAAAGAAATGAACGAACAATTCAGGCTCAGAGGTAATTAATGTAAAATTACTGTGACTCAGAGAAATATAAAACTGAAATGGGGGTTTAAACAATTTGATTGTCTTTCACTTGTGCACCACCATATAGACAACATAAGTGGTGACGCGGTGCTGTGGACTGTATATCGTGAACCTGTGAAAGATTAATGAATACAATAACATGGTAGACGGAATGAAAACGGGTATAAGAAGCCGCCTGAAATATCCACCGGGTCTATTACAAAAATTTAAAAATAAAACCAAACAAATATGGAAAAAACACAGTCACAGAAAAACGGAGAAAAGAAAACTATTTTTTAGTGATTCTTTACTCTAAAAATGTGAAAAAATTCCAAGTTCCTCTCAAAAATAGGGATAGATGTCGTGCACTCTTCAGGATGGAAAACAGTGGATATTTTGTCCAATAACCAGTACATGGAAGAGAAAAATTAAAGCAGTGTGGTCTACAAGATTCCATGTGGCGGGTGCGATGCAGCCTACTTCGGAGAACCATCACGAGGAGTCATAAAAAGATTATATGAACACAAGAATGACATCTAGAGCATCCAATTCATTAGTAATACACGCTGCACAACACGGCCATATACCTAATTGGAACAACACCAAATTATTACACGCTGGTATGAAAAAGATGACAAGAAAATCCAATAAAACAGCATATATCAACACACCAGGTTCAACCAATCATATAGAAGGGTTTGTAAACCTTGTAAACAGCAAGATTAGTTATCGTGGGAACACATTCAGACCAATCAGAGAGCTCTATTCTTAGACGACCCATAAGATGATCCGCTTAGTAAGTATATAAGCAATGTATCACAGTTTGCCTGTAACATTATCTCTGTAAAGAAGACTCTGTATATATATATACATATATATGTATATATATATATATATATATATATATATATATAAGTATGGAAGACAAATAAGTAGAAGGGCGGTGAGCTGAACACAGATAACAGTTGGAGTTTTATTCACTGACGTTTCGTCCTTACCAGGACGTTAGGGTACTTTGAGAATGTCCTGGGAAGGACGAAACGTTAGTGAATAATATATATATATATATATATATATATATATATATATATTTATATATATATAATGTATATATATGTATATATATACATATATATACATATATATATGTATATATATGTATATGTATGTGTATATATATCATACATATATATATATATACATATATATATATATATATATATATATATATATATAATATATATATATATATGAGTGGAAGGGAGGAGTTGGAGTTTTATTCACTGACGTTTCGTCCTTACCAGGACGGTAGGGTACTTTGAGAATGTCCTGGTAAGGACGAAACGTCAGTGAAAAAAACTCCCACTGTTCTCTGTGCTTAGCTCACCGCCCTTCCACTCATATGTATATGTATATGTATATATATATATATATATATATATATATATATATATGTATATATATATATATTTACATATATAGGTATACATATATATATATACGTATATATACATATATATATATATGTATATATATATATATATATATATATATATATATATATATATATATATATATATATATCAAGGACTACTACACAGGACGTGCGCACCCAGATCCCTGGGTCCGCTAGCGGAGGCCATTGCTTTCTTTGTAACCTAACATTTCATATTGGACAAATATATCAATACTAGAAACCTAACATTGTATATAGGACAAATATGTCAACTACTGACTTATTCAATGCAGTATAAGTTAATATAAATTTTTATAGTGAAATAAGAAACTATTCTTAAGGCACTGTTATGCTTTGAAATGCCAATTTTAGCCGGACTTAACAGGTATTATTGTATGATGTTAATGGACACCAGGGTTGGCGATTTTTATTATTATTATTATTTTTTTTTTTTTTTAAGAAATATATAAAAAAAATCGTTTTGTTTTTTTTGTTTAAGTCAGATTTATATGATCTAAATAGATTTTTTCATAGATTTTAAATATTGTGGGATTGCTATCTGATATGCGATCTGATTGCTAAAGGACAGTTTTAGCATATCAATATAAGGAGCAGTGTTATATAGACTTGCCACAAGTATACAAAGAACGGTATAAGCCGTATGTGAGGATGGTATGCTCAGGTTCACTCGATTCCTCCAAAAGTTTTCTCATCTTGGTGACATTTGCTGCATTTTCTGTCACAACACTTCCAATGTGACAACCAAAATTTTATTCAGCCTTCTTGATCGAATTTTGTACAAGTTGTAGAAGATATTCAGCAGTGTGAGGTTTCCCTGATGTGTCTATTGTGTCAACTAAATAAATCTGACTAGTGGATGTTGTTAGAATGACACATATTATGGGCTCATTATGGATGTTAGACCACCCATCAATTGAAAGACATACAGTTTCATTATTCAGGTCATCTGCACACTTTTTATATTCCTTTTCATACATAAGATCCAAGTACTTATCAGCAATATCTTTTCTGGATGGAGGAATATAACCTGGCCTCAGGTTCTGAACCATCTTGAGAAACTGAGGATGCTGAACAAGACGAAATGGTGAATTTGTAGCAAATATAATTCTTGCAACTTCTTTGTCGAGATTTTCCTTTTGAGAGGCTGAAGTTTTTATGATAAATCTGTCCAGAGATGTTGATGACTTTCTTTTAGATGAAAATGATTTAGCAGAAGTGGCGCCTGTGAAGGAGTCTGATAGTGACCTTTTTAATGGTGGAGTCAGGTTTGCAGATAATTCAAGTGGAGCCAATCGTGAAGGGATTGAAGCTGTTGATACAGATCCTGAAATGGAAACAGAAAATTTTAGCATATTGCATAATCTATAAATGAATAAATAAATGAATGAATACAGTGTGATTTAGGCTATTTTTTATTACAGTAGTTATTTTCTTAGATGATGATCATATTCACACAAGCCACTAAATTATTTGGAAATAATTAACAGGATATGAAATAGGTGGGCTTGGAATTCAGCCCACACAGGATTCAGTCCACTTTTAAATTCACTAAAAATAATGGGTTAGTTGGGCTAGGTTAGGCTAAATCCCTTTGGGCTGAATCCCATGTGGGCTGAATTCCAATGGAACCTATGAAATATATTACACAATGTTGAATGAAATGAATAACAATCATCTAGGCCCCAAAGTTGAGTGGATACAGTATATTATAGTGATATAGTCATTACCCAAATTTAGAAGTAATGAAGTTGAAGTATCATCTCTTTAGGCCTTCACATTTTTATTGCACATGCTCTCCATTGTTCACCAAATTTATATAGTTGCGTATGAAAAGGGAGAAATGCACACAATACAAGTAAAATTATTTACCTGGGTCATCAATTTCTTCTTCTGTATGCTGTGGCTGACCTTGGCATTTATCTCTGTGAGATTTTAATCTTGACACAATGCCCTGTAGTTCCTGGCTGCAGTCTTTGCATTTAGCTTGGTACCCTTTGCCAGAAGTTATTGGTAGTTTTTCAAAATAATTCCAGACAGGATAATTTTTTCTGCCTGAAGGAACCACTCTGCCAGGTCCAGAAGACATCCTTCCTGGTTGATTCCAAAGCAGCAACTGACTCAGTGAGAAGCTGCTTACCTAGAACAAGTTTCAACAAGAATCTTGTTGACTCTTGTTGTGGGCTGCACAGTGATATATATATTACATGTAGGCTTATACCGTTCCTTGTATACCTGTGGCAAGTCTATATAACACTGCTCCTTATATTGATATGCTAAAAATGTCCTTTAGCAATCAGATCGTATATCAGATAGCAATCCCACAACATTTAAAATCTAAAAAAAAATATATATATATATATTTAAATCAAATAAATCTGATTTAAAAAAAAATAGATTTTTATATTTTTTAAAAAGATAAAAAAATAAATAAATAAATAAAAAATCGCCAACCCTGGTGTCTATTAACCTCATACAATAATACCTGTTAAGTCCAGCTAAATTTGGCATTTCAAAGCATAACAGTGCCTTAAAAATAGTTTCTTATTTCACTATAAAAGTTTATATTAACTTATACTGTAGTGAATAAGTCAGTAGTTGATATATTTGCCCTATATACAATGTTAGGTTTCTAGTTTTGATACATTTGTCAAATATAAAACGTTAGGTTACTAAGAAAGCAATGGCCTCCGCTAGCGGACCCAGGGATCTAGGTGCGCACGTCCTGTGTAATAGTAGTCCTTGATATATATATATATATATATATATATATATATATATATATATATAGATATATATAGATATAGATATATATATACATATATATATATACATATATATACATATATATACATATTTAAATGCACACACACACACACACACACACACACACACACATATATATATATATATATACATATATATGTGTGCATATATATATGTGTGTATATGTGTGTGTATGTATGTATATATATATATATATATATTGTGACATCATGACAGGTGTATGAATAGTAAGAATGGAAAGACACGATTGAGAACAAGAGACTTTATTCCTGACCGGTGTCGCCTTTGAGGCTTCTTCAGAGGTAATATTTACAGAGAATGAATGTATAGGTATTTGTAGGGTAGTTGCTGTGGCTTATGAGGGACGCGGGTGGGATTCCGTATGTTGCTTGGCTTGGTGGTCATGTGGGGTCAAGTGTGAGGCGGCTGGAAGTATTTGTTTGTTTGTTATGTGTGAGCAATTGTCTCATGGTGTATTTGGCGGCATGTTTTGCAATCTTGATATCTCCTGTTCTGTTGTTGATGCAACCGTTGGTGTTTATGTATATTGCTTCTAATGTCTTTCTTTGTGGTTTGTTTAGGTTTTCATGTAAAATGTTAGCTTGGTTCCATTGAGGTAAATGTTGTTTTTCATCTATGTGGTTTACCCAGGCGTTTGTTGTGCGGTGGTGACGGATATCAGCTTTGTGTTCATGTACGCGCTTCTTTAATCCCCTGTACGTTTCACCATAGGGGATTAAAGAAACGAGTACATGAACACAAAGCTGATATCCGGCACCACCGCACAAGATTTTCCCAATAAATTGACCTCATAAATAGAATTTCGCGTACATAAGTGTACGCGTAAATAGAGGTACCAATACATACATACATATATATATATATATATATATATATATATATATATATATATATATATATATATATATATATAAAGAAAGAGAGAGAGAGTGAAGATCTGCGTGCCTTATGCTAGATATGCCTGGTAAGCAGCCCTCTTATTATGCTGTTTCCGGGCATCTTGTACTTCCCTATGTTGCTCACCTGAACATATTTGTTTATACGGTCATTCATCAATATTACAGCCCTTTCGCGAAGGCTTATTGTATGTCCACTGCTCTTCGTATCCCACAACTCTTCAAAAACATCCATGTCCTTCGGAAAAGATTTTCATGCCTTTGCCTGCAAGCTTGGAGCTCTGGGAGCACAGAGCAGTGAGGTGCCAATTTTCTGTGAATCTGTGTTGCGTGGAAGTTGGATCCAGTGCCAAGGAGTACCCAGAGTTTGTCAACCTTGATCTGTCCAAAAAAGACTGCGCTCGATGGTGACAACACCAATTTCTACAAGACCGGAATACGTCTGTAGCCTCTTCGAGCCGCATCTGTGCCATGTCGGAAAAGTCACACTTGCCATCCTCATCCATTTCCTCGATGAATGCCACAAATTCAGCACAAAATATGTCATAATGTGGTACTAGGGCTCTTTACATATCACGTCCCTTGTACTGTAGATATTTTTACTAGCAATGTGGTACCCTTCAGATCAAGACCCGATTGTCGAATAGTCTTACCAATGCTTCAAGTAAGTATTCAGAACCAACAAATTCATTACAGAAGAAGCAAATAGACTATGTCTATCTCTTCTTGATGTAAGAAAGAAAGGGTCTGAATAGAGGAAAATGGCAATTTTCGTGTTTACGTGTGTGTTCGATTCTATTGTTCAAATCTGTTCTTGATGCACTTTAGACACGTTTTATGCCACTGTGCTTTGTGGACCTAAAAGTAGGTGGTACCTTCGCTATGATCTACTCGTTCCAGAATCAAGTTTATTGGAATAGAAGGAAGATCCTTGAAGCAGTTAATGTCCTTTTAAAATGAAGCATACTTGATATTTGCCAATTTCCTGTGCTGGTCACTGTAATCTACACCCGGCCACTGTAACCTTAACTTTTGACCTATTATAATTAGAATTATTAGAGATCGTTTATTATTCAACGCTAACCTTTCTACAAAACTTGAGGAACTTAAGTATCATGGTTGTGTAGTTACGGAGCAGAAACCATGTGGTCTATAGACGGACCGTCTGACCGACCGACATTTGCAGACCAAAATACCTCGTCTTCTTCGAAGGGGGAAGAGTGTACAGCCAGAAACATTCTTGCAAGGTTTAATTACGATTAATGAAATAGTAGTTAAGTAATACTGAACTAAGGAATACTGTTTGATTGCTTCAAAGGCGATTTTCAAGCTTTCATATCGTCTACAAAGGAGTGATTTGAACTTCCACATTTTAGAATATGAAGCTTGCCATGAACTACAATATTTGTAAATTTCCAGGTTTGATGTTTGATCATGAAAATAATAAGTTCTTGAAAAATATAAGGAAAAACAAAACTAAGTAGCAACAGAGTATGAAGTTCCAATCCTTTTTAATATTTTGTAGTACAGCTGTCAGGAGACGGGTTTGATCATTCTGAAGCACCGGTTTGATCTTATCAGCGTTACTGTACAAAAGTTATCTATAAAAGTATGAATGTTTACATTCATGTATGTATGTATGTATGTATGTATGTATGTATGTATGTATGTATGTATGTATGTATGTATGTATGTATGTATGTATGTATGCATGCATGTATGTATGTATGTATGTATGTATGTATGTATGTATGTATGTATGTATGTATGTATGTATGTATGTATGCATGTATGTATGTATGTATGTATGTATGTATGTATGTATGTGTGTGTGTATATATGTATGTATGTCTGCATGTATGAATGTGTGTATGTATGTATGTATGTACGTATGTATGTATGTATGAATGTATATACACATATATGTATGTACTGTATGTACGTACGTAAGTTTATTTGTATGTATGTATGTATGTATGTATGTATGTATGTATGTATGCATGAATGTATGCATGTATGTATGTATGTATGTATGTATGTATGTATGTATGTATGTATATATGTATGTATGTATGTATGTATGTATGTATGTATGTATGTATGTATGTATGTATGTATGTATGTATGTATGTATGTATGTATGTATGTATGTATGTATGTATGTATGTACGTATGTATGTATATCTGTATGTATGTATGTATGTATGTATGTATGTATGTATGTATGTATGTATGTATGTATGTATGTATGTATGTATGTATG
Source organism: Oratosquilla oratoria (assembly GCF_046742065.1). Taxonomy (NCBI): domain Eukaryota; kingdom Metazoa; phylum Arthropoda; class Malacostraca; order Stomatopoda; family Squillidae; genus Oratosquilla; species Oratosquilla oratoria. The sequence goes on along the minus strand of NC_134803.1, from coordinate 3,346,677 downwards.
TATGTATGTACGTATGTATGTATATATGTATGTATGTATGTATGTATGTATGTATGTATGTATGTATGTATGTATGTATGTATGTATGTATGTATGTATGTATGCATGCTAAGGACCAAGGATTGATGCAGCTTAAAGGTGAGCCTCTCTCCTGAAGCCCATGAGATATGATTGATCAAGACCAATTGAACAGGACTCCATCTCCTGAATTGCGTAAAATTGCCTTTCTCTAACCATAATAAAAGCAAGAGAGTTTGTCACCATACTGCAGGTGTTGAAAACAAATTTGTTGACGGAAAGAGGAGTCAACTTTAACAGTAAGGCAATCAGGGATCAAAGTATCCTGAAGACTCCTCGAGACTTAACGTTTGAGATTCTACACGATCGACACGATATAAAACGGAGGAACCGAGGCCGAAGAGCAATTGACGTTATCGCTGGTTGTCGGCCAAGCACCAATGGCGCCTTCGCCCAGTCACTGACGTCACAGCCTTGGCGAACAGCCAAAGACGACACGGACAATTTCTTCTCGAATTGGAAATGCAGAGGACGCAAAAGACCAAAAGGATGTTATGCTTACGGAAAAGAAGAGAAAAAAAATACCAAAGAGCAATGTAAGAAATGAAAGAAATAAAAGGAGAATAAAAAAGGAGAATGAAGCAAAAAGCGAACAGGAAACACTTTGCAAAACTGTAGTGTCCGACACATTTTCTGATCTGCTTTGATATCTAAATAGTATTCGGTTTTTATTCTAACGAAAGGGGTAGAAGTAAGTCTATTTATATACAAGAGGCCTCTTACCCCTTATAAGGGAGGCAGCCAACCAAGGCACTCACCCACCCGAATCCAATCCACTCTCATCCACTGCCAGTTCTTTCCCTCTCATCTTAGTCCCTCGTGTATGAAGGCTCATCGCTGACTTCCTCCCCTTGCCCGTGTCAGAGGCATGGCAGCAAGACGCAGCACATCCACAATAGGGCTGCTTAGGCAACCCTCGTCTTCACCTCATACAAAAAATAGAGAAGACAGAAAAAAATCCCTTCGGGGTGCGACAACATACAAAACTATTCTCCACTCATATATACACTATACCCTCTCCCTTCTCCGCTCAAATGCCTTTTCCTTCTTGCCTTGTAACTAACTTTCATAGACTCTCCTGAGACCCCGCTGCAAGTGTACTTTCATCCGCAAACAACAACTTGCTCAATTTCCACCTCCCTCAGCTGATACTTTAATGTTTATATTGGGCGCTTCTACGGACCAGAGCCACACATCATTTTGTCTGTTAGAGGAAATATCTACTCATAGAGAAATTATGCTTCTTTATTTTATTGGGACTGTCCCTCCGTTATGCTATCCTCCCACTCTTAATACTGTCCTGTACCACTTCTCTAAATATATATTTCCATTTTCTCCCACCCCTGTGGTAGGGGAGGGAAGAATACTGCCACGGAGTTTTCCCCCTCAGGTCGTAAAAGGTGACTAAAACAGGTCTGAAGATGGGACTATGGGATCTAGCCTTTTTTTTTTTTTTTTTTTTTTTTTTTTTCTAAAGAACAAATTCCTACAAGAAGCCAACAAAGAATAAGAGGGTCTGGGAGGAGTTTTCCAGCCACAACCCTAAGATTATGATCTTTCAATGTGCATGGGTGTCGTACATATAGGAGTAAAAGGGAAGAGATAGGCAGTATGTTTGTAAG
>NC_134803.1:3334977-3337477 GCF_046742065.1 Oratosquilla oratoria | reverse complement strand
AATATTCTTTCATCAACCCTATCTCCCAAATCCTTTTTCACCCCTGTTCTCCTCCTCACCTCCTCATTTCTCACTCTATCCAGCCTAGTAACCCCCACCATACTTCTCAGACACCTCATCTCAAACACATTCAAACTCCTTCTCTCTTCTTCTCTTATGTTCCACGTTTCTGCCCCATACAGTGCTGTTGGCACAAGCACTCCTTCATACAGTCTCCTCTTCGCATCCATTCCCAAATGTCTATTCCTCATTACACTCTTTAAACCACCAAGGCATTTACTCGCTTCTCTCAATCTGCATTCTACCTCCACCTTCACTCCACCTTTTCCTGCTACACTTGCACCCAAGTATCTAAAACTATCCACTTCCTCCAGTCGCTCTCCCTTAATGTTCACTTCCAGTCTACTGCCACTTTCCCCCCTTGTACATCTCATCACCTTACTTTTACCCACATTTATCTTTAGCTTTCTTCTATCACATACTCTCCCAAACTCTGCCACCAGCTTCCTCAATCCCTCCTCTGACCCTGCCACAAGCGCAGTGTCGTTCGCAAACAACAGCTGGCTCACCTCCCACTTTTCTCCATTTTCTTTAACCATCTCCAATCCCTGACTCACTACCCTAGCATTCACCTCTCGCACCACCCCATCCATGTATAAGTTGAACAGCCAGGGCGACATAACGCATCCTTGACGAAGTCCCACCTTTACTTCAAACCACTCACTCTCTCCATTTCTAATCCTAACACATGCTCTACTACTCTCATAAAAACTCTTGACATCTCCTAAAAGCTTTCCTCCTATCCCATAAATCTGCATAACCTCCCACAGTGCCTTTCTGTCTACCCTATCATAAGCCTTTTCCAGATCCATAAAAGCCAAAAAAACATCCTTCCCCTTTCCTATAGCTTTCTCACATATCTGTCTTACCACAAAGATCTGATCTACACAACCTCTACCCGTCCTAAATCCACACTGTTCCTCACCAATTACTCCTTCTGTTCCTCTCCTAATCCTCTCAATTAAGATCCTCCCAAAAGCCTCCCCTTTTCCCTTGTAAAGAGGAACTATACAGGCACTACTCCAGTCCTCCGGTACTCTACCCTCTCTCCAGCAAACATTAAATAACCTCACCAACCAGTCCACCATCACTGAACCTCCCTTTTTCAGACATTCTGCATGACATCCATCCAGACCAGGTGCCTTACCTGCTTTCATCATCTTTACAACTGCCTTCACCTCATCCTTCCTTATTTCTCCTCCATTCTCCTCACTCATCACTCTCATTTTCTTCGCATTTCCCACTGCAGCTATCTTTCCTTCCCTATCCTCCTTCACATTCAGCAACTCCCTAAAATATTCTGCCCATCTTCCCCTCACTGCCCTCTCTTCCATTATCATCTCTCCATCTGTACCTTTTACCTTTTCTTCCCTACTTGATTCGCCTCCTCTTCCTCTCTTAATTTCTTTCCAAAACATCTTTTTATTACTTTCAAAATTTTCTGTCATACTCCTACCCCATTTCACATCTGCTCTCCTCTTTGCCTCATTTACCTTTTGCTTTACTTCTCTTTTCTTTTCTTTGTACGTCTCATATGACTCCCCTGTCCTCTTTTGTAACCAATCTGTGAATGCTCGCTTCTTCTCTTCTACAACCTTCTTTGTTTCCTCATCCCACCATTCACTACCCTTTCTTCTATTTCCCCCTGTCCTTCTTGTTCCACACACCATCCTTGCACACTTTAAGACTCCCTCCTTGAACCATCCCCATTCCTCCTCCACACCCATCTCTGCTCTATCCTTTACTCCCTCCCACTCCTCCTTCAGCTTCTTTTCGTACTCCTTCTCCTTTTCCTTTTCATTCAAGGAGTTCACTCTAAGAACCTCCCTACCTTTTGTCCCTTTCCTCCTTCTCCATCTATCCTCCACTCTCAGCTTACCTTCCACCAAAAAATTATCTGATATTCCCCCACCCTCTCCCCTTAGCACATGTACATCCTTAACTCTTCCTATCATAATCCTATTTACCACTACATAATCCATTAGCGCTCTATCTACCACCCTTCCCTCCACCACCCTCTCCCATGTGTACTTATGCTTGACTTTCTTCCGAAACACTGTATTTGCTATCATCAACTCTCTTTCTAGACACATTTCCACCATCAACTCTCCACTACGATTCTTTCCTGGAACTCCACACTTCCCAACCACTCCATCGATTGGACCATTTCCCACCCTAGCATTAAGGTCTCCCAGTACTATTACATTGACATTTCTTCCTAAACCCTCTATGCACTCATTTAAATCTATCCAAAAGGCCTCCCTTTCTTCCATGCTCTTCTCACTGCCCGGCCCATATGCACTTACAAAGACCCACATCTCCTTTCCCAGTTTCACCTTCATCCACATTATCCTTGAGGAAACCTCCTTCCACTCCACTACCCCTTTACCTATCTCCTCACTTACTAGAATAGCCACCCTTCCCTCCCTCGCCCTCTCTT
>NC_134803.1:3327477-3329977 GCF_046742065.1 Oratosquilla oratoria | reverse complement strand
CTGCTTCACTCTCTCCCCTTGGACATCTCATCACCTCACTTTTGCCCACATTTATCTTCAGCTTCCTTCTTTCACAAACCTTCTCAAACTCTGTCACTAACTTCCTCAATCCCTCCTCTGATCCTGCTACAAGCGCAGTGTCGGCAGCAAACAACAACTGGCTCACCTCCCACTTTTCTCCATTTTCTTTAATCATCTCCAACCCCTGACCCACTACCCTTGCATTCACCTCTCGCACCACCCCATTCATATAGAGAATGAACAGCCAGGGCGACATAACACATCCCTGACGAAGTCCCACCTTTACCTCAAACCATTCATTTTCTCCATTTCTAATCCTAACACAAGCTCTACTACTCTCATAAAATTTCTTGACTGCTCTTAACAGCTTTCCTCCTATCTCATATATATGCAGTACCTCCCACAGTGCCTTCCTGTCTACCCTGTCGTAAGCCTTTTCCAGATTCATAAAAGCCCAAAAAACATCCTTACCTTTTCCTAAAACTTTCTCACATATCTGTCTTACCACAAAAATCTGATCCACGCAACCCCTACCTGTTCTAAACCCACACTGTTCCTCACCAAATACTCCCTCTTTTCCTCTCCTAATCATCTCAATCAAGACCCTCCCATAAGCCTTCCCAACTACACTCAATAAGCTGATCCCTCTGAAACTACTACACTACAACTTGTCCCCCTTTGCCTTGTAAAGCGGAACTATACAGGTACTCCTCCAGTCCTCCGGCATTCTACCTTCTCTTAAACAAACATTAAATAACCTCACCAGCCAGTCCACCATAACTGTACCTACTTTCTTCAGACATTCTGCATGGCATCCATCCAGACCAGGTGCCTTACCTGCTCTCATCATCTTAACAGCTGCTTTCACTTCATCCTTCCCTATTTCTCCTCCATTTTCCTCACTCATTTCTCTCATTTTTTTAACGCTTCCCACTGCAACTACCTTTCCCTCCCTATCCTCCTTCACATTTAGCAACTCCCTTAAATACTCTACCCACCTTCCTCTCACTGTCTTCTCTTCCAGGGGTATGGTAGGAAGAGTTAAGGATGTAGATGTTCTAAGGGGAGAGAGTGGGGAAATATCAGATCATTTTCTGGTGGAAGGTAAATTGAGAGTGGAGAATAGGTGGAGAAAGAGGAAAAGGGCAGAAGGTAGGGAGGTACTTAGAGTGAACTGCTTAAATGAGAAAAAAAGGAGAATGAGTATAATAAGAAGCTGAAAGAGGAGTGGGAGGGAGTAAAGGATAGAGTAGAACTAGGAGTGGAGGAGGAATAGGGATGGTTCAAGGAGGGAGTCATAAGGTGTGCTAAGATGGTGTGTGGAACAAGGAGGGCGGGAGAAAATAGAAGGAAAGGCAGTGATTGGTGGAATGAGGAAGCAAAGAAAGGTGTAGAAGAGAAGAAACAGGCATTCATAGATTGGCTACAAATTAGGACGAGGGAATCGTATGGGAGGTACAAAGTAAAGAGAAGGAAAGTTAAGCATAAGATAAAGGAAGCAAAGAGGAGAGCAGATGTGAAATGGGGTAAGAGTATGACAGAAAATTTTGCAAGGAATAAAAAGATGTTTTGGAAGGAAATTAAAAGAGAAAGAGGAGGCGAATCAAGTAGAAAAGAAAAGTTAAAAGGTGCGGATGGAGAGATGATAATGGAATATATATATATATATATATATATATATATATATATATATATATATATGTACAAATACATGTAAATATATATATGTATATATATACATATATAATATGTATATATATATAATATGTATATATATATATATATATATATATGTACATATATACATATATATATATATATATATACATATGTATATATACATATATATATATACATACATACATACATACATATATATACATATATATATATATATATATATATATATATTATATATATATATATACATACATACATACATACATATATATACATATATATATATATATATATATATATATATATACGCACATCTCATGGACTAAAAAAAATTTGAAAAAATTGTTGGATATTCCTATGTTCCAGTTGGTGCTAAAGACGAGGGGAAAATAGAAGCTTGATGATGAGGAATTGGAAAAATAAATGGAGGAGTAATTGTAGAAGGACGAGGAGAATTCGAAGGAACTGGAGAAATAGTAGGAGGAGGAGGGTTAGAAGAATAAAGAGAAGGAAAGATAATAGAAGGAAGAAGAGTAAAAACAGTATCTTTCTATGTACTTCTTTGCTCATTGATCTACTTATTTTGTATTGTTTGGTGGAAGGGTTATTCTAGTTAAATAAAATCGTCCTGGTCAGCATGTTTTTTTTTTTTTTTGGGGGGGGAAGGCTATTATGGTGTCCTCCGTGGGACTAAAGAATATTGGGTGTTACTCTATATGGGTTTTATAATATATTGCACAAAATAAGACCGAAGTTCATGGTCAACCAGTTATGCAGTCAGGTAACAGGTGAAAAAATT
>NC_134803.1:3307477-3312477 GCF_046742065.1 Oratosquilla oratoria | reverse complement strand
CGTGGGTAAGCCGGCTCTGGCAAAACTGACAGTCTCTCGGCACGTTTTCCGCCTTCAGGTTCCTGGCCAGGCGGCGGCAGAGGAAGTGCTCAAACACCTTACCAAAGTACTCCAGAAAAAAGATTGGCCGGTGTGAAAGGGAGGCGGAGACGGGTTTCTGGGGTTTGGGAATGAGAGTGGTATGGGAGGCATTGAAAAGCTGTGGGAAGTACCCAGACGCTTGTGAGTTATTGTATAATGTCATCATGTGTGATATTATGTTGTCTGGCATACGTATGAGTAGATGTGCACCGATGCCTGAAGGGTCAGGGGATTTCAATTCTAAAGCCAAGATAACCCCCTTTACCTCCTCCAAAACGATGGGGGAAATAAGAGGATCATCTTCATCTAACTATGAGAGATCAACAGTCTCGTTGGGAATGAGGTCACTATAGCTATTCATGAAAGAGTTAACACTGTGCAAGGTGCTAAAGCAATGTGGTCCTTGCACAGGATGGGACTTAAAGACCTCATTCCATGCTGACGCCAGAAGGTCAGGCTGGTGTTTTGTGTGTGTGTGTGTGTGTGTGTGTGTGTGTGTGTGTGTGTGTGTGTGTGTGTGTGTGTGTGTGTGTGTGTGTGTGTGTGTGTGTGTGTGTGTGTGTGTGTGTGTGTGTGTGTGTGTGTGTGTGTGTGTGTGTGTGTGTGTGTGTGTGTCTGTGTGTGTCTGTGCGTGTGCGTGTGTGTGTGTGTGTGTGTGTGTGTGTGTGTGTGTGTGTGTGTGTGTGTGTGTGTGTGTGTGTGTGTGTGTGTGTGTGTGTGTGTGTGCAGAGTAATTGAGATGGTTGATGACCTTGGGTGGAGGCACAGAGCACTCCTCCAGCTGTCGTTTGATGGTTCTCCAGAATGTGGAAGGAACCGTCACACAGATGCCGGAGAGTAAAGCCAACAGTTGCTCCTCCTTACGATGCGAATTGATGTAGAGGGACTTCCTCAAGCTCCTCTGTAGCCAGTGCATATCTTGTAAGATAGCGTCACGGGCCTCTGGGGTTGCTTGTAGGAGGGCTGTAAGTCTGTTCTGTAGTGCAATGCGTAGTCTGTTAGTGTACATAGAAGTGGTGAACGTGGCAACCTTACGGTACTTTGTTCTAGGAATGTGCTTTTTCATCGCGTTTTTAACAAATTTCGTGAGTGAGCGCCATTCTTGCTCTATCGCTGTATGTTGGGCGTTGTTGATGTTGGTGTATGTCATAAAAGTGCTTTTGAAGCCTTCCCAGTCGGCCTGATTTTATCGTAATCGAGGCTCACTGGGGATAAGGATAGGTGAGGTGGAGATGTGAAGGATCAAGGGTAGGTGGTTGGAGAGGGTGGTGGCACCTGGGGAGATAGTAGAGAATTCTGAATTCTGAATTCCTAGGAAAGACTACCCGCTTGCGCGGGATCGGTTTCTGTGGGAGGGAAAGAATGTCTGTAAGAAAATGAAAAGATAGTAGCGTATAAAAGAGGGCTATTGCCACCGGGCAAATTAGCGAGCGATTTGGGGCAGTTTGAGGTCGTGGCTCGGGAGAAATGGACTGGGAGCTTGGACGGGGGGGCCGACGCCGGGAGTAGGATTAGGATCACCAACGAAAGTTTAGAAAATGGTAGGAGGCGTAGTAGTAGAGAAAGGTGGAAAAACAGAAAAATATTTAGTGGGAGATAAACTGAAATGAGAAGATGTAGTATAAGAGAAAGTTAGAAAGGAAGCGAATTTTAGTCGAAGAAAAAGTAAGTGTAGATGTTTGTGCGTGTGGCGTGGCTATGTTCGTGAGAGGTGTGTGTGTGTATCTTACGGGAAGTGAGTAGAGTTCACTTCCCGCGTGTAGAGCGCGTTCCTGATAACCAGTGGTGGTGCGAGGGGGGGGAGGTCAGGCGGGCGGTGTAAACTCGTCTGCCGACGTCAACGAAGAGGTCGGCCGGCAGCAGTAAAGGAGATATATCTCCTCGCCACCACCGGTGAGCGTGTAGAGCGCGTTCCTGATAAGCCACAGGTGGGGCCTGAGTAGCCTGCTTTTCCCCAGGTTGGGTTTGAAGGTCAGTAGAATTGATTCAGTGGCGGTGCGAGGGGGGGGGGATGGGGGCAGGCGGGCGGGTGTTGTATGATCTCTTTCCTTCCAATCACAACTCTGAAAACAGAGAATTACGCTATTGGGAATTGTGTGTAAAATGTCAGAAGTGTAAACTCGCTCACCAGCGTCAGCGAAGAGGCCAGCGTTAGGTTGCGGGCCGGTTAGACAGAGAGGTGTCCCAAATCTCTCCGTCGACCAGCCCGCGATCAGATTGAGGGTTCTGAGTGAGAGACGGTTTGAGCCTCTGCTAAGCCAACGAGCAAGTTGTGCGTGTGCCTCTTTTCTTCCAAGCACTACTCTGAAAACAGATAATTACGTGACTTGGGATATATGTGTATTTGTCTTGGTGTAAACCCGCCTGCCGACGTCAACGAAGAGGTCGGCCTGTGCCAGACCGGCAGCAGCAAGGAGATATATCTCCTCGCCACCACCGGCCGGCGAAGATTCCTGGGCGTTTGTTGAGAGAGCTGGAGTGCAGAGACGTCCGACCTCTAGGAGCTCTTGTGTTGAGAATAGCTCTGTGCGGAGTTGGTTTAGTTTATATTGATTCAATGGGGACCCTGACGTTCGTTGTTACTCCCAATTGGCTGGGACCAGCGCTCGCCCAGCCAATACCCAGCTTGGTTAGGCCAGTCTCTCGCCGTGGCTTCTGATTGGTCTGCACTCGCGCGTCGCATGCTAGATAGAGCCCGCAGATCGTCGGCTTCGATACTGAGCTTAGGAGATAACTCTGATGTATAATGCCTCTAATATGAGGAGGCGTCTTACGTCATCATATGTATTCAAGGTCTCAGTGCTATCTTCAAGTATTTCTCTCTTAGAAATAACATTGTGCAGTTATCTCAGGTGGTTCTTTGGTGCTCCAGAAGAAAGGTGGTAGGAAATTCTTTGGGACAACTTCATGGTCGTCATGCCAATGTAGGATGATAGGAGGCTTTCACAATTCCATCTTTTGATATGTAATTTTTTAAGTGCCTCCGTTTTTTGTCGAGGGATATTCCTAAGGAGGAGATGGCCAGTCTTCTTGGACTTATAATATATAATGAAATTTAATATTTTGTCAGGGTTTATTGGCTTGGTGTTGTGTCCTATTATTTGTTTCATAATTCTTTCTTCTTGTATGCAGATGAGAAGGTGGCTTTATAGTACAGGTTTATTTTGCCTTTGTTATTTTCTTTGTTTTCATTGTCATTGCCTTTTTTGTACCAGACATCAAAGAAGAAAGAAGTATAAAGCCAATAGTAAAAGAGAACATCAAGTCAATAAACCTTGACAATAACCAACACCACTGAAGAAGGCTCAAGCAAACCGAAATCTGGATCTGAAAACGATGACTAACTACGGTAGAGTCATCGCAGCGCTCCCAGATCGTAATCCGCAGAACAGACAAGTCTTCAACTTTCGTTATTCTCAACAAAGAGGACAATCTTTCCAAAATGGCTTCCATCCTGAACGACACCACTAAATTCAAAAGAATTTTCAGAAACCCCACCAATGACATCAAGACAAAGCTCAACCGCTTAATTCGTGAAAACAACAACTCTAGCACAAGAAAGCTACCCTTGATAGAAGGTGACCATAAGCTTGGTTATGCTTACGAAAATGTGAAGATCTACAAGAATGGCCATCCCCTTCGCCCAATCATCAGCCAGACACCATCAGTCACCTACAAGCTCGCTAAGCGCCTCAACGCACTAATATTTCCGTTTGTCCCTGCCTCCTTCAGCTTGAAGTCTTCAGAAGAGTTTCTCGATATCCTGAAGACAGCCCGACCCTCCAACATAATGGCATCGATGGATGTCGAGAGTCTTTTTACGAATGTTTCAATTAACGAAACTATAGACTTCATATACCAACGCTTATACCATCCGGAACAGAAAATCGCAATTCCAGAAAACACACTTCGTCTACTATTACAGGCATGCACCAAAGAAGTTCCCTTCTACGGGCCCAACGGCAACATGTACGTGCAATGCGACGGCGTCGCCATGGGGTCACCTCTGGGAGTGCTCTTCGCTAACTTCTATATGGGTCATATTGAAGAAGAGATATTCTGGCAGCAGCACCACCCAAAGCCAGAAATCTACGCAATATACGTGGACGATATTTTCATCAGTGCAACACAGAAGAAGTCGTGAACTTAATTTCCAAGCTCAAAACAAATTCCTGCCCCAACTATACCCACGAGATACAAGAAAACAGCAAGCTTCCTTTCCTTGCCATTTTGGTCTGTCGTGAAGCCGCTTCATTTTCAACAGAAGTTTATACCAAATCCACCAACCTCGGATTCTGCCTTAACGGTGCAAATGAGTGTCCTTCGTCAAAAGAGCCCTCACCCACTGCTCAGCATGGACCGCCATGAACGCAGAGCTTAAGCGAATCACCCAGCTTCTCGGCAACAACAATTATCCCATACAAGAAATAAATAGCGTTATACGGCATCGACTGGACAACTTTATGCGCCAACAAGAACAACAACCAGTTACACGAAACATAAAACTCTTCTACAGTGGTACTATGTCTTCAGCCTACAAGGATGACGAAAAAGCCCTCAAAAATACCATTTATAAGAACGCCACACCCACCGACCCGGCTTCAAAAATAGACCTAGTCATTTATTATAAGACAAGAAAGACATCCAATTTAGTCGTAAAGAACAGCTGCCTCGCTAAGACAAGTGAAATGCAAGAGGTTACCGTCGTGAACCAACACACATGTTCCAGTGGTGACTGCAGTCGCCTAAATTCTCGGTACATTGGCGTCACCACTACAACACTGTCAAAGAGAATTTCAGCACATCTGCAGGACGGCGCCATAAAAAGGCACTACTGGTACGAGCATAGACTCGCAATTAAGAGGCATCATATGGAAGGCACCACCACCATCATTAAAAGAAATAACGACATCAGAAGA
>NC_134803.1:3292477-3294977 GCF_046742065.1 Oratosquilla oratoria | reverse complement strand
TGCCCATCTATCTTTGATGATTCTCACAAATTTCAACTATTGTACTCGTTAGGGACACCGTTCTATAATTTGTTGGGATTTCCTTATTTCCCCCCTTATATATTGGCACTATATTAGCATTTTTCAGTCTCCTGGTAATATTCCTTCTTTGAGTGAGCATTCAAATATTTTGTATATTTTTCCTGTTAGTTCATCTATACATTCCTTTAGTATTCAGTTTCTAAGAAAGCTTCAACAGAGTGTGGGAAAGTCTCTAAGAAAACTTCGACAGAACACAGAATCAGAGTTCAAACGCAGTTCTTTAGGACTTTGGATGACCCAAGAGCACGGAAAGTTTCTACATTGAATCAATAAAACCGAAACTCATTAGTCTTAGATGAATTCTTTAGAGATCGTCCTTAGAGGGGAAATAGTGGGGGGAGCAAACACGAAAAAAATTGCAACAGGAATTAAACTTGATATACATTTACCGTATATAATCAAAGACTCGTTTACTTTTTTTCTTTCTTTCTTTTTTTACAAACTGTCCGGAACGGTTACAGGAGTACCTAAGCAGGGAATCAAACGGTACCTTGGATTGGACCCGAACTAGCTAATGGCAAGGTATTGGCAGGGTCTGAACCGTGCCACAGCAATACCCCCCGACAGGGCCAATGTCAAAGCCTCGGGAGTGGTCCGAACAGTGCCAGTGGGAAGTTTTTGGTATCGGCACCGTCAAGACGACAGGGCAAATGTCAAAACCCGGGAAGTGGTTTGAACAGTGCCTTGGGGAAGGTTTTACCAGTGCCACCAACAAGACAACAGGGCCAATGAAAATGACTCGTCAGTGATTCTAACAGTGCCTAGAAAAATCTTTTAGAAGTGCTATTGTTCAAACATGAGTACCAAAGTGATCCAAAACTATGTCATGTCGACTATGTCTGTCTGGAAGTGGGAAGGATGGACGGGTGACTTCCTGGAGTCCAACTAAGAATCTAAGCACAAGTAAACATTGGATTACAAATGTTACTCTTCCTTTGTTTTACTCAATAATGAACTTAGTAATTGAGATTACTTAAGTATTAGTTCGTCCACATTTGGAATATGCTGTTTCCGTATGGTCACCGAATCTCATTAAAGACATTGACAGACTGGAAAAAGTACAACGGCGAGCCACAAAACTGATTCCAAATATCAAAAATAAATCATACGAAAATCGACTAAAATATATGAATCTGTTTTCCCTAAAAAAGCGTAGTCTCAGAGGTGACTTGATACAGGTCTTTAAAATTTTAAAGGGAATTGACAACATCAAAAGTGACAACATTTTTACATTGAATGAGAATCAGACTAGAAACAATGGTCTCAAACTGTCCGGAAATACATTCAGTTTGGAAGTAGGTGGAAACAACTTTGCCAACCGTGTAGTTAATGAATGGAATAAACTTCCTACACATGTAGTGCAATGTAGTTCAGTTCGAAGCTTTAGGAATCATACCTAAGCAAGATGCTGTAATGATTATAATTTATTTTATACTATTTATTTTTGTTTTGTTATCATTTGTCTGTTTGATTTTCATTTATTATTAGTTATATGTCAATTAATTATTATTTACTATTTACCTGTTTGTTTATTATTTAACTATACCTATGCATTTATTTATGTATTTTATTTGTTATTTACATTATTATAGATTTTATCTATCAATTTACTATTATTATGATTTTGTTCGCATCCGACCTAGATATGGACCAAAAGGTCTCCTGTCGGCATGCTCCACCTTTGTAATCCTTATTATGTGTTTTCATTATACTGTAATGCACAGGCAGACACAGACTCATAAAAAGAATATATGAGAGAAAGAGAGAGAGAGAGAGAGAGAGAGAGAGAGAGAGAGAGAGAGAGAGAGAGAGAGAGAGAGAGAGAGAGAGAGAGAGAGAGAGAGAGAGAGAGAGAGAGAGAGAGAGAGAGAGAATGAGAGAAAGAGAGAAAGAGAAAGTGGGAAAATTCCTCGATTCGTAAAATGATATACGAAAAGGAGATACAGCAGAAGAAATATACAGCATTCTATATTTGAAGGCAAGGGATAAAACGAAAGAGATGTAATAAAATACAAACAGAATACCGAAAATGAAAAAAGTAATAAAGTAAAAAATAAAGTGTAAATTCTCACAGCAGGTGATCAGCTCCTTCACACCCTCATAGGATTAGAGACAAAAACTATTAAAGATAAAAATAAATTAATATTTACGAAGTCCAAAGCATAAAAAAAGGGAAAAAATCTATACTCCTCTCCCTCCTCAATGATCTCCTCCTCTTCCTTTTCCTACTTCCCTTCTTCCTTTATCGCCTCTTCTTCGTCCTCCTCTTCTTTCTCTCCCATCTATTCCTCCTCCTCTTTCTCTGCATCCTCTTCCTCTTCGTCCTGTTCTCCTCTTTCTCTTCTCCTGCTTCTCTTCTTTTCTCCTCCTCCTCTTTCTTCTTATATCCTTTCCCTCCTTATTCTCCTTTTCTTGCTCC
>NC_134803.1:3284977-3287477 GCF_046742065.1 Oratosquilla oratoria | reverse complement strand
ACAGTTTCGATGAGTATATTGGTGTTTTGTAATGGATTTTGTCCACAAGTTGAGGTTCTGTTGTGAATATTAAATCTAGTTTGACGGCTCTTCATTGCTTCTGTATCTGGTGTTTTCGCTAACCCATTGGGTCACTGTGTATTCCATGGTCATGTCCAACAATACATTACCCCACAAGTCGTCTCCTCCTCGCACTGTCATGTTATCCCAACAAATTTTTTTGCAATTGAAGTCCCCCATAATTACCAGATTCCCCCTGTCCATTAGTGTCTCATTTAGTGATTTCCTTGTACCTTCTAGCATTTTTGTATGTTCGTTTTCTTTCCAAGCGTTCGTTTTTGGGGGCACATAGGTCACCACACACTTTCTACTTTTCATATTCTTGCCTTCGACTTTTATCATGATCAGTTCAACATTACCTTTGCCCTCCGCAATTTTTGTCACGTGTAAGTCTTTCTTGGCCAAGAACATGATTCCTCCTCCCTGTTTCTTGTCCCTGTTTTTTATCCAGTAATTATATAGTCCTTGTCCAATATCGATGGATGATATTTCACCTCTTAGTTTAGTCTCTACAATTCCCATTATGTCTGGTTTTTCTTCTAGCAGGTAATCATTGAGTTCGTTAAGACCTGAAATTAATCCATCAGTGTTAGTATAGGGCACTTTTAGTTTTCTTCTTCCTCCATTTCTTTTTTTCTGTCTTTTGGTTTTTTCGTTTTGATGTGCCATTTCCTCAATCTCATGTCGATTACTCTTTAATGGAATTCTTTGCTTTCTGCCTCCGTTCTCATTGAGTTTTTTTTTTTTCTTTGCTTCTTCTCTTAGTGGCTTTTCTTTTTCTAATTCCTAAGTATTCATTTCTCTTTTTATCCATATCATATTGTACTTTTCACTCCTTGCCAAGTTGCCTATTTTTTTAAATATGTCTTCTACTACCATCTGTGACCTTAATTTTATCTTTAGAGATCAATTTCTATCCTTAGAATAGTGACCGATTCTATATGTCTCATCCAGGTCTTTGCCTGCTTCTTGGTCTTCCCCCCCCCCTGAATTTCATTTAGGATTTCTACCGCTGTCTCTTTTTCTTCTTTTTCTCTCATGTACCTCGCCAATCCCTGTTTTTCTTTTAGTCCATATACCACAATACATATTTTCCTATCTATTGTATCTCTGACCTAATTAGCTTTTTCATTAATCACTTGGATAATTGTGTCTTTTGCATTATCCTGCATTTGCTGCTTAACTATTTCTTTGAAAGCAATTTCCTCATTTTCAATGTTTTCCTTACACTTAATTTTCTGAATACTTTCCTCACCTAGGTTCTCTTCGATTTTTTCCGTCATTTCTTGTATTTCATTGTTCACCTCTTTCTTTAAGTTTTCTCTATTGTTACTATAATTAATTTTATTCTTTTCGTTATCACTCTTCAGCTCATTTATATCTTTTCATTTCTTAAATCTCGTCTGTAAGATCCAAGTTGGCTTTTCTTAGGTCAGAAATTTCGTGATTCGTTGTGCTAAGCAGTCCATTAGTCCAATGATATCCTTTCTTAAGTCCACAATTTCATTCTCCCACCGTATCCTATTTTTGCTCATATCCCTCTCTATCTCTAATAATTGACTTAAGTTCCTGCTTTCATACTTACTATATCCTGGAAAATCTTCTTTGTCATTGTTGATACACGTGTTTTGGGAATTTTTTTTACATCCCGGTTCGATAGACTGACGCCAGATGGCTCTGGTTCGTGATTGGCTTTCGGGTCGTTGTTTTCTTTCGCTTTTGCTAATTCCGTGTTAATACAATTGACTAGCACTGCAGAGATATCATTTCGACACTCACGATCACTCCCCACCCCTACAATACAAACCAGGTTTCCTTTTTCGTCGTAGATCCTCTTCTTCTTGGTCCCGCGACGACGACGACAGCGACGGAGGTGTTTGCGGCGTGAAGGCGTACATGTGTATGTGTGTGTGTGTGTGTGTGTGTGTGTGTGTGTGTGTGTGTGTGTGTGTGTGTGTGTGTGTGTGTGTGTGTGTGTGTGTGTGTGTGTGTGTGTGTGTGTGTGTTTAAATATAACCCACTGTGGGAGAAACAAAGCCAAAGAAACAGACGATTTGTATATTTCAACCACAAGTGTGGTCCTCTTCAGCAGATAATTACAGAGGTAAGATGACATGAATATATACAATAAGAATGGTACATAATAGGAACAGGAGAAGGTGGCTCAAGTCCGCCCCACCTCGGACGACTATGTAAATCAAATGATTCCGACAGTTGTCCCCGGAATCGAACCCAGGACTTGCATGTTAATAGGTCTATGCTTCTACCGACTACGCTACTGAGACTATAAAATTCTTCAACCTCGGGGTTGAGTCGACGGCAGTTAGCAGTCGACTCAAATCTTGAGGGAGTTAGATTAACCCCGAATTTGAAGAATTTTATTGTCTCAGTAGTGTAGTTGGTAGAACCATAGACCTGCTACCATGCAAGTCCTGGATTC
>NC_134803.1:3277477-3279977 GCF_046742065.1 Oratosquilla oratoria | reverse complement strand
GTTTTAAAACAGCTGTTTTGCCCAAGGCGTCCCCCGGCAAAGCAATTGCTTTATTGTGCTTCACTACCAATGCAATTAAACTTGATTCTAACTCCAGACTACAAGTAGGCTCTAGTTTAATATTTTATTTCTTCCCCATATCTGTTTCTTCCTGAACTGAACAGATTTGATAAAATTGGTGATTCCACCTCTTCAGGACTCGTTTAAAATCTTAATGGGCTTTTGACAGACTTGAAAACATCTTATTTGTGTACTTTTTCTTAAAGCTATGTCTTTATTCAAAGTACTAATCACTAATATTTCTACTTTATTCTAGTGTGTCTTATAAGTCCCCAAGTCCAATGTCAAACCTTCTATCCTAATTGATTCTGGGATGGTTAAAACTTCGGAGTCTACAGTAACTCCTTTCAACTTTACTCTGGAGTGTGACAATGTCGACTTTATTACGCCCTTCTACAATTAGCAAAGATTCATTTGGAGTTGATGAATTCTGATTAATTTCTATGATTTCCTGAACACATGAGTTGTGTTCATTGTGTGTGTCTTTCTTTCTCGCTTCTTATCTGTTCTTCAATAGACTGCTCTGCCTCGCTACCATACAATTTAGCATTGTTATCTTCTCCATCTATCTCAATAAGTTCTCTTATGTCAGATACGGGCTATAAATCTGGTTGGTTTAAAATGGGATTAACTGTGAATTTACTAAGATCCCTAATTCAGCCGGACATATGATCATGACCCCATTTCCCATAGTTGCAAATCCTATCAATAACTTTCGGGGAAGACAACTATCACCGGAATGTCCAAGGGCTCATTCTTATACAAAATAACATCTAACTTAGTCTTAACTAATGTTTTTAACTGACTTCCTGTTACTTCTTGCAATGAGTAATGAATTGGTTCCAAGATTTTCACTCCCGATTTTAACTTTTTAAGCAATTTACCAGTTATAACATTCACTACAGATCTCGTATCAATAAATATTTGAATAGGTCTGTTGAATACTTTACCCGTAATGATGGGTGCTACAGAAATCCTTCTATTTGTTATAGTATTTTTTCTTGTGTTATTCTCTCTTATCACTGTCCAGTACACTATAATACCTGTTTATCTCTCTAGGGTTAGCCCTGTAGTGTTGTTTTATTTTGTGCAGGGTTTTTTCCTTTTCTTTCTGGGTGAATACGAAAATTTGGCATTCCTCTCCAATCCTAAGGAGATTTATCAGAGGCTCTCTACCTTTATGTTTGAAACGCAAAATCTTCCTCCTCCTCTTCTTTTTTGGAGCAATGCCGTTTGTTGCAAAGAAGAGTTATTATGCTATAGATCCTTGAAATAGGAAACAGAGAGGAATACGAGAAAGTAGAGAGAGATACTGTACTAAAGAGAGGAAAACGGGAAATGCAAAAGGAAATGAAAAAAAATACATAAAGGAAAGTGGAGAAGATGTGGAAATGACCAAAACAAAAATCAGAGAGGGAGATGGAAATGTGGACATAACCGAATATAACAGAATGAAATTAAGAAAAATTACCAAACCAGATATTAGAGAGAGAAGACATAGCGAACATATCAAAACGTAAAGAGTAGGACGGGAAATGAAAACAAAAAGAAGAGAAAAAACGAATTGAAACAAAAAAATCTATTAACGCAGAAAAAAGAAGACGAAGACAGAACAAATGAAGGTGAGGGAAAAAGAAGAAAGACGATGGAAGAAAAAATATAAATAAATAGGAGTGGAAATTTAATCATATATATATATTTTTTATTTTAGAAGTACATACACCGAAACTGGGCTGACTCACAATAAAATAGAAAGAGTGAGAGAGAAAAAAATAGAGAGAGGGAGAAGAATAAAAGGAAAATGAAGAAGCTGGATATAAGTAAAAGCAAAAACGAAATACAAGAAGATATAGTTCCGGGGGAAAAGGAAAATAGAAGATGACTGAAGGAGAAAAATACAAAAGAAAAGAATAAGATCGAGAAAACTGTGGTACAAAAAATGGATGGAAAGAAGCAAAAGGAGCAGAAAAGGAAAATATTAAGAAATATTGAGGGAATATAGACAGATATTTTTCTTTATTTTACTAAACCAAATAAAGAGAGAGAGAGAGAGAGAGAGAGAGGAGGTAGGAAGAGAGAGAGAGGAGGTAGGAAGAGAGAGAGAGGAGGTAGGAAGAGAGAGAGGGGGGGAAGGGGAGAGAGAGAGAGAGAGAGAGAGAGAGAGAGAGAGAGAGAGAGAGAGAGAGAGAGAGAGAGAGAGAGAGAGAGAGAGAGAGAGAGAAATAGAGAGAGAGAGAGAGAGAGGAGGTAGGAAGAGAGAGAGGGGGGGAAGAGGAGTGCAGACGGAGAGAGACGACGCACTACCGAGCCTTAGGATAAGCTGCAAAAATGAGAGCACAGCATAAGGCGTCTTAGGGTAAGCTACAAAATAAATTGCCTTTGTTGGCTTGGAAGCTCTGTGCTGGTGGCGTATTCGGAAGAGTGCTGGTCTTGAATTCGC
>NC_134803.1:3264977-3267477 GCF_046742065.1 Oratosquilla oratoria | reverse complement strand
GGAGGGATCCCATTGCGAAGTATTTTCAGTTGTACACCGTTCTCTATTCTCTTTATTCTTCTTCCACCTCCGCTTCCTCTTCCTTGTCCTCTTTCTCTTCTTCGTCCTAATTCTCTCCCTCCTCTTCCTACTCTTCTTTCACCGCCTCCTCCTTATCTCCCTCCTTTGTCTCTTCGTCCTCCTCCTCCTTGCCAACCTCCTCTTTTACTCCTCTCTCCTTATCCTTTCCTTCCTCCTCTCCCACTCTCCTTTTCCCCCTCCTCCTGTCTCCTCCATTCTGTCTATGGTCCTCTAAAGTATGTAACATTCCTGTTGCCAGAGATAAGGTCTCCCTCCAAGTCTCTCTCTCTCTCTCTCTCTCTCTCTCTCTCTCTCTCTCTCTCTCTCTCTCTCTCTCTCTCTCTCTCTCTCTCTCTCTCTCTCTCTCTCTCTCTCTCTCTCTCTCTCTCTCTCTCTCTCTCTCTCTCTCTCTCTCTCTCTCTCTCCTCTCTCTCTCTCTCTCTCTCTCTCTCTCTCTCTCTCTCTCTCTCTCTCTCTCTCTCTCTCTCTCTCTCTCTCTTTCTCTCTCTCTCTCTCTCTCTCTCTCTCTCTTCTCTCTGTCTCTCTCTCTCTCTCTCTCTCTCTATCTCTCTCTCTCTCTCTCTCTCTCTCTCTATCTCTCTCTCTCTCTCTCTCTCTCTCTCTCTCTCTCTCTCTCTCTCTCTCTCTCTCTCTCTCTCTCTCTCTCTCTCTCTCTCTCTCTCTCTCTCTCTCTCTCTCTCTCTCTCTCTCTCTCTCTCTCTCTCTCTCTCTCTCTTCTCTCTCTCTCTCTCTCTCTCTCTCTCTCTCTCTCTCTCTCTCTCTCTCTCTCTCTCTCTCTCTCTCTCTCTATCTCTCTCTCTCTCTCTCTCTCTCTCTCTCTCTCTCTCTCTCTCTCTCTCTCTCTCTCTCTCTCTCTCTATCTCTCTCTCTCTCTCTCTCTCTGTCTATCCGTCTCTCTCTCTCTCTCTCTCTCTCTCTCTCTCTCTCTCTCTCTCTCTCTCTCTCTCTCTCTCTCTCTCTCTCTCTCTCTCTCTCTCTCTCTCTCTCTCTCTCTCTCTCTCTCTCTCTCTCTCTCTCTCTCTCTCTATCCCTTATGTTTTGTTTCTTGTTTCTGCAACTCCTCCATTTTGTTTATCTATCTAATCACTTGCTTATACATTGGCCTATATTATTTTCTTTCTTTTATCGGAGAACTTCTTCGCGTCACCCTTCGGCGACCGCGCCATGAGCAAAGCATAACTATTAAATTTATCCTCAAATTACCAAAGTTTGCCAAAGCCACTCCCCTTTCTCCCTCCTTTCCCCTTCGTAAGAGACGCCGCCACATGAGCAAAGCTTTCTTCTTCTCCGGATTTCGGACGAAATTCTTATCGAGCTTCGGAGTCATTTCCGGAAAGAGGAGAAGTGCCTTCAACTCCTTCAACACTTAGACGCATTTCCCGGGTCATGGCTCTTGGGTGGTCTCACTGGTGCAGAGGAAGTGAGTTGGTCTCCTAAGTAAGCGGCCCTGTGTTCGTCCCCGTTCGGTTCAGAACAACATCACATCAATGCAAGTCGACATTCCATTCTATTGGGCAAAGCGTGTGTGTGTGTGTGTGTGTGAGAGAGAGAGAGAGAGAGAGAGAGAGATAGATAAATAGAGAGAGAGAGAGAGAGAGAGAGTGAGTGAAAGAGAGAGAGAGAAAGAGTGTGATGGCTGAGGACTTGAGAGCGGGTATCAGTGGAAACTTATCTTCAGATTTGTGGCGCTCCTGCAAATGAGGTGGAGGTTAGAGAGAGAGAGAGAGAGAGAGAGAGAGAGAGAGAGAGAGAGAGAGAGAGAGAGAGAGAGAGAGAGAGAGAGAGAGAGAGAGAGAGAGAGAGAGAGAGAGAGAGAGAGAGAGAGAGAGAGAGAGAGAGAGAAAGAGTGTGATGGCTGAGGACTTGAGAGCGGGTATCAGTGGAAGCTTATCTTTAGATTTGGGGCGCTCCTGCAAATGAGGTAGAGGTTCAAGAAAGATTTAAATGAAATAGGAAATCCAGCAATGTGTTCTCTCTTCTTTCTCCTTCTGCTCTTCATACTTATCTTTCTTCTGCTCTTCTCTCCTCCACCTTCTCTTCCATTTCCTCTGCCATATTTTTCTTTCCCTCTCCCCTCTACCTTTACCCCTCCTCCTGCCTATCCTCCTCTACAACCACCTCGTCCTCTTCCACCTCTCCATTCTCTCTTCTCTCCTCCCTCTCCGATACTTGAGTCCTGTGTGTCCTTAAAAGTAGAAAATAAAAAACCCTTTTCATTAGCCCACGACATTGTAAAATTCAACGTTTAATCAATGACGCCTCTCCTCCACTCCTTAATTACCAGCGTTCACAACACCATTTACAATTTCAGTTATTTACCAGCGTTCACTACACCATTTACAATTTCAGTTAATTACCAGCGTTCACCACACCATTTACAATTTCAGTTGATTACCAGTATTCACCACACCATTTACAA
>NC_134803.1:3257477-3262477 GCF_046742065.1 Oratosquilla oratoria | reverse complement strand
TGTGATAATTTCTTTTAAGACCCTTTCGTCGGTTTTATATGCTGGTGTCATTTGATTCTTAAACACGGTTGTGTTTTTGTAGTATATAATTATGGCTAATTTTTCTTGTGGGTTGATACATGTGACATTCCTTGTGATAATTTCTTTTAAGACCCTTTCGTCGGTTTTATATGCTGGTGTCATTTGATTCTTAAAGAAAATTTTGTGTATAGTCTGTGTGGGTTTTTGTTCCTGTTGAGTTTGGGTACGTGTCAGAAAGAGGTTGATTTCTTTGTCTATGATAGTGTTTGAGTAATTGTTGTTGATGAGTATCTGTTTTAGTCTCAAGAGTTCTGTGTGAAGTAAGTCCCAAGAAGAACAGTTACGAAAGGCACGTCTTAAATATGCTCGAATGACGCTCAGCTTATACCTATCAGGGCATTCACTGTCGGCATTCATGCATCGTCCTATGTCTGTGTCCTTCCTGTACACTTTAGTTTCATGTCGGTCATTTCGGGAATTCACAAGGACGTCGAGGAAGGGGATTTTGTGATGTAGGTTAAGCTCATATGTGAAGTTCAGGACTGAGGAAGATTCCATGGCTTGTTGGAGATCTCTTAGGTGGGATTTGTTCCTAATTTCCACGAAAATGTCGTCAACATATCTGCAGTACAGGTATGGTCTTATGTCAGGGTTTTGAAGTACTGAGTTTTCCAGGTTGCACATAAGACCATACCTGTACTGCAGATATGTTGACGACATTTTCGTGGAAATTAGGAACAAATCCCACCTGCTTCGGCCATCTTAAGGCGAAGGGGGTGAACATTTACATCGAAAAACCTTCCATTAACATACAACTCATGCCCACAACCACACTCCCAAGCAGTAGACGCACATAACACAAACAATTACACCCATTTCCACAATCCACAAGAAAGTTGCTACTTCCACGTACGCAACACTACGGATCACGGCTATAGGCAATGACCTCTCCCAGTGTTCGGCCAATGTACGGCCTGTATATAAACCCATGTAATCACCACAATATTGTAACTCCCTCTCTGAGGATGACCGAGTAAGGTCTAAATACGTATTGGAGAAAATAAAAAAAAGAGATAACCGCACCAAATGTCTTTTGGACACCTCCTCACCTATTTGGAATGGAACCAGCACAGAAACTTGTTGCACGAGACAAATTAAAGCTTCAATATAAGCTCAACAACGCCATTGTCGCTGTAGACTTCTTGAAATCATGTATACAACATGGCCTCCTACCAATATATATATATATATATATATGTATATATATATATATATATATATGTATATATATATATGTATGTACATATATATATATATATATGTGTGTGTGTGTGTATTTGTTGAGACATTGTGACAAGTTAGAAAAGGTGTGCAAGGACGACACGAATTAGAATAAAAGTTAATTTTTAATTAGTTTCTCACATAAGGCTTCTTCAGAAGAAGCCTTTTGTGCGAAACTAGGCAGAAATAAACTTGTATCCTGATTTTTGTTTCCCTGACACACTTTTTACACACACACACACACATACACACACACACACACACACACACACACACACAAATATATATATATATATATATATATATATATATACATATATATATACACACATACATGGTTGTCTCGTATCTCTCTTAGATTGGTTTTCTCATTAGTATTCTCTTTCCGGTTTTCTTTTTTTCTTTTTTTTTGTATGTTATTCTACAACGTTCTATGATCTGTATTGTTTTTCCAGAACGTTTTGTATGCAAATACGTTTACGGTTCAAATGCTTTCCTTCACCTGAATAAAATTGCTTTGCAATAGATGTTAAATGTGTGAATCGAATGAAGTGTTCATAAACGGTTTGGTAAGTACCCCGCATGAGATTCGGTGTCTGTTTTCATAGAAAACAGGTAGTAAGTCCATCACAGGTACACTCACAATGATATGTCCTGCACCTCTCCCAGTTCCCCAGGATATGCTACTGAGATAAATCAAATAGCATGGTGGAAACTAAAAGAAAAAGAAAAATATCTCTGCACAGAAACTTTTGTTATTCCATAGTTTGATAGCTGAATGTGTAGTGTATTTTTTTTTATAAATTTATTGAGTTCTTTTGAAATCGAAATTAAAATTATATGGATGAAATTACATAGCTGGTGGTGTTAGCGCAATAGTACAATGTCATGTCAGATATATCTAAGATATACCGCTGGTCTATTGCAGAGCGGCTACGCAGACCGTTGCCAACGGCTGTAATGACATCCGAAATCAAACATTAATTCAAATGACCATAGTTCTCGAGTTCGTTTTGAAGGGAGTCATTCAAAAGCTCATCTCTGAGAGAAATATGTCGCAAGTGAATTTAATTTTCTATCTCATTTCCACCTCATTCCGTCTTTCCTTTACATTCCCTCATCTAGGTTTTAATCATTGTTTCTGCCGTGTCTCCTCGCTTTTCTGGCCATGTGCATCTCGTCTCTCTACACATGCAGCTGCTCTTCCTTTTGCTGTTTTATATTACTCATTCTATGCAACTTTTTCCTCTCCGTCTTTGTTATTTCCAACACTTATTCTCAATTATCTCATTCTATACTTCTTCTTACATTTTCTTTTCGTTCTACTCCTCGTTTTCTTCCTCATCTTCTTCTCCTACTCTCTTTCTCTACATTCTCCTCTTCTTGTTTCTTCCTCATCTTCTTCTCCTCTCTTTCTCTTCATTCTCTTCTTCTTGCAGTTATTTTATATACAATTCCTCTTCTTTCTCCTCCTAGTCCTCCCTCCACCACCTCTATTCTTTATCAATCTGCCTCCATCTACGCCACATTCTTTGAAGTTTGTAAGAACAGAACAAGACTTAAGTCATGCGACTAATATCCAGTTTACATCCATCTATCTTATTTCCTCCTTCTCCTCCTCCTCCTCCTCCCCCTTGTCCTCCAACTCTTCCTCTTATTTACCTTTTCTTTTATTTAGTCCCTCATTCCCTTGGCCAACTCTTCCTTCATCTACGTTTACCTTCCTTCCCTCCTCTTTTCTTCATTTCCTTCTCTTCCTATCTCTTCACTTCATTTCCTTTTACTTTATTTTAGTTTATCTTCCCGTCTTTTCATTTGCCTTACCTTCCTTTCTCGCGTCTTTTGTTTTCCTCATTTGCTCATTTGTTCCCCTCTTCTTCATCCCTTTTCTTCTCTCATCTTTCCTTTCCTTCTCTCCTCTTCCCTTCCCTTCTCTAGCCTTCCTTTTCCTTTCTTTCTCCCTTTTGCATGCCTCCTTCACCCCTTCCCACCTCAAGTCCTCAGGAGGAGAAATGAGCCCCTTTCAACTCGGTGACGTACTTTCTGGATATCGTTCTAGCAGCTAAGGACAGTCAATTTCATATAGTTCAGGAGTTGGACTCCAACCTAAAAGGAGTTTCGGTCAATTCAGACCTCGCTCCAGGCTCGATCTCACCCTCTGAACTGTTTAAAATTGCCTGTACTTAGCCCCCAAAAAGCACATCAAGTGATATTTCAATCTGTTTCGAGTTTCCGTGGGATAACGTTTTCTTGGCATAGATGTGTCATTATGATAACGTAGGCGTTACGCCATTATGATGGAGGTATGACGTCATCAATGTCTCCCTTTTTCCCTCCTCCCTCCTCGTTCCTTCCTCCATCCTCCTCCCTTCTTGCTCTTCCATCCTTCTTCTCCCCCCCCCTCCCTCCATGGTCCTCCATCGCCCTTCCTCCCTCCTTCGTGTTTCCTCCATCTCCCTACTCCACTCTCCCTCCCCTCTCCTTCCTCCTCCATCCTCCATATTCTCTCCTCCGTCCTTCCTCTTTCGTCCTCCTTTCCTTCCTTTGTGATTTCCACTCCCATCTTAATGTGTTTCTCTTTCTTCCTCATCGTTCTTTTCTTCTTCTACCTTCCTCATACACTCTTGTCAATCTCCTTACCATTGGCCTTTGTTCTCCTTCTCCTCAAGCCCTCGTTCTTACCCTCATTTTTCTTTTTCTTTTTCATTTGACATTTTTCTTTTCTCCTCCTTCTTCTCTTGCTTTCGTCCTGTCTCTCTTTCTCTCTTCCTCCTTCTTCTTCCTTCTATTCTTCCCATTTCTCCTCTTCCTTCTCCCTTTCTTCTTCCCACATGTCATCATCCCTCTTCTTCCTTCTCTTCCTAATTCCTCTCCTTTTCCAAACCCTCCTCCTCTTCGATCTCTTCCTCTTTCTCCTCCATCTCTTCCTTCTGACTTTTTCAATCTTCTTCCCATCTCTTTTCCTCCTCCTTATCCTCCGACTTCTTTTCCTCCTTCTCCTCCCTCTCTTCCTCTTTCCCATATTTTCCTCTTCCTCTTTTTGTTCCTCTTCATCCATTTTCCTACCTCTCTTACTCTTTCTTCTCCTTTACCACTTCCTGCTGCCATTCTTTCTCTTCGTCTTTTCCTTCTCCTCCCCTTTCTCTCCCTCCCCTTCTCCTCCTTTTTTTTTATCTCCCTCCTCATCCCCTCTCTGCTCTTCCTCCCTCTCCTCCTCCTCTTCCTCTTCATGCTCATAACCATTAAAGTCGTAATTACCATCAGGAGATCGTCACAGCCACTGCCTGTGAATTCATCATTACCCCGACATCATCATCATCATCTTAGGTTATTTTCACCTCTTGCCTCGGCTCAGCACCCGAATCATTGGCTGTGGACTTCATCCGAATAACGTCACAGCAGGAACCTACTAGTCTATGAGACTTATCTATCAATGCCATTGTCTGCAAAGTTGTGAAAGCCTGATTATCATTTTTCTTATGTTTTTCATCCGGTAACAATGTATCATTATTATTTTTTTTTTTTCACATTTCATGTTAAAACATTTTTTAATCATCATTAACATTGTTATCACTAACATTTTCATTATTGTTATTCCTATTATTATCATTATCATTATTGTTACTATGAATACTATTATTAGTACATACATATACCAAAGGTTTTTTTCCCTACACGAGGGGTAGCCAAAAAGAAAA
>NC_134803.1:3247477-3249977 GCF_046742065.1 Oratosquilla oratoria | reverse complement strand
AAGAATGTTTGAAACGTCCGGATTGTTTTTCGTATTCAATTTCAAATAGGTTTTTATATTGTCAAAGTTTGCTTTCCTGAAGTCTGGTACTTGAACGTTATTTGTACTTTTTATTTTTTCCCAAATAATATTAAATCTTATTTCTTGATGATCGCTAAAGCCTAGACTATCGCCCACTATTATGCTGCTAATTTGGTGCTCATTATTTGTTAGAATTAAGTCCAGGGTATTTTGTCCCCTCGTAGGATCGGTAATCATTTGTTTTAGGAAATTATCCTGCACCACATCTAGGAATTGTTTCGCTTCATGATCTCCTATTAAAGTTTCCCAGTCAATGTTTCTATAGTTAAAATCTCCCATGATTACAACGTTTTTGTACTGGGACGCTCTGTGAATTTCATGAATTAGGGAATCAGTCTGCTCAATGCTAAGGTTAGGAGGTCTATACAAGACGCCAATAATAACTTTCTTATTCTTGCCTATAATCTCTACCCAAATAGATTCGGTACAGTCCTCTTCCTTAATCGAATTGTTGATAATACAGTTTAATGTATTTTTAACGAAAAGTGCTACACCTCCCCCATTCCTGCCGACCCTATCCTTATGAAAAAACTTATATCCTTCTATTTCGATTTCCGGAAGGAAATGTTTATCAGCCATGTTGATCCAGGATTCAGTAATGGCTATAATATCGAAATTTTCTACGCATGCTTTACCTCGCAGCAAATCAATTTTGTTAATTATGCTCCTACTATTTGTATAGTAAACTTTAAGTTTATCTTCCCTCCACCTGCTTTGGTGATTTTTTGTACAGTCCTCTAAGTTGTTTCTATTTCCTAAACTATATTCCGATACTTTCCCCCCTACTCCCACATAATCTACCCGAAAAAACCCTGTAGGATGCCTACTTCTCGCTCAAGGGATTCAGCAAGGAGCCGAAATCCTTTGGGAGACAAGTGCACTCCTTCCCTTGTGTATAGGTGATTCTTACCATAAAAGCGGTCCCAGTTGTCGACAAATGCCCATCCATTAGCCTTACAATGTTTTGCCAGCCTGCAATTCATTGCAATAGCCCTGGAATGCCACATGCCTCCAACTCTACGCCTCGGAAGGATTCCACATACTACAGGAACACCTCCCCTATTTCTGATCTTGTCTAGTGCATCTCGGTACCGCGCAAATAATTCCTCACTCCCTACCTTACCTATATCATTTCCTCCGGCACTTAAGCAAACTACTGGGTCCTTTCCTTCCCCTACTAGACACTCTTCAATCCTATCTCTAACATCACCTATGCCCGCGCCGGGGAAACACACCTGCGTCCTATGCTTCCTATCTTTGTCGCAGAAAACCCTGTCTAAATACCTCACTTGACTGTCTCCTACTACCAAAATCTTACCTGTGGGCAGGGATCCAGCGTCTGCCCTTTTCTTCTTCTCTTGGATTTCATTAGTTCCTTCTTCCTGCAGATTTGCCAGCACTTGAAACGAGTTTTTGCATTTCAGTGGGGCTGGTGAGGAATTTTTTCCACTTTTCCGCATCTTATTTCTCACCGTATTCCATCCATGCTCATCGCTAATATTGCCTTCCGTATCATGGGCCTTCGAGCGGAGAACTCGATTCTCCTCCTTAAGGCACTTAACAGCATCCTCCAAGGCTTCAATTCTACTAAATAGAGATTGTACCTCTTCGGCGCTGAACACAGTGACACATTCACTCGCCATATCGCTAGGAGTGTAAAGGAGTGTAAAGAAGAATTGGTAGCCAAAACATGTAATCTAATCATTTGTTTGCTAAAGGGAGGAAAAATACCAGAAAACAGGAAAGAGGCCAAAATCGTGCCAGTAGATAAAGGAGGAAACAAGGAAGAGCCAACAAATTACAGACCGGTTTTCTTTACAAGTAGCGTAGCCAAAATTTGTGAAAAATTAATCAAAAATAGATGGACAAAGCATTTGAAGGAGAACAAAATTCTAAATCTGAGACAGTTTGGATTCAGACAGGGAAGATCATATGCCACAAATCTGATCTGCTTTTACTCCAGGCTATTAGATATAATACAGGAAAGGGAGGGATGGGCTGATTGTGCTTTCCTAGATCTACAAAAAGCTTTGATAAAACGCCAAATAGAAAATTATTAGGAAAACTGAATACCATAGGAGGGGTTGTAATAGGGAGGCTAATGATATTCGGTATATGAATAGATTAATGAGTTTATGGCACGACAGAGACAAAGCGTGTACTAGAATCAAAGGTAATTTCTAGACTGCTCGACGTCAAGATTAGTCGGGAAAACTCTCTAACGAACGAGCAGAACATTTGGTTCTTACAATCATACATATTTATAAAACACAACCAATATATACAATGACAATAATGTACAATTTCATAATATTCATAAAAGGGGAAAACATGTATTTACCAATCTAACAACACGTATCTACAATAGACAATAAGTGTACAATGCCACAAGTACGTATGTATAATATACAGGAAAATT
>NC_134803.1:3234977-3239977 GCF_046742065.1 Oratosquilla oratoria | reverse complement strand
TCACCTAGCAGTGAGTAGGTACGGGACGTTAGTCAAGGAGTTGTGACCTTGCTGTCCCGGGGTGTGGTGTGTGAGTGGTCTCAGACCTACCCAGAGATCGGCAAATAATGAGCTCTGATCTCACTGCCGTAGGGTGGTGTCTGGCTGTCTCGACAGAGACTGCAGCAGATCCGAGGTGAATACACACACACACACACACACACACACACACACACACACACACACACATATTTACACACGCACACACATACACACGTATGGACGTATAAAGGGAGCTCTGAAACGCAGCGCTTTTTCGATCAATTTTGAGGAAACACCTAGCTTTGTTTATGCTATAGGAGTTATGTTTATCGAGTGACCGAAATGATAAAATAGAGTAATTTTACTTGGTGAACAACACACAAAATGGAAAACGATGAAGAAGAAAGACAAAAATATAGTGAACCAACAAAGAGAAGACTGGATGTAAGCAGAGTGGAATCACCGTTAGGAGTCATACCGAAAAAGAGTTGCATCATTAAACGCCGAAAATAAATCACAATTTAGATAGCACTGCTTTTTCTGGGTTTGCAAAAGTGGAATACTAGGTAAAGGTTTAAAATGGGAGAGAGAATCAAGTTATAAAAATATCCTGAGAAATCAGATTACAGAATTAATAAATGAAATTATAGATCTGAAAGAAATGAATCAGTTAAAACTTCAAAATGCTGAAACCAACAGAGAGTTTAAATGATCTAGAAAAGGAATTAAACACAGTCAAAAGTGAGAACGAAAGAATGAAAAATGAAGATATAAACAAAAACGAGGCTTTGAAAAAAGAAGTAAAAGAACAAATACAAGAGGTGACCGAGAAATTGGGAGAAATTATAAAAGAGACAGAACTCCAAGAAATAAAAAATCAAGGGAAAGTGGAAACAAGAAAATAGAAAATAAATTTTAAAGAAATACCACAGCAACAAGTGAAAGATAATGCTAAAGAAACAGCTATTAAAGTAGTTAAGGAAAAGTAGAATTGGGTCAGAGACACAGTGGATAAAAAAAGTGCATAGCAGTTTGTGATATTAGAGAAAAACATAATGTTACTAGATAGCTAAGAGAAAAGGAGGAGAAAGGAATAACAAAAGAAATTCTGAAAGAGATACAAGAAGAGGAGCAAGAAATAGACAAAGGAATAGAAAAGGTGCATAGAATGGAACTATACCCTAAAGAGAAAAATAGATCACTAGAAATTAAACTAAGATCTCAAATGATAGCGGAAGAAGTACTATCTAAATCAACAAAGCTGGCAAAAAGCGAAAATTGCAAAAATGTATGGATAAATAAAGAAATGAGTGATGAGAAAAAAGAGAAGGAAAAGACACTAAGCATTGGAGCAAATAAAAAAAAACAGAAATAAACAGACTGAAAAAGAACGATTTTCTTTTTTCTTTTTTCTTTTTTTTTTTTGAGAGAGAGTACTAGATCTGATGCTGAGAATAGGGTATATAAAAAAAAGGAGAAAGAAAAAAATTAAAATAACTTACACTGACATACACGATATGATTTTAGGATTAAACGAATTAAACGACTATCTGGAGGAAGAGAAACCGGATATAATGGGAATTGCAGAGACGAAATTAAAAGATCCACTACCACCTAATACCGTGGGACAAGATTTCTGTAATTATTGGATAGAAAATAGAAAGAAGAAACAGGGTGGAGCCAGTTTTTTTTGTTTTTTTTTCTTTCTTTCTTTTTTTAACTAAAAAGGGTTTAAAGGTGACAAAGATAACAGAAGGGAATAATAGCGTGAAAACAGCGACATGAAAAGTAAAAAATTTGCAGTAATATATGTGCCCCAAAAAACATATTCTTGGACTGAGAGCGACCACTCTCAAATGGTGGAAGACACAAAGCATGCATTAAATGAATTACTAAAAGAATGAGGAAACATAGTAATCATGGGTGACTTTAACTCCAAGGAAATATGTTGGGTAGAGATGATAGTGAAAGGTGGAGAGGACCTTTGGGGAAATATGCTACTGGATATGACCATTGAATATACAATGACTCAGTGGGTAAAGGAGAATACCATATATAAAAACAATGAAGAAACGTTGATACTAGACTTAATATTTACGTCAGAACCTGAAACTTTGGATGAAGTGGAATACAAGACACCAATTGGGAAGTGTGGCCACATATTAATTGAGTTCGAACTAAAAGAGGAAATTTATTTAGGAAGAAATGAGAAACATAGAAAAGGAAAAGATTAATGTACAGCAAAACGAATTTTGAGATACTCAGAAAATTCTTTCAAAAAGTTAATTGGGAAAACTTCTTTAATGAAAAACAAAGATGGAAGAGAGATGGAATATATTAAAAAAAAATAAATGAAGGAATAGATAAATAGGTACGAAAGAAGAAGCAGGAAAGGATGTACTTTAACTGCTGGTATAACAAAAAATGTAGTGAGGCAAAAGATAGAAAAGACAAAGCTTGGAAAAGATGGAAAAAAAAAAGGGTAAGTGGCAAATATATATCAAACTGAGAAATGAATATGTGAAAATACGCAGGGAAGAAAAACGAAACTATGAAAAAGACATAATAGACACATGTAAGGATCAACCTAGATTTTTCTACAGATATGTGAATAGTAAATTGAAAAATAAACAAGAAATAGTGAAAATGTGACAAGGGAACGAGGAATATATAGAAAATGTAGAAATGGTGGAGGTTATGAACAAACATTTTAAGTCTGTATTCACAATAGAAAATGCACATAATTTGGAAGAATAAAAGGTAGAAAGATTCCCCTTCTGATGAAAGAAATAAATGTAACACAAAAAGAAATAAAGGACCAAATAGTAAACTTTGATGTCAGAAAATCACATGGTCCGGACGGAATTGCAAATTGGATACTAAAAGAATGTATAGATGAGCTAGTGGACAAAATATATAAGATAATAGATTAGTCACTCAAGAAGGAAAGATACCACAAGATTGGAAAAATGCAAATATCGTACAAATATGTAAAGGGGGAGATAAAGAAGACCCAACCCAACAAACTATAGACCACTCTCTCTTACAAGCACAATAGCTAAAATATGTGATAAAATATCAAAAGTAGATGGATTAAACATCTAGACGAAAATAAGACACTGAATCTAAAACAATTTGGCTTTAGATCTTGTGCCACCAACTTGATTTTTTTTTTTTTTTTCAAGGCTAATAGGCATAATACAAGAAAGGGATGGATGGGCTGATTGTACTTTTCTAGATTTACAAAAGTTGTTTGATAAAGTACCACACAAAAACTAATAAGAAATCTTGAAACAACAGGAGGTGTACAAGGAAAGTTAATGAAATAGATGGAAGATTTCTTGAACTGGAGAAAAATGAGTGTGGTAGTTAAAGACAAAAAGTCGACTTGAGAAGAAATGATAAGTTGAGTCTAACAAGTTTCTATACTAGCTCCGATAATGTTTGTCATATATATAAATAACATGGATGAAGGTGATGAATGTTATATGAACTTCTTTGTAGATAACGCAAAACTACTAAGGAAAACAAGTACAGAGAAAAACTTCGCTACGATGCAACTCACGAACTTTTTCCCATCTAAATATTTAAATTTCCGATTTGATTGTCACTCTTCCTACCATATACGTTGGTACAACCGTATTCAAATACTCAAGAAGATAATGAATATGATAAGATGAAAGCCATAAACTAATCGAGATAAAAAAAAAACAGGACCGGTATGTACTCAAGTTATGTTCAATTTTGACTCATGAGATTGATTGGGGTGGAGGTAGGGAGGGAGCAAGACGCTGTGCTTCCCGCCACCCGTCCAGTATCAAAATATAATCATATAAACCTTTCATTTTCTCTTTTATGTGTCACTTTATGGGGTATATGAAAGCACATTCATATTCATGACTATTTTATATCACAGAAGACATGTTAAATTTTACAACCAGCATCACAATGACTGGACAAAGCGATAATAAGCAAAATGCTCCATAAGCATTAAAATTATATTCCTTATCTTATGCTCGCTATAATTACTTTCTTTGCACTATCGAGATGGAAAGCTTTGAAATAGGTGAACAAAGACTGGTTCATCCCTAGATGTACATGAAATTCGTATAACTCGTATAGCCACTGAGCTGAGTAAACAAATATAAATATATCTTAAGAAAGCTTGAGGTTCCAGCCAGCTCAGCGGGGGAAGGATGAGCAGGGCTGCCAACCAAAAACGCAGGATCAACTGAGATACTTTGAGTGAATTGTCTATAGGTAAAATAAATACACACACCGGTCTCCCTTACAAGCACAATAGTTAAAATATGTGCAAAAATTATCATAAGTAGATGGATTAAACATCTGGAAGAAAATGAGATACTGAATCCAAAACAATTTGGCTTTAGACAAGGAAGATCTTGTGCCACCAACCTGATTTGTTTTTATTCCAAGCCTAATAGACATAATACAAGAAAGGGATGGATGGGCAGATTGTGATTTTCTAGATTTAGAAGTCATTTGATAAAGTACCACACTAATAAGAAATTTTGAAACAACAGGAGGTGTACAAGGAAAGTTAATGAAATGGATGGAAGAATCTTGAACGGGAGAAAAATGAGTGTGGTAGTTAGAGACAAAAACTCGACCTGGGAAGAAATGATAAGTGGAGTCCAACAAGGTCCTTGGAATACCATAGAACAAAGTAGCAATTTAGTCCTTCTTGGAGATTTTAATTGTAATGAGATCAATTGAGAGGAATGAGAAGCAAGTGGCAAGGCAGATTCCTGGGGGAAATGCCCTGTTAACTATAGCAATGAGTAAAACAAGGGCCCTATGGGAAAAGAAAGTGACGACTCGGGTAGGAGAAGATGATATTCCCACAAGATTAGATCTACTACTAACCAAGGATCCAGACATCATCAGCTCATTGAACTACCTTTCCCTTATGAAAAAATAACCTATGGCACTTGAATTTCAGTTGGAGGATGAGGAAA
>NC_134803.1:3222477-3229977 GCF_046742065.1 Oratosquilla oratoria | reverse complement strand
TGTACAAGGTCTAAGGGGAGAGAGTGGGGAAATATCAGATCATTTTCTGGTGGAAGGTAAATTGAGAGTGGAGAATAGGTGGAGAAAGAGGAAAAGGGCAGAAGGTAGGGAGGTACTTAGAGTGAACTGCTTAAATGAGAAAGAAAAGGAGAATCAGTATAAGAAGAAGCTAAGAGAGAAGTGGGAAATAGTGAACGACAGAGTAGAACTAGAAGTGGAGGAGGAATGGGAATGGTTCAAGTAGGGAGTCATAAGGTGTGCAAGGATGGTGTGTGGAACAAGGAGGGCGGGAGGAAATAGAAGGAAGGCTTTCATATATTGGCCACAGATTAGGACGAGGGAATCATATGAGAGGTACAAAGTAACGAAAAGGGAAGTTAAGCATAAGATAAAGGAAGCAAAGAGGAGAGCAGATGTGAAATGGGGTAAGAGTATGACAGAAAATTTTGAAATTAACAAAAAGATGTTTTGGAAAGAGATTAAAAGAGGAAGAGGAGGTGAATCAAGTAGAGAAGGAAAAGTAAAAAGTGCAGATGGAGAGATGATAATGAAAGAGAAGGCAGTGAGAGGAAGGTGGGCAGAGTATTTTAGGGAGTTGCTAAATGTGAAGGAGGATAGGGAGGGAAAGGTAGTTGCAGTGGGAAGTGCTAAGAAAATGAGAGTGATGAGTGAGGAAAATGGAGGAGAAATAGGAGACGATGAAATGAAAGTAGCTGTTAAGATGATGGGAGCAGGTAAAGCACCTGGGGTTGGATGGCTGTCATGCAGAATGCCTGAAGAAAGGAGGAACAGTTATGGTGGACTGGCTGGTGAGGTTATTTAATGCTTGTTTAAGAGAGGGTAGAGTGCCGGAGGACTGGATGAATGCCTGTATCGCTCCGCTTTACAAGGGAAATGGGGACAAGTGTGAGTGTAGTAGTTTCAGAGGGATCAGCTTATTGAGTGTAGTTGGGAAGGCTTATGGGAGGGTCTTGATTGAGAGGATTAGGAGAGGAAGAGAGGGAGTAATTGGTGAGGAACAGTGTGGTTTTAGGACAGGTAGGGGTTGTGTAGATCAGATTTTTGTGGTAAGACAGATATGTGAGAAAGCTGTAGGAAAAGGTAAGGATGTTTTTTTGGGCTTTTATGGATCTGGAAAAGGCTTACGACAGGGTAGACAGGAAGGCACTGTGGGAGGTACTGCAGATATATGGGATAGGAGGAAAGCTGTTAAGAGCAGTCAAGAGGTTTTAGTAGAGTTTGTGTCAGGATTAGAAATGGAGAGAGTGAATGGTTTGAGGTAAAGGTGGGACTTTGTCAGGGATGTGTTATGTCGCCCTGGCTGTTCAATCTATACATGGATGGGGTGGTGCAAGAGGTGAATGCAAGGGTAGTGGGTCAGGGGTTCGAGATGATTAAAGAAAATGGAGAAAAGTGGGAGGTGAGCCAGTTGTTGTTTGCTGACGACACTGCGCTTGTAGGAGGATCAGAGGAGGGATTGAGGAAGTTAGTGACAGAGTTTGAGAAGGTGTGTGAAAGAAGGAACCTGAAGATAAATGTGGGCAAAAGTAAGGTGATGAGATGTACAAAGGAAGAGAGTGACAGCAGGCTGGAAGTAAGCATTAAGGGTGAAAGACTGGAGGAAGTGGATAGTTTTAGATACTTGGGTGCAAATGTGACAGGAAAGAGAGGAGTGGGGGTGGAGGTAGAATGTAGATTGAGAGAAGCGAGTAAATGCCTTGGTGGATTAAAGAGTGTAATGAGGAATAGACATTTGGAAATGGATGCTAAGAGGAGACTGTATGAAGGAGTGATTGTGCCAATAACATTGTACGGGGGAGAAACATGGAACATGAGAGAGGAAGAGAGAAGGAGTTTGAATGTGTTTGAGATGAAATGTCTGAGAAGTATGATAGGGGTTACTAGGCTGGATAGAGTGAAAAATGAGGAGGTGAGGAGGAGAACAGGGGTGGAAAGGGAACTGGGAGATAGGGTTGATGAAAGAATATTAGGATGGTTTGGACACATGGAAAGAATGAGTGAAGAAAGATTAGTAAAAATAAGTATGGAAGGCAGAGGTGGAAGGAGTGAATATGATGGGGCGCCCTAGGATGAGATGGATGGATGGGGTGAAAGGGGCATTACAAAAGAGAGAAATGTCTGTGGAGGAAGGACGGGAGAGGACAGAAGATAGGGGTGAATGGAGAGGGGTCGTGTACAGATGATGCTGTGATGCATAAGGGGGAGTGGGTGGGGGATGGGGGGTGAGGAGGTATGTATGAGAAAAAAAAAATTGACGCAGCCCGAAAGGATTTCTCCCCGTCTTCTCCTTTTCTGCATGGGGTGACGGAGAGAGGGGGGTCGCCGATTTTATGAAGCGGCCTTGTTGTGGATGTGGTGTGTCTTGCGACACTGCTTCTGACCCAGGGCAGTGGACAGGATGCAGAGATGACCCGTCATTCAGGAGGTGCCAAGATAAGAGGGAGGAGGGTGGAGGGGAGTGGAATATATTGGAAATGGAATGGGTGAGAGTGGTTTCTATGCCTTTTTCTTTTTGGCTACCCCCCGTGTAGGGGGAAAAAGCCTTTGGTATATGTATGTATGTATGTACAGCAGAAAATGTAATGATGCTAAGGAAAGAAGAGACAAAGCTTGGAAAAGATGGACAAAAAAACGGATAAGTGATAAATATATATCAAACTAAGAAATAAATATGTAAAAATACGCTGGGAAGAAAAAAGAAACCAAGAAAAGGACATGATAGACAAATGTAAGGACCAACCTGAATTATTCTACAGGTATGTAAATGGTGAATTAGAAAATAAACAAAAAATAGCGAAACTGTGTCAAGGGAATGAGGAATATATAGAAGTTGTAGAAATGGCTGAAATAATTAAAAAATATTTTAAAGCTGTATTCACAATTGAAAATACACAAAATTTGGATGAAGGACAGAAAGTTGTCCCCCATGAAAGAAATAGTTATGACACAGAAAGAAATAAGGGACAAAATAATAAACCTTGATGTCAGATAATCACACGGTCCGGATGGAATTGCAAATTTGATACTAAAAGAATGTATAAAGGAACTAACGGACAAAATATATAAGATAATTAATCACTCGAGGAAGAAAGGTACCCCAAGATTGGAAAAATGCAAATATAGTACCAATATATAAAGGGGGAGATAAGAAAGACTCAGCAAACTATAGACCGGTCTCCCTTACAAGCACAATAGCTAAACTATGTGACTATGTGAAAAAAATATCAAAATTGGATGGATTAAACATCTGGATGAAAGTAATATACTGAATCTAAAACAATTTGCTTTTAGGCACGGAAGATCATGTGCCACTAACTTGATTTGTTTTTACTCGAGGCTAATAGACATAATGCAAGAAAGGGATGGATGGGCTGATTGTGCTTTCCTAGATTTACAAAAGGCATTTGATAAAGTACCACATAAGAAACTAATAAGAAAGCTCGAAATAATAGGAACTTTACAAGAAAAATTATTTAAATGGATGGATAGTTTCTTGAACGGGAGAAAAATGAGGGTGGTAGTTGGAGACAAAAACTCAACCTGGGAAAAAATGATAAGTGGAGTCCCACAAGGTTCTGTATTAGCACCGATAATATTTGCCATATATATAAATTACATGGATGAAGGTGTTGAATATTATGTGAGCTTCTTTGCAGATGACGCAAAACTACTAAAGAAAGTAAGTACAGAGAAAGACTGTGAATCACTATAGAGAGACCTGGACAAAGTCTGGGAATGGAGCCAAAAGTGGGAAGTGAATTTCAACATCAAGAAATGTAGTATAATGGAGTTTGGAAAAATTAAGAATAGAATATCAGGACAATATAAAATTGGTACAAAGGAAATAAAAACGTTAGCTCAGAAAAGGAACTAGGAGTAATTATTAACAAAGACATGTCACCAGACAAGCATATTAACTAAATAGCCGGAGAAACCTTTAATTTACTAAGATCGATAAAGGTAGCCTTTAACTTCTTGGATGAGGTAATGGTAAAGAAACTATTAGTCACATTGATAAGACCAAGATTGGAGTACGCTGCGACACTATGGACACCCAGAAAAAAAAAAGAAAAAAAAAAAAGTAAAGATAAATATGGCACTAACACTTTCAAAATTGACATACGAACAGAGATTGTCCAAATTGGAACTACCCACCCTGGAACAAAGAGGAGAAAGAAGAGATTTACTGACCATTATAGAATCATGGAAGACATGGAAGTCCTTGACAGAGAAGATTTGTCAAAGTGAGACAAAAGAAAAACAAGAGGACATAAAAAGAAATTCAAAAAGGATAGTTATAGAAGAGATCTTAAAAAGAGTAGTTTCCCACACAGAGCAGTGGATGTCTGGAACAAATTGGACGAGGCAGCAATATATACAAAACCCGTGCAAGAATTTAAAAACAAACTAGATGCTGAAAGATACAAAGACGGATCATTGCGAACATAGGTCCCTTCCCGTATAATACAACTAAGTAACTGCGACTAGGTAAATACACGTACATTTTCTTAGCGCTTCCTACTACAACTACTTTTCCCTCCCTATCCTCCTTCACATTTAGCAAATCCCTCCTATTGCCGTTTCTTTCATTATCATCTCTCCATCTGCACCTTTTGCCTTTTTTTCTCTCTATTTGATTCGCCTCCTCTTCCTCTCTTAATTTCCTTTCCAAAACATCTTTTATTACTTTCAAAGTTTTCTGTCATACTTTTACTTCATTTCACATCTGTCCACCTCTTTGCCTCCTCTATCTTATGCTTTATTTCTCTCCTCTTTTCTTTGTACCTTTCATATGATTAACTCGTCCTATTTTGTAACCCTTCCTTCTATTTCCTTATATCCTCAGTGTTCCACTTACCATCTTTACACACTTCGTGAGTCTCTCTTTGAAACATCCCCATTTCTCCTTCACTCCTAGTTCTACTTTGTCCTTCATTCCCTTCCACTCTTGCCTCAGCTTCTTCTTGTACTCCTCCTTTTCTTTCTCATTTAAGCAGTTCACTCTAAGCACATCCCTACCCTCTGTCCTTTTTCTCTTTCTCCATTTATCCTCCACTCTCAACTTAAGGTGACGACTTTGATCGCTGCTTAGCATCTACTGGCGTTAGTTTTCTTACAGGTTCCTGCCCACAAGTATGTCCTTACTAACGCATTATGAGCATGTGTCCAACACGAAGAAACAAACTTATTCTCCCCATAGGAAACTGAACCTGGCACCTTGTTTCTTCGGCTTCGGTCTGTTCATCTTAACGAGGGAAAGTGAAATTATATCAGATTTTTCAGTGGTAATATTGGTCAAATTTGCAAATTAACTATCAGATAAAAGAAAACGTTAGATATTATGAATTAACTAATTCAGCGAAATGAGAGCATTGCAAAATAAACACCAAAGGTGCATAGGTGTAATATACCCTGTCCTTTTCATGGAGAATTTCGAGTGTCACTTATGTACAAAAGGGGTCGTATCAATGCCTATGTGCACCACCCCCATTCCAACACGGTATATTTTCTGTATATACACTAAGCGTCTGTTCACCTTCTATAGGTCTTCTGTACGGAGTCACGTGCCCTCCGACTTGTCGTGATTATCTTCATCACCTGCTTTGCCCTGACGGCGCCGACTCCGCACGAATGGATAGTCGAAGTCGCCACCAACAAAGAAACCAAGAAACCCTACCTTCGGCTCAACTACTCAAGGCTCGGGAGCAACAGCACCTACAAGAAGGTATGTCTGTCCCACGGGTTCTTTCTTGAACGTATTTGTCTTTAAGAAAATGTCTCTCTGCAGGCGTGTGTGTTTGTGTGTGTGTGTGTGTGTGTGTGTGTGTGTGTGTGTGTGTGTGTGTGTGTGTGTGTGTGTGTGTGTGTGTGTGTGTGTGTGTGTGTGTGTGTGTGTGTGTGTGTGTGTGTGTGTGTGCGTGCGTGCGTGCGTGCGTGCGTGCGTGTGTGTGTGTGTGTGTGTGTGTGTGTGTGTGTGTGTGTGTGTGTGTGTGTGTGTGTGTGTGTGTGTGTGTGTGTGTGTGTGTGTGTGTGTGTGTGTGTGTGTGTGTGTGTTGTTTATTTCACGTTTGTTCTTTGTTCTGGTGGATTTTTTTTATAAGCACAGAAATGTCTTTGCAAATGGGGGTGTTTATTTTACGATTATTAATCTTGCTGATAAAAGACAAAAGGGAAGAGGACGAGAACTAAAAAACTTGCAATCCTTTTGTTCTTTTAATCATATCATCTAGTTATGCATTGATGTCCATTAAGAGATGCTGTTGTTCGTGCTTACACTTACACACGTACACAAACACACACACACACACACACGCACACACACACACACACACACACACACACACACACACACACACACACACACACACACACACACACACACACACACACACACAAGCAAGCAAGCAAATAAACACATACAACACACACACGCGCGTGCGCTCACAAGCACAAGCACACAATATCAACAGATCCGGACACCATCCAGGGCATCACTCACCTTCCCTTTGCCCTTGTGGCACTCTTGACAGATTTACTACTGGTTTACGGCCGTTGTTTTCATCATCCTGCCGCTGATCCTACTAGCGATATTCAACTCGTTCTTGATCAGCGCTGTGAACCGTTCCAAGATCACCCGAAGGAAGATGACACACGCGACAGAAAGGGAGAGCTGCTCGCAGACGCAGGAAAACAAAATCACAGTCATGCTCATCGCAGTCGTCATTCTGGCGCTTCTGTGCCAACTCCCCACGGCCATCCTCCTCCTCTACATGTCTTTTCATAGAGTAAGTGAGATTGTTCCACACACGCGCGCGTGCGCGTACACACACACACACACACACACACACACACACACACACACACACACACACACACACACACACACACACACACACACACACACACACACACACACGCACACACGCACAAACACACACAACCACTCAGAGTGAAGTAATTCAACTGCGTATTAGTTTGTATAAAGAATCAGTTGTGTGAAAATTAAATCAGTTGAGACTTCTGCCTCATCCTTTTATTATGAAAACATTGCCTGAACATATACGCATATATACACGGGACCAATAGAATAAAAATTCAATCGAGTATATACAGATACACAAATAAGTTCATGAATAATCATGGACGAATTTACATGTACAAGTGTATGGACACAATCACACGCTCCATAAAAATTATGAGCTTTGACGTTCGGTCTCTCTCAAGATCTTGTGTTTCTCATTGATGGGAAAGCTGTGTCATTATACTTCTATTATAAAACTAGTTGTGTTTTTATTTATTTGTTTGTTTGTTTGTTGTTTGTTTATTTTAGTATTTGTTTGCTGTTTGTTTGTTTGTTTGTTTGTTTGTTTGTTTGTTTGTTTGTTTGTTTGTTTGTTTGTTTGTTTGTTTGTTTGTTTGTTTGTTACTATTTGACGGTTTGTTTCTTTAATTCTTTCATTTTTTCATTCTTTCATTCTT
>NC_134803.1:3214977-3219977 GCF_046742065.1 Oratosquilla oratoria | reverse complement strand
AATAAAAACCTGTAATTGTTTTCAGATACGGTTGAATTTTTTTTCTTATACAAATTTTGCCTCCCCCCCCAAAAAAAAAAAAAATTGTATATCAAGGTAATTATGTGTGTGTGGACAAGATGCAGGGATGACCCGTCATCCAGGAGGTTCCAAGATAATAGGGAGGGAAGAGGGTAGAGGGGAGTGGATTATGTTGGGAATGGAATGGGTGGGAGTAATTCCTATGCATTTTTTTTTTTTTTTTGAGGGGGGGGTACCTCCCGTGTAAGGGGAAAAAGCCTTTAGTATATTATGTATGTATGTACTTTCAAAGGAGTTATTTTGTTTAATCATGTTATCTATAATCATGACAATCTGAATAAACAGCCTTATTTCAACAGCTGATATATATTATCATCATGAAACCCAGAAGAAAATTTAAGTCTAGTCTCTAAAACTCTACTAGTCTTGAGACTTCTCATGGTCATGG
Organism: Oratosquilla oratoria; assembly: GCF_046742065.1. Taxonomy (NCBI): domain Eukaryota; kingdom Metazoa; phylum Arthropoda; class Malacostraca; order Stomatopoda; family Squillidae; genus Oratosquilla; species Oratosquilla oratoria. The sequence continues at coordinate 3,219,508 of NC_134803.1, read as the reverse complement.
ACATGGTCCATGACATGAAGAATCGTCATCCCTGACTTCAACAGGGTGCTAATTTTTCATGTGGGCCATCCTAGGGTGACAATTCTTCACGTGGGTTATCCTGGGTTTACGATTCTTCGGTTGTATAAGTTGATGACAATAAGTGTAACCCCCATTCAACCTAACCTAACCTAGCCTAACCTAGCCTAACCTAGCCTAACTTAGCTTAACCTAACTTAGCCTAACCTAACCTAACTTAAGCTGACCTAACCTAACTTAGCCTAACCTAACCTAACCCAACTTAGCCTGACATAACCTAACCTTGCCTAACCTAACCTAGCCTAACCTAACCTAGCCTAACCTAACCTGACCTGACCTAACCTAACTTAACCTAACCTAGCCTAACCTAACCTAAACTAACCTAACCTAACCTAACCTAACCTAGCTTAACCTAACCTAGCCTAACCTAACCTGACCTAACCTAACCTAACTTAACCTAACTTAGCCTAACCTAACCTAAACTAACCTAACCTAACCTAACTTAACCTAATCTTTACTCCACTGTTGGTATTCGGCGTACTGGGTTGACAATTCTTCAGGTGGGATATCATGGGGTGACGATTCTTCTTGTGGGTGTTCTGGGGTGACAATTCTTCATGTGGCCCCTGACCATATTATTAATAGTTACTATCATACTTGCTATCATAGCCATAGCCGGCTATGATATAGGCATAGCATAGCCTGTCCAACATCTTAAAATTCATACCATAATAATGAAAGTATTATTTTTTAACAACACCCTCTACAACTACTATTAATAGTATCTCCGACATGTCATGCGTTAACAAACACGACTAAGTATCAGAGAATATGCTTACATGTTCTGCGTTAAGACACAATTGACTAATTACCAACAATCTTCAAGTTGCCCATTTCCGGGAGAAAATAGGCTAAAACCACGAATATCACATTAAAATATTTATATATAGGTGCCTTATCTTTAGATTTCCACTCGGAAAACTAATTTGCCACAGTTAATACCCAAATTTGCATTTAAACCGGTAATTTTTTTTTAAGAACTGGGCATACACTCAGAGAACAGTAAGACAATTTGAGAAACCTGCGTATGCGCTGAACGCTACAAGCATTCAAACTGAGGCATACCCATTCGAACGGACCACAAAGGATGGCGGTGTAAACAATTCGCGATGGTGGCGTCACCCGCGGATTCGTGTGTACCTAGTATAGCAGCATTACTACTGAAAATATACAGCCTACAGAATTATAAGATTATAAAATATAACAGTGAAAATATGTTGTTACTAATAAAACAAAAAAGTAAACTAGGGAATTGCCGTGTTGTACAAAATTATTATTTCTTGTTGTTGATAAGTCCACAAATGTCAGAATGGGGCTCTTCTTATACCGGTCGGTGCGTGCTCTGATCAGCTTGATGGTATTTCTATGACGCACCTGTCGCCGTGGTGTGGTGATTGGGGGGTAGCAGGTCACGGTTCCGAGGATGTTTCACTAGGGTGACCGCAAACGACCTCAGACGTTGAAGGTAACGGTCAGCAAGGGTTGGAAATCCGAGTGTGGTGAGAGCGTGCCGATAGATGGTGTATTCGTTGCAAAGGATTGTGAGACAGGCTCGTTTCAACACTTTCTCCAGCTGTCGTTGATGCGTGACTGTAAGTGAAGAGGCCCAGGAAGGTGACGCATACATCAACTTGGGCAAAATGAAGGAAGTGTAGATGGTTTTGAGATATTCAGCCTGTGCCCCTTGTGATCTCATGCGACGCAGCATATACAGCTTGTTGGAGGCTGCCCTTACGGTGTTAGCGGTGTTCTCCTTCCAAGTCAACTTATTGTCCATAGTGATCCCCAGCAGCTTAGTTGACTAGACCACTTGTAGGGGTTGGACGTCAATTGTCAGCAGGGAAGGGAGGAGAACGTCATTGGAGGTGTAGAAGTGCATTACCACAGTTTTCTTGTGGTTGATGGTGACTCCGTTGTGCACTCTCCATGTGTGTAGCCTGTCCAGCATGTCCTGCAGTGGGTTATAATCCAGGTCGGTGTTGGGCACAGGGATTCCCACCGTGCAGTCATCAACATATTTCCACCTGTGCGGTATGCCTCCCAGGGTATCGTTCATGAGTATCAGGAAACACAATGGCCCCATTCTTGTTCCCTGTGGTACCCCACACGACAGGTGCTGGACTGCATAGACGTGTCCCTGATATCTGACGAGCTTGACATCAGTCCGTCAGGAAGTCAGATAGCCAAGCCACCAAGGAGGTAGGAAGGTCGAGGTGGATGGCTTTGGTGATGATTGTGGTGTGATCAACAAGGTTGTGTGTGTGTGTGTGTGTGTGTGTGTGTGTGTGTGTGTGTGTGTGTGTGTGTGTGTGTGTGTGTGTGTGTGTGTGTGTGTGTGTGTGTGTGTGTGTGTGTGTGTGTGTGTGTGTGTGTGTGTGTGTGTGTGTGTGTGTGTGTGTGTGTGTGTGTGTGTGTGTGTGTGTGTGTGTGTGTGTGTGTGTGTGTGTTTTCTTGGATCACGTATTGGATTTGTGATAGACAGCTATTCCCATCCCGGAAGAGAGCTCAGAGCTAATATATGACCCATCTATGGGTAATTCTCTGACCTTACACACATACGCACACCCCAACTCTCCCCCACGAGAGTTGGAGTAACGACTCGCAGCGCAGCGATACTAAAATTATTTCAGCTCTGGGCAAGATTTGAGCCCGGACCACCGTAGTGGCGGTCGGGAACCTACCACTGCGCCACGAGTGTGTGTATGTGTGTCTGCATATATATATATATATATATATATATATATATATATATTGACAAAAAATTTAGACAAATGATTTGGATGATGGAGAACATAAAAACAGGGGAAGGCACTGAACCATAAACATTCTTAAGTTTCGTTCGCGTAGGAGTGTTTAGGGTTCCGTGCCTTCCCCTGTGTTTGTTCTCCATCATATATATATATATATATATATATATATATATATATATATATATATATATGAAATATATATATACATATATATATGTATGTATATACATATTTATATTGATTTATACATATATATATATATATATATATATATATATGTGTGTGTGTGTGTGTGTGTGTGTGTGTGTGTGTGTGTGTGTGTGTGTGTGTGTGTGTGTGTGTGTGTGTGTGTGTGTGTGTGTGTGTGTGTGTGTGTGTGTGTGTGTGTGTGTGTGTGTGTGTGTGTTGAGACATTGTTACAAGTTGAAAAAGGTGGAAAAAGAGAGTCACGGGTCTCGTTCCGAGTTTATTCCTGACCGGTTTCGCTTGTAGCTTCTTCAGCTACAGGCATATATATATACATATATATATATATATATATATATATATATATATATATATATATATATATATATATATATATATATATATTTGAATATCTGGGGAGCAGATTCTCTCGTATGCATGCATTATTAAAATCCACAGCATTAAGAAGATCAACAACCTCCTTAATGCTGACGATTTTAATAATGCATGCATATATATATATATATATATATATATATATGTATATATATATATGTATATATATATATATGTATATATGTATATATATATATATATATATATATATATATATAAGTGGAGTAGGAAACACAGGAGTCTTAGTCTGAGTTTATTCCTGCCTAGTTTCGCAGGTGTGCTTTTTCAAAACATGCCTTTTCCATATGCCTTAATATGGATTTATTCTCCTTTGAAAGGAGGTTTGTGACTTCACTGTAAATAGTCATTATTTTCAGGTCTTGATTTCGGGTGCAAGACTCTTCTCCAGTAGCTTAGGGCATTCTTTCTCTGTGGTTAGGGAAGAATGTTCCGATGAATGGTGTGATGATATTTGATTTCCAATATCCTATGATATAATATTATAAGTATTTATACACACCCGTACTCTTTCCTTCATCCCCTTACTTATTCACTGTATCGCTACTACCCTTGATTCCTCTTTCATTCTCTCTCTCTCTTCTTACCTACCTTTAACCTACTCTTCCTCCCCGGTCTTCTTCTCACCTGAGACCACGAACCAGACCGTTCCTTTACACCCTCTTAGCCGCCACAGCTGCTCTACAGCCCTCCTCTGACGCTCGCCCTTATTGCAGCTTTGCTTCTACCTATGGCCTCGACTGATTCGGAAAGCTGTCTGTAGATGGCGGTAGGGGTGAGGATGGTAATGATAGTGATGATGATGTTGATGATGATGATGATGATGATGATGATGATGATGGTTACAATTAGGGGAGCTTAGGTAAGGCTTGTCGTCTGCTTTTTTGCTTTGATCGGGGTTATTTCCGTAGTTTTGTGATCCTTTATCAGTAGAAACCTATTGCTGCAAGTTTGTTCTCCCTCTCCCCTCGCTCGAAATATTTTTTTTTTTTTTTTTTTGTGGGGTGGGGTGGGGTGGGGTGGGGATGCATTTTCATATATCCCTGTAGACAGCTTTCTCCTTCTTTTCCCCAGCTACAGGAAAATACACGCTTGGTTATCCA
>NC_134803.1:3199977-3209977 GCF_046742065.1 Oratosquilla oratoria | reverse complement strand
CCTCTTATCTTGGCACCTCTTAAATGAGGGGTCATCCCTGCATCCTGTCCACTGCCCTGGGTCAGAAGCAGTGTCGCAAGACACAGCACATCCACAACAAGGCCGCTTTATAAATTCGGCGACCCCCCGTCTCCATCCCCCCATGCAGAAAAGGAGAAGACGGGAAGAAATCCCTTCGGGCAGTGTCAACTTTTTTTTTTTCATACATATTTCCTCACCCCCCATCCCCCACCCACTCCCACTCATGCATCACAGCATCATCTATACACGACCCCTCTCCGTTCACCTCTATCTTCTTTCCTCCACAGACATTTCTCTCTTTCGTAATGCCCCTTTCATTCCATCTATCCATCTCATTCTAGGACGCCCCATCATATTCACTCCTTCCACCTCTGCCTTCCACACCTTTTACTAATATTTCTTCACTCATTCTTTCCGTGTGTCCAAACCATCATAATACTCTTTCATCAACTCTATCTCCCAGCTCCCTTTCCATCCCTGTTCTCCACCTCACCTCATTTCTCACTCGATCTAGCCTAGTAACCCCTATCATACTTCTCATACATTTCATCTCAAACACATTCAAGCTCCTTCTCTCTTCCTCTCTCGTGTTCCATGTTTCTGCCCCGTATAGTGCTGTTGGCACAATCACTCCTTCATATAACCTCATCTTAGCATCCATTTCCAGATGTCTATTTCTCATTACACTTTCTAATCCACCAAGGTATTTACTCGCTTCTCTCAATCTACATTCTACCTCCACCCCCACTCCTCCCTGTCATTCCATATTCGCACACAAGTATCTAAAACTATCCTCCAGTCTTTCACCTTAATGCTCACTTCCGGCCTGCTGTCACTCTCTCCCCTTATACATCTCATCACCTTACTTTTGCCCACATTTATCTTCAGCTTCCTTCTTTCACACACTTTCTCAAACTCTATCACTAACTTCTTCAATCCCTCCTCTGATCCTGCTACAAGTGCAGTGTCGTCAGCAAACAACAACTGGCTCATATCCAAATTTTCTTCATTTTCTTTAATCATCTTTAACCCTTGACCCACTACCCTTGCATTCACCTCTCGTACCACCCCACCCATGTAAAGACTGAACAGCCAGGGTGACTTAACACATCCCTAACACAAGCTCTACTATTCTCGTAAAACTCTTGACTGCTCTTAACAGCTTTCCTCCTATCCCATATATCTGCAGTACCTCCCACAGTGCCTTCCTGTCTACCCTATCGTTAGCTTTTTCCAGATCCATAAAAGCCCAAAAAACATCCTTACCTTTTCCTATAGCTTTCTCGCATATCTGTCTTACCACAAAAATCTGATCCACACAACCCCTACCTGTCCTAAACCCGCACTGTTCCTCACCAATTACTCCCTTTCTTCCTCTCCTAATCCTCTCAATCAAGACCCTTGTTAATGAGGGATGGACTTTTGAAGTCAACCCGTCCTACATATACATACATACACCAAAGGTTTTTTCCCCCTACAAGGGGGGGTAACCAAAAAGAAAAAGCCATAGAAACCACTCCCACCCATTCCATTTCCTATATATTCCACTCTTCTCCACCCTCCTCCCTCCCTCTTATCTTGGCACCTCCTAAATGATGGGTCATCCCTGCATCCTGTCCACTGCCCTGGGTCAGAAGCAGTGTCGCAAGACACAGCACATCCATAGCAAGGCTGCTTCATAAATTCGGCGACCCCCCCCCCTCTCCGTCCCCTCATGCAGAAAAGGAGAAGATGGGGAGAAATTCCTTCGGGCTGCGTCAAATTTTTCCTCATACATACTTTCTCACCCCCCAACCCCCACCCACTCCCCCTCATGCATCACAGCATCATTTATACACAACCCCTCTCCATTCACCCCTATCTTCTGTCCTCTCCCGTCCTTCCTTCAAAGAGATATGCCCCTTTCACCCCATCCATCCATCTCATCCTAGGACGCCCCCTCATATTCACTCCTTCCACCTCTGCCTTCCACACTTCTTTTACTAATCTTTCTTCACTCATTCTTTCCCATGTGTCCAAACCATCATAATACTCTTTCATCAACCCTATCTCCTAGTTCCCTTTCCCCCCCTGTTCTCCTACTTATCTCCTCATTTCTCACTCTATCCAGCCTAGTAACCCCTATCATACTTCTCAGACATTTCTTCTCAAACATATTCAAAATCCTTCTCTCTTCCTCTCTCATGTTCCATGTTTCTGCCCCGTACAATGCTGTTGGCACAATCACTCCTTCATATAACCTCCTCTTAGCATCCATTCCCACATATCTATTTCTCATTACACTTTTTAATCCACCAAAGTATTTACTTGCTTCTCTCAATCTACATTCTACCTCCACCCCCACTCCTCCATGTCCTTCCACATTTGCACACAAGTATCTAAAACTATCCACTTCCTCCAGTCTTTCACCCTTAATGCTCACTTCCAGCCTGCTGTCACTCTCTCCCCTTATACATCTCATCACCTTACTTTTACCCACATTTATCTTCAGCTTCCGTCTTTCACACACTTTCTCAAACTCTGTCACTAACTTATTCAATCCCTCCTTTAATCCTGCTACAAGTGCAGTGTCGTTAGCAAACAACAACTGGCTCACCTCCCACTTTTCACCATTTTTTAATCATCTCCAACCCCTGACCCACTACCCTTTACCTCAAATAATTCACTCTCTCCATTTCTAATCCTAACACAAGCTCTACTACTCTCGTAAAACTCTTGACTGCTCTTAACAGCTTTCCTCCTATCCCATATATCTGCAGTACCTCCCACAGTGCCTTCCTGTCTACCCTATCATAAGCCTTTTCCAGATCCATAAAAGCCCAAAAAACATCCTTACCTTTTCCTATAGCTTTCTTACATATCTGTCTTACCACAAAAACCTGATCTACAAAATCCCTACCTGTCCTAAATCCACACTGTTCCTCACCAATTACTCCCTCTCTTCCTCTCAATCAAGACCCTCCCATAAGCCTTCCCAACTACATTCAACAAGCTGATCCCTCTGAAACTACTACACTCACACTTGTCCCCCTTTCCCTTGTAAAATGGAACTATATAGGCACTCCTCCAGTCCTTCGGCACTCTACCCTCTCTTAAACAAGCATTAAATAACCTCACCAGCCAGTCCACTATAACTGTACCTCCTTTCTTCAGACATTCTGCATAGCATCCATCCAGACCAGGTGCCTTACCTGCTCTCATCATCTTAACATCTGCTTTCACTTTATCCTTCCCTATTTCTCCTCAATCTTCCTCACTCATCACTGTCATTTTCTTAGCGCTTCCCACTGCAACTACTTTTCCCTCCCTATCCTCCTTCACATTAAGCAACTCCCTAAAATACTCTCCCCACCTTCCTCTCACTGCCTTCTCTTCCATTATCATCTCTCCCTCCGCACCTTTTACCTTTTCTTCTCTACTTGATTCGCTTCCCCATTCTCTTTTAATTTCCTTCCAAGACATCTTTTTATTGCTTTCAAAATTTTTCTGTCATACTCTTACCCCATTTCACATCTGCTCTCCTCTTTGCTTCCTTTATCTTATGCTTAACTTCCCTTTTCTTTACTCTGTACCTCTCATACAATTCCCCCGTCCTAATTTGCAGCCAATCTATGAATACCTGCTTCTTCTCTTCTACAACTTTCTTTGCTTCCTCACCCCACCACTCACTACCCTTCCTTCTATTTCTTTCCTCCCTCCTTGTTCCACACACCATCTTTGCACACCTTATTACTCCCTACTTGAACCATTCCTATACCTCCTCCACTCCTAGTTCTACTCTATCCTTTACTCCCTCCCACTCCTCGTTCAGCTTCTTCTTATACTCACTCTCCTTGTTTTCCTCATTTAAGCAGTTCACTCTAGGTATCTCCCTACCTTCTGTCTCTTTCCTCTTTCTCCACCTATTCTCCACTCTCAATTTACCTTCCACCAGAAAATGATCTGATATTTCCCCACTCTCTTCCCTTAGAACATGTACATCCTTAACTCTTCCTACAAAACTCCTGGTCACCACTATATAGTCCACTAACGCTCTATCTGCCACCCTTCCATCCACCACCCTCTCCCATGTGTACTTATGCTTGACTTTCTTCTTAAACACTGTATTTGCTATCATCAACTCTCTTTCAAGACACATCTCCACCATCATTTCTCCACTACGATTTTTACCTGGAACTCCATACTTCCTAATCACTCCGTTTATTGGTTTATTTCCTAACCTAGTATTAAGGTCTCCCAATACAACTACAATGACATTTCTCCCTAATTCCTCTATGCATTCATTTATATATACCAAAAATCCTCCCTTTCCTCCGCGCTCTTCTCACTACCAGGTCCATACGCACTTACAAAAACCCACATCTCCCTTCCCAGCTTCACCTTCATCTACATCAACCTTGATGAAACCTCCTTCCACTCCACTACCCGCTTACTTATCTCTTCACTTACTAGTGTAGCCACCCCTTCTCTCCCTCGTCCCCTCTTCACTCCTGAGTACCTCCCATCTACACTCCCAAACTCACAGTTGCCCTTGCCTTTCATTTTAGTTTCACTCAAAACCAGCACATCCATCTTTCTTCTCACAAACATACTAACTATCTCTTCCCATTTACTCCCATCTGTACCACATCCACACACATTAAAAGACTCAAACCTTAGGGTGCTGGTTGAACTCCCAGACTTTCTTATCTTTTCTTAGGAATGTCCCCTTCTGGGCTATAGGTAGTAGGACTCCTAATCCCATCCCCGTCCCGTTTTTTTTTTTTTTTTCGCCTTTTACGACTCAAGTGGAAAGACTTGGTGGTAGCATTCTCTTCCCCCACCACAGGGTCGGCGAAAAAAGGAAATGAATATTCAGAGAAATGGTACAGGACAGTAACAAGGGGGTGGGGGACAGCATAACGGAGGGATAGTCGTAGTATAAAAGTGTCATCATTTCTCTATGCACAGAGTTTTCCTCTATCACAGACAAAATGATGTGTGCCTCTGGTCCGTAGGGGCGCCCCATAGAGACCCTAAAGTATCAACTGTATGCTACTTTGCCACAATAACATGCAGCCAATATATATTCCACTCCTAGAATCTTATTTGCTTTCTCAGAGGCTGAAATACTCTGTTTAGATGATTTCAGATCGTTACTGATAATTACCCCGAGATCCTTTTCACTATCCACTTTTGTTAACGAATTTCCAAGTAATTTGTAACCGTACTTCCTATTATTTTTACCTATATGCATAACCTTGTATCTACTTGTGCTAAATTTCATTAGCCACTTTTCAGAATATCTTCTTGAATATCTAATTGATTTAAGTGATCATTTGCCATTCCGCACAATTCTCTATCATCAGCAAATTTGGAGACAATAGATTTTAGTCAGTCGTCTATATCATTTATATATACTCTGAATAGAAGTGGCCCAAGAAGAGAACCCTGAGTAACTCCACTCGTAGCATTTTCCATCTAGAAGTTTTGTCATTTAGAATAACTCTCTGTTTGCGATCAATCAACCAATTTCTAGTCCAACTCAATAGGCTAATTTAGTAAGTTGTCTTTCGTGTGGGACGCTATCAAAAGCTTTTGCAAAGTCTAAATATATTAAATCTATATTGTTTCTTTTGTCATAATTCGAGATGAATGTGTTGTAGAGTTCGAGTAAGTTAGTCACGCAAAATCGTTTCCGTCTGAAACCATGTTGGTTATCATTTATCAAACAGTTATTTTCTAAATGATGTTCGATAGCATCTCTGATGATAGTTTCAATCATTTTTCCTACGACTGAAGTCAAGTTCATAGGCCTGTAGATAATCGGTTTCTTTTTGTCATTTTTTTATGGGAGTAATGTTAGCTAGCTTCCATTCTCTTGGAACATCTCCGGATATGATGGATTTCTTCAAAATAATTTCTTATAGAACAACAATTTCATTTTTCATTTCCTTTAAGATTCTTGAATGCCAACCGTCAGGCCCTGGTGTTTTATCAATTTTGAGTTTCTCTACACACATTTTAATTTTTTCTTTTGTTATATTTACCGTAGTAAGTTCACCTTAAATGTTTTACAGGTTTTAGTTCGTAGTTCACTTTGAGGTGTTTCGTTTACGAATACTGAGCTATAATAGTTGTTTAGAATATATCACATTTTCCTTCGTTTGAATATTCAAGTTGACCGTCAGCAGATAATATTGGGCCAATGTGAGTCCTAATAACCTTTATATCTCCAATGTAACTATAGAATTCTTTGGGATTCTCTTTGGATTTATCAGTGATATTCCTTTCGTATTGTCATTTTCATTTTTATTGTCTTTTTTAATCTCTGTATCTAACTTTGATAGTCATTAGGTGTACCCGAGCACTTGTATTTCTTATAAGAATGTCTTTTTTTAGCAATACTTTTTTCAGTTTCTTTGTCGAGCCATTTTGGGCGAGCCTGATTTGGGGAGGTGTCTGTCCTTAAACGGGATGTAAGTATGAATCATATTAGTAAGCATACATACATATACCAAGGCTTTTTCCCCCTTACAAGGAGGTAGCCAAAAAGGAAAAGGCATAAAATCATTCCCACCCATTCCATTCCTGAAAACACTCCACACCCCTCCACCCTCCCTCCAGGATGACGGTTCATCCCTGCACCTTGTCCACTGCCCTGGGTCAGAAGCAGTGTCGCAAGACGGAGCACATCCACAGCAAGGCCGCTTCATTAAATCGGCGACCCCCCCTCTCCGCCCACCATATAAAGGAGAAGACGGGGAGAAATCCTTTCGGGCTGCGTCAAATTTTGCTCACACACACTACCTCACCCCACCATCCCCCCGCCCATTCCACCTCATGCATCACAACATCATCCATATACAACCATTCTCCATTCACCCCTGTCTTCTGTCCTCTCCCGTCCTTCCTCAACAGACATTCCCCTCTTCCCCAAAGCCCCCTTCACCCCATCTATCCACCTCATCCTAGGACGTCCCCTCACGTTCACCCCCCGCCCACACCCGCCCTCCATACCTCTTCCACCAGTCCCTCCCCACTCATTCCCTTCATGCGTCCAAACCATCCCAATACTATTTCATCAACCCTATCTCCCAACTCCCCTTCCACTCCTGTTCTCCTCCGCACCTCCTCATTTCTCACTCTATCTAGCCTAGTAACCCCCATCATACTTCTCAGAAACCTCATCTCAAACACATTCAAACTCATTCTCTCTCCCCCTCCTATGTGCCACGTTTCTGCCCCATACAGTGCTGTTAGCACAATCACTCCTTCATACAGTCTCCTCTTAGCATCCATTCCCAAATGTCTATTCCTCATTACACCCTTTAATCCACCAAGGCATTTACTCGCTTCTCTCAATCTACATTCTACCTCCACCTTCACTCCACCTTTTCCTGCCACATTTGCACCCAAGTATCTAAAACTATCCACTTTCTCCAGTCGCTCTCCCTTAATGCTCACTTCCAGACTACTGCCACTTTCACCCCTTGTACATCTCATCACCTTACTTTTACCCACATTTATCTTTAGCTCTCTTCTATCACACACTCTCTCAAACTCTGTCACCAACTTCCTCAATCCCTCCTCCGATCCTGCCACAAGCGCAGTGTCGTCCGCAAACAACAGCTGGCTCACCTCCCGCTTTTCTCCATTTTCTTTAACCATCTTCAATCCCTGACCCACTACCCTTGCATTTACCTCTCGCACTACCCCATCCATGTATAAGTTGAACAGCCAGGGCGACATAACGCATCCTTGAAGAAGTCCCACCTTTACCTCAAACCACTCACTCTCTCCATTTCTAATCCTGACACAAGCTCTACTTCTCTCATAAAAACTCTTGACAGCTCCCAGAAGCCCTCTTCCCATCCCGTATATCCGCAAAAAAAAAAAAAAACACAGCGCCCCTCTGTCTACCCTGTCGCAAGCCCTTTCGAGATCCATAAAGGCCCAAAAAACATCCTTCCCCCCCTCCCACAGCCCTCTCACATATCTGTCCCACCACAAAAATCCGATCTACACAACCTCTACCCGTCCCAAATCCACACTGTTCCTCACCAACCACTCCCTCCGTTCCTCTCCTAATCCTCTCAATCAAGATCCTCCCACAAGCCCCCCCCAACTACACTCAACAAGCTAATCCCTCTGAAACTACTACATTCACACTTGTCCCCCTTTCCCTTGTAAAGTGGAACTATACAGGCACTCCTCCAATTCTCCGGCACTCCACCCTCTCTCCAGCAAACACTAAACAACCTCACCAGCCAGTCCACTATCACTGTACCTCCTTTTTTTTAGACAATCTACATGGCATCCATCCAGACCAGGCCTTATCTGCTTTCATCATCTTAACAGCTGCCCTCACTTCATCCTTCCTTATTTCTCCTCCATTTTCCTCACTCATCACGGTCATTTTATTAGCATTTCCCACTGCAGCTATCTTTCCCTCCCTATCCTCCTTCACATTTAGCAACTCCCTAAAATATTCTGCCCATCTTCCCCCTACTGCCCTCTCTTCCATTATCAACTATCCATCTGCACCTTTTATCTTTTCCTCCCTAATTGATTCGCCTCCTCTTCCTCTCTTAATTTCTTTCCAAAACATCTCCCCATTACCTTCAAAGCGTATTTTGAAATATTTCCCACATATGATGTACAGGTCTTTCGCTAAAATTTGCCTTCCAATCTGTAAGCTGAAGCTCCTGACTTAGTCCTATAAACTGAGCTTTACTAAAATCTATGCAAATACAGACGAATGAGGTTGACGCAAACAATAACTCTAGTAAACAGCAGGGATCACCACAACAAACATGTTCATGATATGGAAACCCATGATATTGACATGGAAACTGCGGAGAATGACAACAGTAGATCTCGCGTTCATTCATAACATTTCAACTCCTCCTCCCAACATCTTCAGGTGAATTTGAAAAAAAAATTGTCTTGGAAATATTGTTGATTGACTCACGTATATATTTCAGTATCTAGTTTTCTCTGCTGTCCATATAGTCAGGTTAACTATGTTTGGATCTTAACCTTCGTGGGAATTTTGTGGAGAGTACGAAAACTATACATTTTAGAAACCTTATAGTATAAGCAATCAGAAAAACAATGTTTTCATTTGCCCCAAGTCCTACATAGCTGCCATCTTGGATTTCACAAAATGGCTGCCGTGAAACCTCCTTCCACTCCACTACAAGTTTACCTATCTCTTCACTTACTAGTATAGCCACCCCTTCTTTCCCTCGCCCTCTCTTCACTCCTGAGAACCTCCCAACTGCACTCCCAAACTAACACTCGCCCTTCCCTCTCAACTTAGTTTCACTCAAAGCCAAACACATCCATCTTTCTTCTCACAAACATACTACCTATCTCTTCCCTTTTACTCTCATCTGTACCACATCCACGCACAATAAAAGACCCAATCCTTAGGGTACTGGTTGGAAAACTCCTATACCTTCTTATGCCTTTACTTTTCTTGAGAATGTCCCCTGTGGGGCTACAGGGAGAAGGATGTCTAGTCCCAATCCCCGTCCCGTTTTCCTCGCCTCTTACGATCCAAGTGGTAATACTTGGTGGCAGCATTCTATCCCCCACCACAGGGTAGGCGAAACAAGGAAATGGATATTCAGAGAAATGGTACAGGACAGCAACAAGGGGTTGGGGGACAGCATAAATGGAGAAACAGTAGCAGTATAATAAAATTGTTATCATTTCTCTGTGAGCAGAGTCCTCCTTTATCACAGACAAAATTATGTGTGGCTCTGGTTCGTAGGGGTGCCCCATATGGACCCTAAAGTATCAATTGTATGCTATTTTGCCACAACAACATGCAGCCAATATCCCAGACGTCTGGCATAAGCCAAAACAAAGGTTATAAAAGACGACAACCGGCTAACCGAGACAGCCTTGACCTGTTCAATAAGTTGACGTCCTTTTAGGAGAACAAATTAGGCTTTGCCCAAATTCCGTCACCGTATCGAAGGAATCGAAA
>NC_134803.1:3169977-3187477 GCF_046742065.1 Oratosquilla oratoria | reverse complement strand
TGGGCTTTTACTTTATTTAGTGGTCTCTGGTGAACCCATGCTGTGAGTCACGAATCAAATTATGTCTCTCGCTCTGATCACTGATTCTATTAGCTATTATTAATTCTAACATTTTACCTATAACCGACGTCAAACTGATTGCCCTGTAGTTATGCATAGACAATTTATCATCCTTTTTGAAAACAGGAGTAACGTTTCATGTCCCCAAGCAATAGGCAGGAATCTTGTGTCTACCGACTTATCAAATATTTCCGTTAACTGGTCGCAGATTTCAAATTTACAATCTTTGAGCCCTCTCGAAAATATTTAGTCTGAACCTGGGGATTTTGTAGCTTTAAGTCAATTAATCTGTTTGGCTACTTTTTCTCTACTAATGTTGATGTTAGTTAATCAGCTTCCCTCATCCTCATTGAAGATCGGGTCGTAGTCAGGTACCATATCTAATCCCTCCTTTGTATCCTCCAAATCTATCAATACATCTTCGTCATTTTTAATTGGGAATATAATTTCCTCTATTTTATTCTGTTGAGATGAATGAAGTCCTTTATGTTGGATCTCGCTTGTCTGGCACCTTAATTTCGTAGTTACGTTTTACTGTTCACGTGTTCTTTTTAATTGGTCTAACCATATCGTTATATTTAGATCTAAGGTGTGTATTCCCGTTTTTCATTCTGACGTAAAGCCTTCTTTATGTTCATATTTAATTTTTCAGCCTATCCGTCATCCATCTGTAAGTATTGGTATTCTTCCGTACCGCCTTGAGGGGAATGAATTTACTTTGCGCAAACAAAACCATAGCTGTTAGGTTACTGTGCATTTCGTATAGACCGATGACACTACCATAGACCTCAGGCTTGTACGTGACCTGACCTGGGTGTTACATAATTTCGTCCGTGACACGGCCATGGTCTAGACCTTTGACTGCTGTAGTGACGTTGTCCGTGCACCTGACCTAACTATACTTTTCATCTAGCCAGCTGACCTTGTCATTGTCCTCCGGGCTGGCCTTGTATGTGACCAGTTGTCCTAAATATTTCCTCATCTTTTTAAAATTGGCTCTCCTGAAGTAAGGTACTATTCAATGTTTCCCATATAGTATCAAATTTTAATTCTTTATGATCACCACAGCCTAGACTATCACCCACTTATACATTTTTCGTTAGATTCTCATTTTTAGTTAAGAGTAAGTCCAGAGTATTTTTCTCTCATAGGATTGGTAATCATTTGTGTTAGGAAGTTATCTTATACCACTTCCAACAAATTATGCGCTTCCTGATCTTCTACTAAATTTTCCCATTCAATATTTTTATAGCTAAAATCTCCCATGATCACAACGTTTATGTACTGGAACGCCCTGCGAATTTCTTGAATCAGTGGTTCAGCCTGTTCACTGCTTAGGTTAGGAGGTCTATATAGGACACCCAAATAGATTCTATGTTTTTCTCTTCCTTAAACGAATTGGCTGTGTATTTGACGAAAAGTGCTACTCCTCCCGCCTCCTGCCTATTCTATCCTTGTGAAATAGTCTATATCCTTCTATCCCCATATCCAAAACGAAATATTGATCCATCTTGTTGATTCAGGGTTTAGTAAAACCTATAGTATCAAATCTTTCTACGCATACTTTACTTCTTAGCAAATAAATTTCATTAAATACTCTTCTACTCTTTGTATAGTACATCTTTAGTGTATACTCCATCCATCTGTTTAAGTGGCTCGTTTCACAGTCTCTCTCTGAGCTGTTTCTACTGTCTAGGTTATATTTTGATACTTTCCCTTAACTCCCACATAATCTGCCCGAAAAAATGCAGGATGCCTACTTCTCGCTTAAGGAACTCAGCAAGGAACCAAAATCTTTTGGGTAACAAGTGCACCCCAACTCTTGTATATAGACAATTGTTGCCGTAAAAGCGATCCCAGTTGTCGACAAATGTCCACCATTGGTCTAACGATGATCTGTCAGCATACAATTCATTGCAATAGCCCTGGAATACCAGGAAACTTGTTCAGCTATAAAATGATGGAATAGGGAATCTATGAACATCTCTGCACAAAAATTATACTTAAACCTAAAAGAATCGTTCGTCTAAGATTTTAACATTTTAATTATATTTCCAAGTATCTTCAAAATCAGGGAAGGCATTTCCTATAACGAAATTGATTGAGACCAATATAAAGGGATGACCGTCTAACATATGAATTTATCAGTAATTCTGAGATAGTCTTTTCCTTATTTCAAATGTTCATTCTGCTTCTCTGTAATTGGACGACTAAAATAAGATTGACGAGAAGAAACTAAAGATTAGAGTGAAATGTGTGAAAATCAAAGTAAGTTACAGTTACTATGAAGTACTCGTTTTTACGGTGGAGTATTCATATATACACATGTAATCCAAGAAAAACTAAAACTGATAAAATAACAAAATATGATAAAACAGAACCTCATCATGTTCTACATTTCAAATGTGTACACAGTCATAAAAGTGAGTGATTCATAATAATAATCACAAAAAGAGTAAATAAAAAAAGAATCGTGCTTCCAATAATTGTAATTAAATTTATTATTCTCATAAACCAGCTATCTTAATAATAATATTCTATTGTTTAGCTTTTCATATGCATTATCTTCAATTTCAGGTAATATTGTGTCATAATTGCTAATAGAACAGCAATCTCATTTTTCATTTCCTTTGAGATTCTTGGATGTCAACCGTCAGGCCCTGATGTTTAATTAACTTTGAGTTTTTCTATACACCTTTTCATTTTTTCTTTTATTGTATCTACCGTAGTAAGTTCACCATAGATTTTTCACAGGTTTCATTTTGTAGTTCACTCTCAGGTGTTTTGTTTACGAATACTGAACTAAAATAATTGTTTAAAATATCACGCATTCCTTCGTTTGAATACTCAAGTTGACCTTTAGAAGATAATAGTGGGCCAATGAGATTCATAATGATATTTTTATCTCTAATGTAACCATAGAATTCTTTGGGATTATCTCTGGATTTATCAGCGATATTGATTTCGTATTGTCGTTTTCGTTGTTGTTTTTTTAAGTCTCTTTTTTTTAATTCTCTCTTTATTATTACATAACTTTGATAGTCATTGGATGCACCCGAGTATTTATATTTCTTATAAGAATGTCTTTATTAGCAATACTTTTTTCAGTTTCTTTGTCGAGCCATTTTGGGCGAGCCTGATTTGGCGGACGTCTGTCTTTAAACAGGATGTAAGTATGAATCATCTTAGTGAGCGTATTTTGAAATACTTCCCTCATCTGATCAACAGGTTTTTTACTTAATTTTGCCTCCCAATCTGTAAGCTGAAGCTACTGACTTAGTCCTATGAACTAAGCTTTCATAAAAACGGGTATTTTTTGTGATTGCTATTTGCAATAGCGTCACGGCTAGTGATCAATAGATCGAGTAAGTTTCCCTGTCTTGTGGGCTCTTACATGCTGAACCAAGTGTATATGTATATATATATATATATATATATATATATATATATATATATATATATATATATATATATATATATATATATATAAAAAAAAATATAAAAATATATATATATATATATATATATATATATAATCACGAAGAACCCACAGTCGGAATAAAAAGGAAACTTTAGAAGAATGTGTAAATTCTATATTTCGACTAATAACTATAGCCCTCTTCAGGAAACTACAGATTACAAGAATTTGCAGAGACATAAGTACAATGAGATATGAGTAGAAGGGGAACAAGCAGAGTTAAAACAGGACGACCCGTCACACAGAGCGGAGTCAGAGGTGAGGGGATGTGTGGGTGGAGGTGTGAGGTCACGAGAAAAAAGGGCGGGAAGAAGGGTCAGGAGGGTGATCATTCTTAACCAAGCGGCTCACAGCTAGCCGTGAGATAATGTCCGGGGACCATTGACCTTTGGAGATATTCAAGTTTGGACATTCTTCGATTAAGGCTGATTCAACAATTTTCCTTCTAAAACTACAGTTGGACTTCGTGATTATTAATTACATATGTGCTACAACATTTTGTCAAAGTGATATATATATATATATATATATATATATATATATATATATATATATATGTATGTATGTATGTACGTATGTATATACATAAATACACACCCACACACACACACACACACATATATATATATATATATATATATATATATATATATATATATATATATATATACACTGAATGGTTTCCAGTGAACAGATTAATATCTTTTCAACCATAAATCACTTTTAATTCCATGCCATCGCAGTGGAGACTGAGAGTCGCTCGAAGGAGGCATACATTGGAAATTGAAACGTGGTCGAGCCGAGAACGCGAACTCGGCTCACCCGTGACAAAACGGCAGTGACTTAGCCCAATACGCTATCAAGAGAGATGTAAGTTGAGTACAACTTTCTTATATTTGTATGCTCGAGTGACATACACATACACGAAATATTGCGTTCAACCCACCTCCGCCATGATAGTGTAGTCGCTAGTATGTACACGTGGGAAAGTTTATACATACACTGAATGGTTCCCAGTGAACAGATTGATATCTTTTCAACCACAAATCACTTTTAATTCCATGCCATCGCAGTCGAGACTGAGAGTCGCTCGAAGGAGGCATACATTGGAAATTGAAACGTGGTCGAGCCGAGAACTCGAACTGGGCTCACCCGTGACAAAGCGGCAGTGACTTAGCCCAATACGCTATCAAGAGAGATATAAGTTGAGTACAACTTTCTTATATTTGTATGCTCGAGTGACATACACATACACGAAATATTACGTTTAACCCACCTCCACCATGATAGTGTAGTCACTAGTATGTGCACGTGGGAAAGTTTATACATACACTGAATGGTTCCCAGTGAACAGATTAATATCTTTTCAACCACAAATCACTTTTAATTCCATGCCATCGCAGTCGAGACTGAGAGTCGCTCGAAGGAGGCATACGTTGGAAATTGAAACGTGGTCGAGCCGAGGACTCGAACTCGGCTCACCCGTGACAAAGCGGCAGTGACTTAGCCCAATACGCTATCAAGAGAGATATAAGTTGAGTACAACTTTCTTATATTTGTATGCTCGAGTGACATACACATACACGAAATATTGCGTTCAACCCACCTCCACCATGATAGTGTAGTCGCTAGTATGTGCACGTGGGAAAGTTTATACATACACTGAATGGTTCCCAGTGAACAGATCAATATATTTTCAACCACAAATCACTTTTAATTCCATGCTATCGCAGTCGAGACTGAGAATGATCTTAATAAATTGTTAACATGGTCGGTGAAATGGCAAATAAAATTCAATATTTCTAAGTGTAGCGTGTCAAACGTAGGGCTATACAACCGCGAAAATAAATACAGCTTAGATAACACGTTTTTAGACAAATCTGAGTGCGAGAGGGACTTGGGAGTTCTGGTGAGTCCCCGGACCTTAAAACCAGGAAGTAGTGTATTAGCGCCAGAAAAAAAGCTAACAGAACATTAGGTTTCATTGCTAGCACGGTAACGAATAGAAGTGCAGAGGTAATTATTAAACTTTATCTAGCGATAATTAGACCCATCCTTGACTATGCGGTACAGTTTTGTGTCTCCGTCCTACAGAATGGACATCAATTCTCTAGAATCAGTAAAGAGAAGAATGACCAAAATGATACATGGACTCAGAAATTTGCCTTACGAAGAGAGGTTTAGGCACTTAAACTTACACCCTCGGTAAAGACGCAGAGTGCTGGGTGATCTAATAGAGGTGTTCAAGTGGATCAAAGGTTATAACAGGGGTGATGCAAACAAGGTCATCATATTAAAACAACAGGGCAGGACTCGCAGTAATGGTTATAAACTGGACAAATTTAGATTTAAGAAGGAAATAGGCAAGAATTTGTTTACTAATAGGGTGGTCTATGAATGGAATAAACTTAGTAACCATATAGTAAGCGCTGAAACCATCAGTTGTTTTAAAAAACGATTAGACAACTTTATGGATGGGGATGACAGGTGGTGATGGATACGGAGCTGCCTAGTGTAGGCCTTATGGTCTCTTGCAGTCTCCTTTATTCTTATGTTCTTATGTTATGTTCTTATGATGACCGGTGGAGAGTTCGCCATACGGAACATCTTTGATAGGCGATGGTCTTCCTTTCTGGAGAGATGCTCTGCCCATCTGAGCTGGTATTTCAGTAGCATGGCTTCGATGCTGGGGATCTCTGCCTGCTCCAGAACTTCGACATTTGTGGTGAAGTCACTCCATTGGATGTTGAGGATGGTGCGGAGACAGCACTGTTGGGATCTCTCGGAGACGGATATGACTACGGTAGGTGACCCAGGTCTCAGAGCCGCAGAGAAGAATGATGAGAACAACAGCCCTGTAGACGCGGATCTTTGTCTTAATCTTCAGGTTTTTTGTTGTTCCAGGCTCGTTTGTACAGTTTGCCAAAAGAGTTGTTGGTCATAAAAGTCTGTTGTCAATTTCTTTATCGATCCTTACATCAGATGAGATGGTGCAGCCCAAGTAAGTAAACTACTGTGTTGATTTCAGCTTCGTATCGCCAATGGTTATATGAGCCTGGTGGTATTTGATTTGTGGGGCAGGCTAATGAAGGACTTCCGTCTTCTTGAGGCTGATCTCGAGGCCAAAAAGCCGCGAGACGTCTGCAAAGCAAGACGTGATGCGCTGCAGGGGCTCGCTCTATGCGGGCGACGGGGGCAGCGTCGTCCGAGAAGAAAAGGTCCTGAATCAGTCTCTCCTGCGTCTTGGTGTGGGCTTGGACGCGCCGTAGGTTGAAGAGGCTGCCATCCAGATGGTACCTGACGTATACCCCATCCTTATCATCTTAGGTAGCTTGTTTGAGCATCATACTGAAGAAGATACTGAAGAGAGTTGGTGCCAAGACGCAACTCTGCTTCACACTGTTGGAGATGGGAATGGGTTCCGATAGGTCCCCGCTTAGTCTGATCTGGCCGCGCTGATTTTCATGCAGCTGAATCACCATCTGTAGGAATTTGGGGGGACAACCAAGGTGTTCCAGGGTGAACCACAGCCTTGTCCTGCTCACTGTGTTTGAATGTTTTTGTAAGGTCGACAAAAGTAGCATAGAGTCCCTTGTTTTGTTCATGGGACTTCTCCTGGAGTTGGCGGAGAACGAACACCATCTCCGTCGTGCCTCTGTTGGCTCTGAAGCCACACTGGCTCTCGGGGAGGTTTTCCTCGGCAATGGATGGTACGAGGTACGAGCCTGTTGAGGAGAGTTCTGGCAAGTACTTTGCCAGCGATGGAGAGTAGGGTAATTCCCTGGTAGTTGGAGTGGGTCAGTGCAGGGAGACTCATCGATCTTTTGCTGCAGGTCTGCTTGAATCTTGGTTTTCACATCCTCCCGGCACAGTCTGCCAATGTTGAGTTTCTATACGGGGTTGCCTTTCTTTTTGGGTTTAGACTTGAACTGCAGTTTGAGCTTGCAGCGGAAGAGACAATGGTCTGTGTGGAATTCCGCGCTGGGTATCACTCTCGTGTATAGAATATCTTTCAGGTCCTGTTGACGTACAACCACATAGTCAAGCAGGTGCCAATTAGTTATTTTCAGGCGGTCTTTCTGTTGAAAGATTGTGTTGGTATTAGTGAATTGGTACTCTGTGCAGAACTCGAGCAGGAGGCGCCCGTTGTCGTTACAGTTGGCAACGCCGTGTCTTCCGAGGACTCCTTTCCAGGCTTCGGAGTCCCTCCCGACTTTTACGTTGAAGTCGCCAAGAATCAGGACCTTGTTGTCTGCAGGGGTGTTGTACAAAAGTTTATGCAGATCGGAATAGAACCTGTCTTTGTTCGCAGTATCTGCCAGTAGAGTTGGGGGGTACTGAAGAGCGTGAGATGTTGTTTTCCAGTGGTAGGCGCAGGGAAAGGATACGGTCTGAGTGGCCCGTGGGTAGTGTTTCCAGTTTTGAGGCGATGGAGTTCCTCACCATAAGCCCAATGCCCGACAGGTGCCTTTCAGTTGATGGTTTCCTGGACCAGAAGAGGGTGTAGCCAGAGCTGTGTGCTTTGAGGCTGCCCTCGTCAGCGAGACGGACCTCGCTGAGGGCTGCTATATCAATTTTGAGACGGTAGAGTTCATGAGCTATGAGAGCGGAACGACGTTGCGGGTGATTGTTGTCAGCCTTGTCAAGCATGGTCCTGACATTCCAGCAGGCGACTTTTAAGTCTTGCTTACTTTTCTTTGATTTTATCTCCATGTTTGTTCGACCGCTCCGAAGATGCCCGTTGACCGTGGTCACCCAACTGGGTGTAGAGGACACGAGCTTTGTTTAGGCGAACCTTTTTTACCGTCCCTCTCCATGTGGAACATGCAGCGCTCTCCTTAAATAGGGCTGCCTGGTCACTCAGGATGCTGCCGAGTGGTGTCGTCACCTCCGGGTCCACAACCAGGCGAGCAAAGTCCTGAGCCGCCTCCATGCAGGATCAAGACTACGGCTTCCTATGACATCTTCCACCTGCCGCCTTCTCACCTTGCCCATTGCTGCAGGTCT
Source organism: Oratosquilla oratoria (assembly GCF_046742065.1). Lineage (NCBI taxonomy): Eukaryota > Metazoa > Arthropoda > Malacostraca > Stomatopoda > Squillidae > Oratosquilla > Oratosquilla oratoria. Next base: position 3,178,932 of record NC_134803.1, on the reverse strand, counting down.
TTTCATTTTTATTTTATTTTTATTTTTATTCTATTTTTTTTTTGGGGGGGGGGGGGCGTGGAACGTGGACGTGTCCTTCGCCCTGCGCTGGGACAGTAACAGTGAGGTCCTCTGCTCGTGGGTTTGACGTCGGAGCTTCCCTCTCCTAGGGGAGTTGCCGACCATGACTGATGAGCCCCTCCTGCCCGTGGGTTTACTATCGGAGTCCCCCTCACCTTGGTAGGCAGCCGACCATGGCTGACGAGCCCCCCCGCCCGGAGTAAGCCTGGTTATACTGCGCCAGGTATAACCAGGTTAGAATCTAGGGGTACCACGTGGAGGTTGGAGTAGGACTCAAACACTGGACTCAGAGTAACAGAATTTACTACCGACGTTTCGAACCCTGTCCGGGTTCGTCTTCAGGGTTATACAATGTCAGCAAAAGGAATATATGTCAGCAAAAGGAATCAATTAAATAGTATGCCAGTGTTCCCTGGTACAGGTCCCGCCAGATTGAACAGAGTTGCAGATTAACAAAATTTCACACTAATAAGAACTCCCCGACATGGAGAAAGAATTACAAAATTATACACAAGAGGCATGAACATGTTGCCACCAAAATCCAAAAAAGCTAATGATAATAAGATCTCATTCCGGGCAAAATCTTCATTCCTAGACCGCCGACCATCACTCCTTCGATCCTGCCTGTCATTCACTCCTCTGTAGCTATGAGTGAAAGTGACTTTTTTTTTTTATCTTAAGGCTATCGACCCATAAGGGGGTCATTAAGCCTGGTGTGAACCTGTGATCCTGTTTAATTTACCATTACAATTTCTACATCAATCCTGTTGTGTGCAAATAAAAGACTACTTTGTCAATAAGGTAACATTCATTGGCCAAAGGACTTGTCACGTTTAACTGAATGGCGCTGTGTGTTATATTTCGTGCAGTGTATGAGTATGTGTCTTATAGATTGTGTAGTGTTGCAGGTGCTGCACTGGGGAGAAAATAGACCAGTGATGTAAGGATCTAGGTGGGTGTCGACCCCTACACTCCCATTTTAGTTCCCTTTGTCTATATATGTAATTTACTGGTTTAATTCTGTTTGCTGTTTCCTTATATTGTTTTGTATTTCTTCCTTCATTTTCAATTTCTTTTCATCATTGTCTTAGTGTAGGCTAGTCACTCAATTTCCATTATTTATTTTCACCTGTAGGCCCCATGCCTTAGTTCCTCATACTTAGTCAAAATCCGCTTAGTATATGCTTCTAGTAGGGTATCTAAACGTTGAGATATTTTCTTGGTTTTCTTCACTTAATCTTCTACAACTTATTTTTCTTAGGTACACCAGAGGACTCCCGCCTGGGATCCCCAATCCAATCACAAAGTCACTACTTAATTCATCCAATAATCTTGACCGTTACAAATAAGTGCCTCCCTTTAAGGGCGTGACTTTTCTCCCATGCACCAATAATTTTTTCTCCTCCTCCACCCTTCTCCAATCAGAAAGACTGTTACACCGTCTTAAGCAATACTGCTTATACAACCAATCTTGATCTCGAAGCGGAATGGTTCATTGTTTACATATTGTCTTATCAGCATTAAAATCGATACCCTTGCTGTGTTATTTACAAACTCCAGATGGTGAGCGATATTATGCAACTCCGCAACTCCTTCGCGGATATTGTTTTCAAAACATCTAACTAGTAAAAATGACATTCTCACCACCTACCCCTCTATCTGCCTACTTATCTACCAGCCTCTTACAGTGGGTGATGTAGGTGGAATTCATTCTCAGCTTTGCTATGGCGATTTCCTCCCGTTTATTTCTTCTGTATGATGTTGACCAGTCTGTTATGTGCTCCTTTTGTTTGTGTGTGATATGGAGATTGCCACACTGGTGTTGCCAGTGGGCGTGTAATTGTTTTCTTACGATAGAATTGAAAGAGCCTATGTCTATGGGTATATCTATAACAGTCATTTTCTAACTAAGATCTGGCCAGCGTGTCCGCTGTCTCGTTCCCGGAAATCCCAATGTGGCTGGGAACCCAAAAGAGAGTAATGTACTTGTTGGTCGTCGAGAGTGCGCTAACGATTTTGCCCAAAACAGAATTCCCCCATTTGGTTACCTGACTTAATTGACTGTAATGCACTCAAAGAATCTGAGGAAATAACAAAGCTACTATGTGTGTCAGATTGAGCCTTTTCTATCACTTTGGATATTCCGAAGAGTTCGGCAATATAAATGCTCATATGGTCCGGCAATCTGAACATCATCCGGGTTGTGGAGCTATATAACCCTGTCCCTGTTTTACGGCCACACTTAGAACCATCCGTATACAGTGCCCCGTGGCCAGTGTATCCTTTGATGACTTGTAGGGTCTTCAGTCTATGTTCTTCTACCGAGGTCTGTGGAGGTCTTCATTGATGTCGGCGTTCAGGGTGATCTTTTCCCACGGTGGTATGTGGAAACCTCTTCAATTTTTCAATAGACCACAGTGGCACTGAATACTGCTCGCACAAAGATCGGATCCAGATGGAAAAGGTATTAAGGCTGAAGTTGGTAAAGTGCTCGTAGTGGGACGTCGCCCGCTTGCAGGGCTGCCGTGGGATACAAAGCACTTTGGCGGCGTAGCGGAGTATAAGGAGTTTGCGCCTGTAGTGGAGGGGGGGGGGACATTGGCTTCAACTTCCAGCCTCTCGATTCTTGTGCAGCGTAATGCATCAAGTGCAAGTCGTAGACCTTTGTTTTGGATGATGTTCAGGGGTTGTAACGTGGTTGTTGTTGCCGAACCATAAATCTGGCACCCATAGTCTAATTTAGATCTAATTAGGTACTCATGAATTATTAGCAAAGATTTCCTATCTGCTCCCCAATTTGTGCCCGTTAGTTTGCGTGGTAAATTAAGTCTCTTGTTGCACGCATCGACTAGGTACTTTACATGGGCCTTCCAGTTTGGCCTGGAGTCCAATTTCAAGCAAAGGAAAAAGGTTGAATTTTGTACTGGAATAGGATTTCTATGTAATTGCAGATCGATTTCTGCCTGGGCTCAGCGTGAAAATACAACCTTTGTTGACTTTACTTCCGAAAACTTAAATCCCCATTCGTCAGACCATTCCTGGAGCGAGTCCAGGGCAAGTTTTACGCGAGAGCAGGAAAAACTGGCGTTCGATGAGGAATGCCAGATTCCGACGTCGTCAACGTATAGTAAGTATTTAAGGTTCCGAGGTGGAGCAGGTAGAATATCGTTAATAAGTAACATAAATAATGTCGGACTCAACACACTTCCCTGTGGCACGCCATTTTCTTGTATGCGTACTGATGAAAAGCAACCTTGAATTTTGACAGAGAATGTTCGCTCTAGTAAAATGTTTTTAATAAAAATAGGGAGATTCCCTCTAAGGCCAAGTGCATAGAGTTTTTCGAGGATACCATGTCGCCATGCCATGTCGTAGGCTCTTTCTAAATATAAAAAGCAAGCTACAAGGTAGTCTTTCCTCTCGAAATTTAAAAGGATGTCATGTTCTAAGTTGACCAAATGGTCGAGACTACTTCGACTTTTCCTGAAACCACATTAGGGAGGAACTATTAAATTTTGAGATTCGAGAATGAATTTTAATCTGTTATTGACCATACGTTCTAATACTTTGCATAAGCAGTTGGTAAGCGCCATAGGACGATAAGAGGAAGGACTCTTTGGGTCCTTTCCCTTTTTGAGAATAGGTATGACGTGGGCATGTCTCCATGTTTCTGGGAAGTCACGATTAATCCAAATTTCGTTGTATAGTTTCAGTAATTTGTTGAGCGAGATTAAATTTAGATGTTGCAGCATCTCATACCTAGTCTCATCCGGGCCAGCAGAGGTCCCTCTACACGATCTTAAAGCCTGTTAAGCTCGTGTATTTGTTTATGCTGTAGGAATGTTGGCGAATAGTTATCTATATTGCTTGTTTGTGTAAATGTATCTGCTATTATGTTTGTGATGTCGGTGGGCGTATCTACAAATGTGGTTCCTATTGTCAAAGTCTTTATGGCAGGTGCATGTTTGCCGTCAATTCTTCGGGCGGCTGACCAAATCTGTGTTAGAGGCGTGTGCATGTTAATTGTCGAAATAAAATCACGCCAAGACTTTCGCTTGGACTTTTTAATGATCTTACGGGCCTCTGCTTGCGCCTTTTTAAAAGTAACCAAGTTGGGTAAAATTGGGTTGTTTTTAAATGTTCGATAAGCCCTATTCCACTTGCAAAGTGCTTTTCTGCAGTCTGATATCCACCAAGGAACTCTGTGTTTGTGAAATGCCGAGGTCTTTGGTATGTGCTTATGCACTGAATTCAAAATGGATAATGTTAAATTGACTACTTTGTCATCCATATTGTCCCCTGTGGTGTTGACGTTGGTAGTACGCCGATACATTTCCCAGTTGGCTTTCCTCATGATGAATTTGGGACAGGGAGGGGGTGGGTTGTCTCCATAGGCTGGAGCAGCCGTAACGTGGTCACCCCCTATTTTAAGGATGACTGGGAAATGATCACTAAACATGGTGTCGTCATGCACAGTCCATTCTATGTCGTCAGACAGCGCAGGAGATGATATGGATCAATCGATGCATGAAAAGTGTCCCTAGCATTGCCTACACGAGTGGGATCCCCAGTGTTTGGGAGGATCAGGTCGTTAATATTCAGAACTGCCTCCATCTGCTCCCCTCGAGCACATGTTCTATCACTCCCCCACATGTGATTGCGGGAGTTAAAGTCACCGATTTTAAGTTTATGGTAGGGCAGCTGTCTTATAAGTTTATTTACCTCCTGTAGCGGAAATGGTTGGTCTGGAGGTAAATATATGGAGCAGATGAACGCAAGTTTATATGTGTATATGTACATATATATATATATATATATAGATAGATAGATAGATAGATAGATAGATAGATAGATAGATATAGATATATAAATACATATATATATATATATAATATATATATAATATAATGTATATATATATAACATATATATGTATGATATATATATATATATATATATATATATATATATATATATATATATATATATATATATATATATATATAATATATATATATATATATATATATATATATATATATATATATATGTTTTGTTAAAAACAACTGCGCATTCGGCACTACAAAGCTTCTTAAGTAGACTTTCAAGTCTTCTGAATGTAGATTTCTGGTTTTCACAGGGCAGACGGAATAATAAATTTCCAGTAGACATTAGGAACTTTTGTTGAGAAAGAATGTACAGACGTTTCGCTAAACGCAGTTAGCATTTTCAATGTAATAGAGACAGAGAGTACAGGACATAATAAACATAGAAAGAAAGCTCTGGGAGAGGTCACAACATAAGACACGGGGGGAGGTCACGACGTAAGATACGGGGAGAGGTCACATTACATGTGTGGGATGACGGGGGATTTTGTCACTGTGGGGCAAATGTCCGTTGAGGGCCAAGTGTCCTCTCTATGCCAGACTCATAGAGAGGACACTTGGCCCTCAACGGACATGTGCCCCACAGTGACAAAATCCCCCGTCATCCCACACATGTAATGTGACCTCTCCCCGTATCTTTCTCAACAAAAGTTGCTAATGTCTACTGGAAATTTATTATTCCGTCTGCCCTGTGAAAACCAGAAATCTTTCAACAAAAGTTTCTAATGTCTACTGGAAATTTATTATTCCGTCTGCCCTGTGAAAACCAGAAATCTTTCAACAAAAGTTCCTAATGTCTACTGGAAATTTATTATTCCGTCTGCCCTGTGAAAACCAGAAATCTACATTCAGAAGATTTGAAAGTCTACTTAAGAAGCTTTGTAGTGCCGAATGCGCAGTTGTTTTTAACAAAACATGTTTAAAAGAAAACCTGCTGCCAAGATTTACATATATATATATACATATATATATATATATATATATATATATATATATATATATTGGATGAATGGTCTAGACTTATTCTTCCTCCACCCACACTCTCATATATATATATATATATATATATATATATATATAAAAATGTATATATATATATATAAAAATATATATATATATATATATATATATATATATATATATATATACATATATTGGTGAAGCGTGGCAGGAGACTCTCTTTAAGGCATATTCTGTTAAAAACGACAGCAAAAGAATTATTAGTCAACTTTTTCCGTAAGCTCTCAAGCTTGCGAAAAGTAGATTTCTGGAAGGGGAAAGGGAATAAATCAAATTTCCAAAAGTCATTGGAAACACAAAAGTTATAATGAACACAAAAATACAGCACACAGTAAACGATATACAAGAAATGAGTGCAAAAAATATAGCAAAAAAACAAAGTACAAATACTCGGATCTCTCCCAGTGTTCCGTGGTCATACGTGTGACCTCCCCCAGTTACAACACGGTGACCTCTCCCCGTGCTTTTCTTTTCATTTAAAATATGCTCCCTTTTCCTTTCTTCTTCATTTCAACTGAGGATGCAGTAATGTCTGCGAAGTGTCTTGAAAATTTTGTTTTTTGCTATATTTTTGTACTCATTTCTTGTATTTTGTTTACTTTGTGCTGTATTTTTGTGTTCGTTATAACTTTTGTGTTTCTTAGGAGTTTTGAAAATTTAATTTACACCCTTTCCCCCTAGCAGAAATCTACTTTTCGTAAGCTTGAAAGCTCACGGAAAAAATTAGATGGTATATCTTTTGCTGTCGTTTTTAACAATATATATATATATATATATATATATATATATATATATATATATATATATATATATATATATATATATATATTGGGAGTTCTAATGAGTCCAGCCCCTAAAACCAGGAAACAGTGCATTAGCTCCAGAAATAAAGCTAACAGATCATTAGGTTTCATTGCTAGCACGGTAACGAATAGAAGTGCAGAGGTAATTACTAAACTCTATCTAGCGATAGTTAGACCCATCCTTGACTATGCGCTACAGTTTTGGTCTCCGTCCTACAGAATGGACATCAATTCACTAGAATCAGTACAGAGAAGGATGACCAAAATGATACATGGTCTCAGAAATTTGCCTTACGAAGAGAGGCTTAGGCACCTTAACTTACACTCTCTGGAAAGACACAGAGTGCGGGGGTGATCTAATAGAAGTGTTCAAGTGGATCAAAGGCTTTAACAAGGGTGATGCTAACAAGGTCATCATATTAAAACAACAGGGCAAGACTCGCAGTAATGGTTATAAACTGAACAAATTTAGATTTAAGAAGGAATAGGCAAGAACTGGTTTACCAATAGGGTGGTCGACGAATGGAATAAACTTAGTAACCATGTAGTAAGCGTTCAAACTATCAGTTGTTTTAAGAAACGATTAGACAGCTTTATGGATGGGGATGGCCGGTGGAGATGGATACGGAGCTGCCTAGTGTAGGCCTTATGGTCTCTTGTAGTCTCCTTCATTCTTATGTTTTTATGTTCTTATATAGGTTTCTCCTCCGTTATGAGGGAGATAGCCAAGTCTAGTACACGTAGCTCCTCTTACCCATTTCACTCCCTTTGACTACCCTTTCTTATCTCTTATCCCAGCTCCTGGTGGATGATGGGTCATCCCTGTTTCCCGACTACTGCCCCGGGGCAGAAGAAATGCAGCAAGACATAGTACATCCACAGCAAAGCCACTTCATTTAATATGCAGCCCGCCCTGTCCATGTCCCCTCATGCAGAAAATTATATAAATGAGAGAAATCTCCCACCCCTACCTTTCTTGCATAACAATATTTTCTCTACACAGCCACTATCCATTCATTCCTACCTCCTGCCTTCTCTCTTCTATGCTCAACAGACTATCCTCTCTCGTTCAACAACCCAGATGTCCAATCTATCCTTCTCATCTTCTGTCATCCCTTCAAATTACTAATCTTACTATTCTTTCAACGTGTCCAAACCATCTCAATGCTCTTTCAACAGCCTTATCTGCCATCTTCCTTTCCATTCCCGCTCTCTTTCTCACTTCCTCGTTTCTCACTGTATCCAACCTAGTAACCCATTCCATACTTAGATATTTCATCTTTGACACATTCAAACTTTTACTCTGCCGCACATAAATTCCATGTTTCTACCCCATACAAAACTGTCAGTACAGTCACCCCTTCATACAATCTCCTCTTTACATTCATTTCAAGATGCCAGTTCCTCATGACACTTTTTAAACCCTCAAGGCATTTACTTGCTTCTCCCAATTTACAATTTACATCTACTTCCACTCCTCCCTTTCCTGCCGCCTGCAACCTCATATACCTAAAGCAATCCACTTCTTCCAGCCTCTCTCCTTTAAGACTTACTTCCAACTCACTCTCATCCTGTCCCCTTGTAAATCTCATCACATTGCTCTACCCAACACTTACCTTCAACTTTCTCTTATCGCATAGCTTCCTAAACTCCGTCACTTTCTCCGTTAGTCCCTCCTCTGACTCTGTCACATGCGCAGTCTCATCAGCAAATAACAACTGGCTCACCTCCCATTTTTCTCCATTTTCTTTAACCACCTCCAGTCCACTGTCCATTACACCTCGCTTTTACCTTCCACACCACCCCATCCATGTATACAATGAACAACCACGGCGATATGACACATCCCTGACGCAGTCTCACCTTTGCCTCAAACCACTTACTCTATTTTCAATTCTAACACAGGCTCTATTACTCTTGTAAAACTCATGACTGCCCTTAACAGCTTTCCCCTATCCCATATGTCTGCAAAACCTCCCATATATATATATATATATATAAAAATATATATGTATGTGTGTGTGTGTGTGTGTGTGTGTGTGTGTGTGTGTGTGTGTGTGTGTGTGTGTGTGTGTGTGTGTATGTGTGTGTGTGTGTGTGTGTGTGTATACAGTAAGCCTCTATCCACACATACACAATATATAATCCTATACAATATATAATCCTATAACACGCTATTGAATTTC
>NC_134803.1:3137477-3144977 GCF_046742065.1 Oratosquilla oratoria | reverse complement strand
GGAAGATTCCATGGCTTGTTGGAGATATCTTAGGTGGAATTTGTTCCTAATTTCTACGAAAATGTCGTCAACATATCTGCAGTACAGGTGTGGTCTTATGTCAGGGTTTTGAAGTACTGAGTTTTCCAGGTTGCACATGTAAAATTCTGCAAAGGTACAACCTAACGGTGAACCCATTGCGACGCCTTCTTTCTGACACGTACCCAAGCTCAACAGGAACAAAAACCCACACAGACTATACACAAAAAAAAAATAAGAATCATATGACACCTGCATATAAAACTGACGAAAGGGTCTTAAAAGAAATTATCACAAGGAATGTCACATGTATCAACCCACAAGAAAAATTTGCCATAATTATATACTACAAAAACACAACCGTCTCTAGCCTGTTCATGAAGAATAACCTGACAAAAGATAACAACACCCTAAAGCAAGCGAATGTGGTATACCAATACTCCTGCCCCGAAGAAGGTTGTAAACTTCTGTCTAACATGAATTATATTGGTGTTACCACTACTTCACTTAGCCGAAGGCTCACAATGCATGCCCGCGATGGTAGCATACGGAAACATATGACTCACTATCACAACAGAAATCCAACAAGACAAGACCTAGTTAACAATACCAAAATATTCAAACACTGTAACAATCACAAAAAACTACACATCCTGGAAAAAGTCTACATTTCACAACACACACCAATCATCAACATACAAACAAACACATTAGGCACTTTACTCTTAAACAAAGAATCTGTCACACCAGGACAAAATTCCCCTCGACAATATGACATAACATCTACGAACACCTTGTCCAGCTCCCCCCCCCCAGTCATTATGATCTGACTCGAACCTCTCCTAATTCCACCTCACTGTCCAGCTCCCCCCCCCCCCAGTCATTATGATCTGACTCGAACCTCTCCTAATTCCACCTCACTGGAACCATAAAGCCTTGTCATCTTGTAACCCCTTAGCATAATTGACATGGACCTTTTCCTGTCATTTTATCTGCCTGAAGATGGTTGTATGTAACAACCGAAAGCTTGCGATTGTATTTATATAATAAGTGTCAATATACCATGGATCTCGGTAGACTTGTGTCTAATCTACCCCTGGACTATAATAAACTTATAAGAAGAATGGAAAAAACAACTAAGAAGATAGTTGAAACTGACTTAGCATTAGTCTTTAACAAGACATGTCTATAAATATATATATATGTATATATATATATATATATATATGTATGTATGTATATATATATATATATATATATGTATGTATGTATATATATATATATATATAAATATGTATGTATGTATGAAGCTCACACCTCGCCCCTCTTCCAGGAAAGGAATGTATGAATATGCATAGGAATTGGATGTGAAGATGACACAACCGTAGGCCATCCGGAGGTAAAGGATGCCACTTGGGAACTTTAGGCGTTGAATTAGGTTCTAGAGTTGTATCACTGCAGGAAAGAAGGAATAGGTTCCTACGGACGATGGAGTGTACACGCATACCAAATTGTAATCCCATTCTTCGAGTAAGAGGCTGCTTTTCGGATACCTCTTCCCACCAAGAGAATCTTGAGGCCATCTCCACTCAACGTGGTGTGTGACATCCTTGAGTTCTTGCAACAGTTCTCATTTCGAGGGTACCCTCTGACAACTGATGACCTCCTGCATCGTTTACGTCCTTGCAGAAAGTGAGTTCTTTCAGCGAAATCTATCGGTTTTATTTATTCCTGGCTCCGAATCGAGCCGACCATTCATCGAGCAATTACAGATGTCCACCGTCTTCTTCAAGGCCTGGTAGACAAGCGAGAAAGTGATTATTACCCTGCACGAAAAGAAATACATTGGAAGGCCACAAACATTCCGCAGGCAAAGTGCTACCCTACTTATGTGGATTAGTTCAGGTGACGCAACTGTAATGTCGAACAGCTATTCTAGGACAAATCTTGAAATGTATTATTTGCAAACCGTGTACATACATATATATATATATATATATATATCCGATAATTTCTATGGCAGTCGCATGCAGGATTCGAACCCACTGCTATCGGCCTCCCGTAAGATTACCTTCGCAGAGCCTTAGACCACTACACCACTCTGCAAAGGTAATCTTACGGAGGCCGAAAGCAGTGGGCTCGAATCCTGCATGCGACTGCCATAAAAAATATCGGATTGATGTCGCTGTTACTAGCGAATTTTTCTCATATATATATATATATATATTTGTTTATATATATATATATGTATATATATATACATACATATATGTATATATATATATATATATACATATATGTATATACATACATATATGTATATATATATACATATATATTGCATATAATGTATATCTTATCAAATTAAATCAAATCAGCCATCCTGAGTCTACTGCTGAACAATGGCCTCCTTCATAGCATTGCATGATTCACACGTCTGCACCAACCTTTCCACGTCACTCCTACAAACTTCTGAATCTCGTTTCTCCTCCTTCTGTCTGGTCTCCCTTTCCCACGCTTCCCATCTCGAGGCATCCACTCAGTAACACACTTGCTCCATCGCTCATCAGTCCTTCGCACTAATTTATCTGTCCAATTCCACTTCCTCTCTTTCACCACCTCCACAATATATTTCACTCTATTCTGCTCTCTCACCTACCTTTTTCGTTCGTTCTCTCAATGTTATTCAGATCATTGATCTCTCCATTCTCCTCTATGTAGTCCTTAGCTTTGTTTCCATTGCTTTCGTTCGTTTCCAAGACTCACACCCATATATTATTGCTAGCAGAATGCATTGATTGTAAACTTAATGTTTCAAACATAAAAGTAGAAAGGCTCTCAAGATATTATTATCCTTACCAAACACTTTCCAACCAATTTTAATACGTTTTTTATTTTTTTTTTTATTATCATGATCTTTCGTCACTTTCACCATCTGGCCTAAATACTTATACTCTTCAACTTCTTCAAGACTCTCACCATTGATTTTAATATATTTACTTTAAACTTTCGTGCTGAGCATTACTTTGGTTTTACTCTTATTCATTTTTAAACCTACTTTGAGACTTTGCTTGTTCAGATCACTCAGCATATCTTGTAAGTCTTCTGTTCTTTCTGAACTACGAATGATGTCATCCGCAAATCTTAGGTGGTTCAAATATTCGTCATTAATCTTCAAACATTTCTCTTCCCAACTCAACCTTCTGAAAATCTCTTCCAAGCAAGCTGTAAATGATTTGGGTGAAATTGTATCGCGTTGTCGTACTCCTTTTTCGATCTTGATCTTTTCTGTATTTTTCGCATAAATATTTTCCAAAACCCTTACGATCTGTTCGTTTGTACCCTGCTTGCGTACCGAGTAATGCTATTTATTCTACCGAGTCAAAGGCCTTCTCTTAATCTTCAAAAGCTAAACAAAGGTATATCATATTCTGTCGTTTTCTCGGTTAGTTGGTTCATTGCCTGCAAATGGTCTAGAGTCGAATATTCGCTCCTAAAGCCTGCCTTTTCTCTCGGTTGGTTTCAATCTAAAAATTGACATAACCTATTTGTAAGGATCTTGCAGAACAATTTACATACATTTGATAGCAAGCTTATCGGTCGATAGTTATTAAGATCCTTCTGGTCTCCTTTTTTATGAAACAAAATCACTATAGCATTGCACTACAATTCAGGAACGCTTTCTTGACGTAAGCATTGGGTGTACAACTGAGCTAACTTAATATGAACTTCTTTCCCTGTGCCTTTCAAGAGATCTATCGATATACCATCTCCCCCAGGTGCTTTTCCTCGTTTCATATTCTTATAGTAAATTCTACTTTTTTTTTGTAATCTCTGGTACACTACTAATGTCTATAGATGAATTCACTGGCTCAACTACGGTCTTCGACGAGTAAAGCTCATAGTTAAAATTCTTCTACTCTTTCTACCATTCTGTCTCTGCATTTAATGATTTCTCCATTTCTATCTTTCAAACATATAATTTACTGTATTCCAAAAGCATATCTCTGCGCGGCCCCTATGATATTTTTGCCTTTCCGAATAGTTTCCTCTATTTCATCCAAGTTTCTCTCTCTTTTCTCTGATCTCTGCCTTTTGTTGATAAGCTTATTTAGTTCTACTCTTTCTATTTCGTCTCTCCTGCTTTTAATCTGCATGGTCCTCCTTCTTTTAATTTTGTAGGTCATTTGTACGTTTGAAGTATTTGTTTTCTCTAATACATTTTGTACTACCTACTTTCTCTGCCGATTACTTAATGCTATTCACTAAATTCAAATTCATATCTTCTACGGTGTCCTTGTTATTTCTTAGAGCTTCGAACCTATTCTTAATTTCTAACTAGAATTCCTTCTTATTATCCTTAACCTTCGCAATGTTTATCTTCTTTCTTAAAACTAGTTTATTTCTCTCGTCTCTGAAATTTAATTTAGCTGTGCAACCTACCATTCTATGGTCAATACCTATGTTGACTTTATCTATGACCGTAACATTCCTAACGCTCTTGCTCTCATCTCCTAATATGAAGTCTACTTCGTTATTTGTTGTTCCATTTGGACCTCTCCAGGTCCATTTACGACCTACACGCTTTTGAAAATATTCATTATCCTCATGTTGTAGTTCTCTGCAAAATTTACTAACATCCCGCCTCTGTCATTTCTTTCACCTACTCCAAATTTCCCAATGCACGTCTCATCTCCCATCTTCTTCCCCACTTTCGCATTAAAGTCGCCTGTTACCAACGTGTACTTACTTTTTTCTTGATCCATTACCTGACTTAAATCACCATAGAAGGATTCAATTTCATCGTCTGAACTCTGAAGTTGGTGCATAAAACTGAACTATTTTTAAAGTGTACCTTTTACACAGCTTAATCACAACCCAAGCTACCCTGTATGATAAATTACTGAATTTGACTACGTTACCAGCAACCTCTCGGTTTATCAACAATCCTACTCCACTAGAACTTTCTTTGTCCTTACCTCTATAGTAGAACAGGTGGTGACAATTTTGTAATTGTATCAGCTTTTTTTCCGCTCTTCGGGCTTCGCTCAGTCCTACGATGTCCTACTTGATGTTTTCTACTTCTTCCATTAAACGCTCCAGCCTGTGGTCTTCTGAGAGAGTACTTACGTTGTAAGTATAGATCTTCATTTTCTTCATACTGTTTAATGTCCAAGACTTGGATCTGCTTGGATAATGCTTACTCACATTCAGTGGCACACGAGACAATTCGGTTGGACCTTTAGGAGACGATATATATATATATATATATATGTGTGTGTGTGTGTGTGTGTGTGTGTGTGTGTGTGTGTGTGTGTGTGTGTGTGTGTGTGTGTGTGTGTGTGTGTGTGTGTGTGTGTGTGTGTGTGTGTGTGTGTGTGTGTGTGTGTGTGTGTGTGTGTGTGTGTGTGTGTGTGTGTGTGTGTGTGTGTGTGTTCTGCGCTAATTACAGATCAGCGCTAATTTAAGATCGCGCTGTGCGATTTAACGATCCTATAATTGCGCGGCAATCTCGAGATCGCGCAAGGACTGCTTTGCGCATTTTAGCGATCTGTGCGATCTTGTAATCTTGAAATAACATGAAAACATGGTCTTCATTTTTGCTAGATTTCGATAGCTACATCATTCTTCGCAACACTACCTATTGGTTTACTGTACGGGAGGCCAGTAGGGAATGCATTCCCAAATCACATAGGACAATCATTTGCGTAGGTGGTAAGGTGACCAAACTGGAGTAGGCCTACGTCATTTCTTCTGAAAAATATTGATTTTTTTTTTTTTTTTTTTTTTTTTTTTTTTTTTAAGGGTTCAGCGGAAATGAGAACTAAATTTAAATTACGAAATCTCATTCCAAGTCAGTCTAACCTCAAGTCTGAATCTGACCCTACTAGGCTTAGGGTTACCATGGTTACACAACTTACAGTTGGGGGGGGGGCTTTGAAGGCCGTCTAGAAGAAAACTTCTTAAAACTGACTGGGGTGTAAGGATTTGTCCCATTTAAATTCATTTTCTTATAATGAAATTTATATATACCATGTTTATTTACAAATGCAAAAAATTATACAAGTTTATATGTAATGTACATAACCGGTATGCTATCAGTAAAAAGTTAAGATTTAGATGAAATGCAGAGGAAAAAATAAAGAACGCGCTGAGGAACTTGCACAACCGTCGGGATTTTTAGTTCTGTGGGTTACTCATTCTACAGTACAACATACAAAAACTTCCAATGAGTTGACGATGTTTTCGTCGTCCATGAACAAAATCATCATCACCCAGTTATACTCCTGCAAAGTCTAAAAGCAAAACTGTTACCCGAGTTAAAGTCCATACTGCACAAGTGAATGAAAATTGGGGCGGATCACTATATTTCATAATGTCAATGACAATCACTACACATCCACATGACTACTTTCGAATCGGATTTTAAGCCCACGCACGAATAATGATACTACTGGTAGGTTGAGGACGGCTGCATGTACTTGGGTCAATGTCAATGAGATCCGAGACGATTTTAAAAATGCGCAACATTGCCAAGTCCCGCAATCTTGCGATCTGTCGTGCATGTCTCATCAGTGGGGAAAAGGCTTGCGCGATCTCGAGATTGCCGCGCTATTATAGGATCGTTAAATCGCGCAGCGCGATCTTAAGATTGAGCAGATCGGCAAATTGCGCGGAACATATATATGCATGTATATATATATATATATATATATATATGCATGTATATATATATATATATATATATATATAATAGTAAATTTAGGGAGCAGGTGTTCTTGAAGACATTTCTGTTGAATAAGACAGCATACTCGGCGTTAGTAATCTTCTTTTTAATACTTATAACCCTTCTGTAGGGGGAAGGGAGAACATTACATTACCAAATGAATCCATGGTATATATTGAGATAAAAACAAATACATAACATACATCTTCTGATCATTTATTTTTAGAAATTACAAACTGTGATTATATATGACACTACATGAATAAATGGGAGAGATGCTGTTAGGTTCTCCTTGGCGCGCCGTGGGGTGCCCCATGGGCAGCTCCAGAGTTCCACATATATTTTGTTGAATATTTATTTCTGGCTAATTATGTCTTATCAATGCTGCTTCCATACATTTTAGTTTTCTTTTATTGCTGTCTTTTGCCAGTATTATTGTGTTTTCATTCAGGTCCTCCCGCGAAATGCTAGTTTTATGTACTTTTGTGGTGTGGGATTTCATTGCCCCGTTTTTCCTATGGTATGTGAGTGGCTATAATAAAATTTGGGTTATGTGGCCAATTTACTCATAATTACAAAGTGTACCGTCTTTGTTAAGTTTACATGAGTACTTGTACACTACATTACTATGTTTTAAGTTTTCCTTAACTCTTGCTAAGATGTTTTTCATGACTTGAGATGAAGTTCTTGGGTAACATTAATAGATAAATAATTTCAAGGTGCCCTCTTGTTTCTTCTGTTTGCAATTCTTATGT
>NC_134803.1:3109977-3132477 GCF_046742065.1 Oratosquilla oratoria | reverse complement strand
GCAACTTAAAATGATACCTTGCTTGAAGCCTTTCTCGATGTCGCTGTCGTCCCAACGGCTGTTTTCAAGCACAAAATCCAAATAACTCTTGTTGTTCATACCGATGTCAAATTTCATTCCTAAGGACAGTGCTTCTTGCTGCGTTGATCTCAGAGTGTGGGAATATAGATTGTTGATAAGGTCCGTTCTCCCTACATATTTTCATTTACTGTCTGTGCAGAGAGATATGAGCTTTGATCTGTGAGATTCCTTTTGAATTAGGTCTTCGTTCTTCAGTTTACTAGGCTGTGTGGTAGGTGAATATGAGATGAAGAAGCTTTAATCTCTGCTATCACATATGTGAGATCTTCGCACCCTTTCTCCAAATACATACTAGCTGTGTCACTAAAATGGTGTTCGTCACACCAACAGATGAAGTCGAGTGGGGGACCAACCTGACACTTTGCCAGGTTCCTTCATTTGCCATATATATTGACCAACTTGACTTCAAACTATGTTCCTCTGAAGAAGCCACTCAGGCGAAACTAGTCAGATTAAAAGTATTTCCCTCAGCCCGTGTTCCCTTTACCTACTATTGTTAATATTATTATTATTATTATTATCATTATTATTATTATTATTACTATTATTATTATTATTATTATTATTATTATTATTATTATTATTATTATTATTATTATTATTATTATTATTATTATTATTATTATTATTATTATTATTATTATTATTATTATTATTATTATTATTATTATTATTATTATTATTATTATTATTATTATTATTATTATTATTATTATTATTATTATTATTATTATTATTATTATTATTATTATTATTATTATTATGTATCCTCAACCAGTGTTGAGTGAATACATAACACAGAACTTAAGGCGGGAACACCAAACTCAATGCAACATCTTTTTCGTTTATTAAATAAGTTCACTTCTTCACAATTTCTTCTATATTTTACACAATGTCAATCACTTCTTCAAATATGGGTAAATATTTGATAACTTAAACACTATCATTTTGTTTGTGTCTATCTGTCAAGATATTAGTTCCAAGCTATCTGAATATCACTCTGTTTCTATACCACAGTGCACTATTTTAATGTCTCTGTACGTATCATCGGACCGACCGCTCCTGGTCTGGAGCATCGACTTTTTGTTCGTCGGAAGTCCTGACACAGCAAAATAGGAGGTGCTGGTAAATGTTTTAACAAGATTTTTTAATAGGAATGTTTGGTTTCCCGCAAATAAACTATCATGTTCTTAATTACTAGCTATGTGTTATTTACAGTATATAATATTTCCAGGGGGGAAGGGTTCATTATCATTTGGTTGTCGTGTGTTTTGTGAGTTAGAGGTTGACTGCACTTATGAGTATGTTCGTGTGTGTGTGTGTTGGTTGCTTCTGGTGGTGCTGGTCCCACGGGCACGAAGTGCTGAGTTGGCAACCGCCCAGTCAGCAAGATTGGGAGGATGCGCTTGGTGGTGGACCAGTGAGTGAGTGAGGGAGTGAGTGGGGTAGGTAAGTGTGTGAGTGATATTACTCATCATGTATATGGTGGCGTATACAATTATTATTATTATTATTATTATTATTATTATTATTATTATTATTATTATTATTATTATTATTATTATTATTATTATTATTATTATTATTATCATTATTTTATTTTATTATTATTATTATTATTATTATTATTATTATTACTACTATTATCATTACTACTATTATCATTACTACTATTATTATTACTACTATTATTATTACTATTATTATTATTATTATTATTATTATTATTATTATTATTATTATTATTATTATTATTATTAATTATTATTAATTATTATTATCATTATTATTATTATTATTGTTTTTATTATTATTATTATCATCATCATCATTGTTATCAGTATCATTATTATCATTATTATCATTATCATCAATCATTATTATCATTATCATCATTAGTATCATTACCATCATTGCCATCATTATTATCATTATTATCATTATTATCATTATTATCATTATTATCATTATTATCATTATTATCATTATCATTATTATCATTATTATCATTATCATTATTATTATCATTATCATTATTATTATCATTATCATTATCATTATCATTATTATTATCATTATCATTATTATTTTTTTATTGTTATTATTATTTTATTATCATTATCATTATCATTATTATTATCATTATTATTATCATTATTATTATTATTATTATTATTATTATTATTATTATTATTATTATTGTTATTGTTATTATTATTATTATTATTATTATTATTGTTATTATTATTGTTGTTGTTGTTATTGTTATTATTATTAATAATAATTATTATTATTATTATTATTATTATTATTATTATTATTATTTTTATTATTATTATTATTATTATTATTATTATTATTATTATTATTATTATTATTATTATTATTATTATTATTATTATTATTATTATTATTATTATTATTATTATTATTATTATTATTATTGTTATTATTATTGTTATTATTATTATTATTATTATTATTATTATTATTATTATTATTATTATTATTATTATTATTATTATTATTATTATTATTATTATTATTATTATTATTATTATTATTATTATTATTATTATTATTATTATTATTATTATTATTATTATTATTATTATTATTATTATTATTATTATTATTATTATTATTATTATTATTACTGTTATTATTATCCATATCATTATCACCACTGTTATTTTTGTTGTCATTATTATTGTCATTATCATTATTATTATTATTCTCATCATGTCTTGAAAAGAAGCTGAAACATATCACCAAAATGTTCTAAAAATACAAGAGAAACTTGATTAATACGTAAAAAAAAATTTTACAAGATTGATTAAAGATATAAACTTTACGTCATCACTCTTGTCCAGTCTAATATATCAACCCGTATTTCTAAATGTCGCATTATCTAATGTTCCATCGATATTCATTGTAATTTATAAGAAAATATATACAAAACAATCAGTATGTGTCATGTCATATATTATGCATTGAATACGTGTGGTGTTTGCATAGAAGCAAATTCTGATTGTAATAAAAAATTATTATACATGTGGTTGTGTATTCCTATACACATGTACATGATTACATATTTTTGAGTATGTGTTATGTATCAATTATACTCCTATTGAGTACATGTGGTCGCGCGCACTTGTGTATGCATGTGTTTTGTGTGTGCGTATCATTTATTGACTAAATGTTCGTATATATACGTATAAACTTGGTTAGGTACTACCTTGCATGACTTAAGCGCGGTTTATATAATGTTTCGGCACCATACATAATGTCTGACGGGTTGGCATCGTCTAAAAGTGTGAGTTGGCAGAAGAGCATATTACTGTATGTATACCTCAGGGACCCGAGAGACTCTGACTAACCGAGGCACAAGCCTCGTACAAACTTGCGAGACTGTCCATAAGGTGCCCTGCCGCTCGCAGGAATAAACTCCATTGTCGAATGAACAACGAGAGTACGGTGGTTCATCAAAGCGGAGAAAAAAGATGCTGAGAAAACAGGAACTTGTTGCTGAAACACTTCTCGTGCGAACCGCGCTTTAGAGTTGTTGGTCGCCTTTTATCGTTGCTAAAAGCTAGAAGAGGTTCTGGATTCTGTGGGTTGGTTTCTTTACTCACTGAATTCAAGTGGCCACCTTTAAGTCCTTATTCTGTTTAACGGTAGAATGTTTCATTCTGTTTAATAGGACTTATGACCTATTATACATATCTAAAGCGCGGTTCACATGACCAATATTTCGGCACCAAGTTCCCGTTTTCTTGGCAGCCTTTTCCCTCTTTGCTCGTGTGAACCGCGGTCAACTCGAGCAAAGCGGGGAATAGCTACCGAAAAAATGGGAATTTGATGCCGAAACATTGCTCGTGTGAACCGCAGTTAACTCGAGCAAGGCGGGGAAAAGCTACTGAGAAAATGGGAATTTGGTGCCGAAACATTGCTCGTGTGAGCCGCTATTTTACTGACCCATTGATGCGATGTGGTTAATTAAATTATTTGTGATGTCGAACGTATGACATTTATATTTAAGTAAGAAAAATATCTTTGGTCTTAATTGATTAAGGAATCGAACGTACCCTACCATAAGAAAATAATAGTTTTTCCTGGTTTTCTAGCTTAGTGAATCTGGTTTACTAGCTTATCTATAAATCGTACCTGTTAGTTTCATAAGTATAACCAGTAAAATTAGTAAAAATCTGCTGATCAATGATGGAAATCCTTGGCAGGGATGGAAAAAAAAAAAAAAAAAAAAGTTTTAGAAGTACGCGCGCCTTCCTCCTACAATAACAATAACAAAATAGATTCCCTTCCAACATGAATTGGTTCTCTCCTCTAAAGCTATCGTTAGATATTTATATTTTTATTCATTTATTTTTCTCAGGTTTTATTCAGAGTTCTTTTTCTTTGACGGCTTTGTTCGGTACCTCGCGTTGCTTTCCCAAAGAAAAAACCTAAATAAAATGTTGACATCATATCGATTGCTGATCCTGGAATCAACCTCAAACTTAACTCAAACCTCAGATAAACTCACCTGCTACTTCAATATTCCCGGATATAATTCGACCACCCAGATTTACCATAATTCTCCCAGACTTTCCCCAAATTTACCAAGATTCATACTAAATTCTACATTCATCCCATAATTCTACTGACTTACCCAGTTTCTGCTCCTGGAAGGATTCATATCTGCCTTCCCAGAGTCACCTCAGCCTTCCCCAGATTTACCCTAAAGTCACAAGTATTATGCTCACCTTCAACTTCCCCATAGACAGACCAAACCTTTCTTCAGGATACTTCCTAAATATCCAAGATTCGATCCAGTTTCTCATATATTGTCATTAAACTCTTCATATTGAAACGTTGAAACCAGTAGTTTTCTCCAGACCCCTTAAAACTTATTTCAAACACATCTAAACTTATCTCCAGATTTCCTCCAGAGACCCACAACTACTCCTACAGACTCCTTGAATACCAGATATGTCCCGGTCTAATCCACACACTCCAACCCCAAAGAGACGAATTTCAGTATCACCTAGACATCGTCCAAAGGTTCTCCAAGAGCTCACGATTCCCCTTTGGTTTGTCCTTCAGGAACTCTACAACCCCCCAGCCCCCACCAACCCCAGCCCACCCCTCACACACAACTACACCGAGACTCCTCCTTCAGATTCCAACTAAAAGGTCTTTAGATTTGAACTCAACCTGACCTGAACTACATTAGACCTAAGCCAGAGTCCGCTTTACTCAGATTCGACCTTATTTGACTCAGACTTGCCCTGACCTAGGCTTAACTAGACCAAGATACGACTTAGCTCAGACTCAACATTTCCCATACTCGACTTGATCTAGACTTGACTTGATCTATACTCGTCCAGAACTGATCCTGACTTAACCTAATCTGACCCAAAATCAACCTGACTAGAAATAATAATGATAATAATAATAATAATAATAATAATAATAATAATAATAATAATAATAATAATAATAATAATAATATAATAATAATAATAATAATAATAATGATAATAATAATAATAATAATAATAATAATAATAATAATAATAATAATAATAATAATAATAATAATAATAATAATAATAATAATAATAATAATAATAATAATAATAATAATAATAATAATAATAATAATGATAATAATAATAATAATGATAATAGTAATAATAATGAAATAAAATAAGGCCGGACCAGAGTCAGTCAGACATAGATTTCATCCAAACTTGACATAATCCATACCCGACCAGGCTCATAACCCATATGATCCTCCTAATCAGTCCCAGACTTGATCTATCTCCAGGTTCTACTGCCAGGATTCGACTTGACCCAGTGTCGACCTGAACTCTGATTCTACCCGATCTAACCCAGAATCGACAATACCAAGAATTGACCTTACCCAGAAATGACCTAACCTAGACCCAACCTGATTCAGACTCGATCAGACTCACACGTAACCTTGATGCGACCTACATTAAACGAAAATGGGCTATTATTTTACTTGTTTCTAACTCAGAATTACCCAGGCTGAGCGTGAATTGATCTTGAATCAGTTTAATTTGATCCAGATCTAGATTTGACCTACTGTACACTCGATTTGACAAAATTTCAGCTGGCCTAGACTCGACCTAACTTGATCTGACCCAGAACTGACCTGACCTACTCTTGACCTGACCTGATCTCGAATTAGCCTAATCTAATCCAACTTCGACCCGAGCCAGATTTTATTTTATCCAAAATCGACCTTACCCAGACTTGATCTGACAAGGACTTGTCCTGGCCTTGATTCTGATTCAATTTGATCTGATCTAGACCCGACGCAACTCAGACTCGACTTGACCCATTTTCCAGCTGGCAGTCTTTACCTGACCTGACCTAGACTCGACCTGTATATGATATGACTCAAAATATATTATACCTAGAATAGACCTGAACCAATATCATCATTACCATCAATTGGGGGCATATGCCAGAGAGTGCATTGTTTCCCTCACATCCCAGCCCCAGTTTCCACGGCCTCTCCGAGCAGGCTTGATAAACATGCCACAGGCATGAATTCTGTGGCCAGCCCCTTCGTCTCCTCCATCGAGGGTTGTCTCTTGTGGAGACAACCCTGTGAGTGGAATCAACATCAAGGAAACGTGCCACATATTCATATAGCTGGAGTTGACGGTCACAAATTACGCTAGTAGCTGGCCTAGATTTAGTCTCACAGTACAGGCTTCAGTTTGATACGAAGTCATTCCAGCGATACCCCATGATTCTCCGAAGGCACTTAGTACCAAAGACATAGAAACACCTCTTCAAGTAATCATGCAATTTCCATGTCTCACAACTGCACTACAAGACCGGGGGCACAAGTTTGACTTGAAATTTTGAATCTTAGTCCTACTGTTTAAGTTTCGACAACGCCATATACTCTAATGACATCATGGGCCGTGCCAATCCTTTGAACTATTTTGGCGAGGACGCACCTTTGCCTCAACCCTGAGTTAACAGGAGAGAAGCTAGACATGTCTCTTCCATCCTTTACATACAATCTCTGCCCTAGGGTAGAAGCCAGGTGTAAAGTCAATAGTCCTCGCAGGAGTTCCATGGATCCGCAGAATATCCCAGAGCACTCCACAACGCACGCAGTCAAACACCTTCTTGAGATCAACATAAGCTGCAAAAAAGAAAATAAATAAATAAATAAAACTCACATCGGTGCTCCACAAGAATACGTAGAGCTAGGATCCAATCAGTTGTTGACTTTGCTGGAGCTCACACAGAATTCTCAGGCCTCTGAAAGTTTAATAGATGTGAATGAACCCGTGTCGGCAAAAGATGGGCAAGCACCTTACCTGGCATAATGGCAAGTGTAATACTGCGTAGTTGTTGCACTTCTGCTGGTCCCATTCTCACTTCCAAAGAAGCCCGACCAGACCTTTTTTTCCAGTCAGAGGGAATGGTTCTGGACTACCAGACAGCAGACAATACCGCATGCAACCCGCTGATCATGGTCTTACCTCCAGCTTTCAGCAACTCCGCACTTATGTTGCTGATGCCAGATGCCTTTTCACCCTTCAACTTACTCAAAGACTCTTTGACCTCTGTCAGAGAGAATAGAGATACGTCTATAGGCGGATCAGCAACCGCCACCTGAACACTATCGTAAAGAAGCTGTCCGCGTGGAGGGTCACCTATGAGGAACTACTCAAAGTACTCGGGCTGTACTCCTCTGGGTCACAAATATAGAGCAGAGTTTCTTCAGGGTTCGGTAAACAAGCCTAAGGTAGTTTGCATTAAAATCGATCTCAATATCCTCAGTGATTCGTCGGATGTACCTCTCCTTATCCATCTTCATGAGAGCTCTAGTCAGCCGTTTCTGAATCCTGTATTGATTCAGGTCACGGCCATTCTGACAGCATGGCCCAACCCCAGTGTCTCCTATGACGTTACACCAATCCTCGACCTTGGACGTACTCCAACGCATTCCTCGGCAGCTTTTAGAGATTCATGTTTAAAAGTGTCCCGCAGTTCTTCAGGGTCTTAAAAAGTGCCAAGTACTTCAAGCTGATGAGAGACTGATACCGCATACTCCTGGTCACACGCATCATTCCTGAGTTTATCCCGCTGAAACACAACTGTATTATATCTCGGAAGTCTCCTTGGTCGTGTGATATCAATCTGACAGAATATCGATATCACAAAGTGAACGACCTGGCCCAGACCCAGACCCAACCTGACTCAAATCACCCTTACCTAAAATCGACCCAACCTAGAAATGACTCGACCCAGTTTTAACCTGACCCATAATTGACCTTTAGAATTGACCAGACTCACATGTGACCTAAATCTGATCTGACTCAAATACGATCCACTCTATACCCAACCTGGCCCAGACTCGACATGACTTGATCCAGACTCAGACTTGTCCTGATCTATAGATTCGATCTGTCCTAGAATCGGCTTGAACTTACACTAGGCCTGGCCTGATATGAATCAGCCTGATCTGGAACTTGAATCATTCCAGAATCAATGTTATCTAGAATCTACCTGACCCAGAATTGACCTAATCCAGAATTGACCTGACATAGTCTCAACCTGACTCAAAATCTACCTTTTCCAGTCTCGACCAAACCCAGACGTAACCCAGATTTGGTCGAGCCTAAATTCAACCTGGCCAAGAATCGACCAGGCCAAGACTTGACTAGACCCAGACTTGAATCAAGCCAGATCTAACATGACAAAGGTTCGACCTAACCCTGGATTGACTTTACCCAAAACCGACCTTAACCAGGATCAACCTAACCCAGAATTGAATTGACCCAGCCTCAACCTGAATCAAAATTTACCTGTTCCGTATTCGACCATACCCTGACATCATCATTAATTGGGAGCATAAACCAGGGACCACATTGTTTCACACACGCGCCGTCACCAATCCCCACGGTCTCTCCGAGCAACCCCCCATGTAACTGCCCTTCTTACCCCAAACATCTATTGACAGGTTTGATCAACTTGCCACAGCCATTAATTCTGTTACCCTTCGTCTCCTCCATCGAGGGTTGTTTCTTGTTAAGACCAGATGCAGACGTGACCAAAAATTCGGTCTAACCAACTCACTCACACCAGAAAGTGACCTGACCTACACCCGACCTGCACCAGATTCCACTAGACACAACCTTGACTCAGGCCTGGCTCAAAATACCCTAGACTCGACCAGACTCAGATTTGAACCAAAATCAATCTTACCAAAACTCAAGTTGACTAGGAATCGACATGGCGTATACCCGACCTGATCCAGGGTCTATTAGATCCAGACTTAATTAGACCCAGATTCGAGTAGACTCAAGCCAGACCTATGTGACCAAGAGTCGACTTTATCCAGAATAGATATGATTCAGTATTAATCTGACTCAGACTCAACCCAATTCAAAATTGACCTCCCCAGATTCGACCACACCCAGACGTGACCTAAATTCGATCTGACTCAAAATTAACCTTACCAAAAATCAACATGGTTCAGCACCGACCTAGCACAAACTCGATTAGACCCATGCTTGACCTAAGCCAATGTTAATGTGACCCAGGCTGGACGTAACCTTGAGTCAACCTAGCCCAGAATGAACCTGACCTAGAATCACCCTGACCCAGAATGAACCTGACACAGAATTAACCCGACATAGTACCAACCTGACTCAAGATCGACCTGCCTTAGACTCAATCAGGCCAAGACGTGATCCAAAAATTAATCTAGTCCAAAACCAACTTTACCAGGAATTGACCTGACATATAAACGATCTGATCCACACCCAACCTGGCCCAGGTTCGATTATACTTGGACATAACCCGAGCAAAACTTAACTCAGATTCGACCTAGTCCAGAACTGTTTTGAGGCAGAATAGACCTAACACAGGATTTACATGACTCGGAATCGATCTGACCTAGGATAAAAAATAACTAGGATAGACTTGAGCTAGAATCAAACTGACACAGAAATAATCTACCACAAAATTGTATTGACCCAGCTTAATGCAGAATCAATATGCGCCAGATTCGGACAGACCCAAACGTAACCCAGATTTCATCTGACCTAAATTCAACTTCACTTTGAGTCGACCTTGCCTGCGCCTGACTTGGCCTGTGCTCGACTCGACCCAGATAAAACCCTATCTAGATTTAACGAGACTCAGAGTCGACCTCACATACAATCAACCTTGCCTATGATCAATTTTTCGCCGGTGACACGACCTGTGTCATATTCTATCAGGCCTATACGTGACCTAAACTTGATCTGAACCAAATTCAACACCGATAGAACCCGACTTTTGGAACACCTGATTTGGGTGAGATTTGACTAGAGCCAAATGACTTAAGCCAGACTTAGTATAACCCAGAGTCGACCTGACAGAGTCAACCTTATCCAGGATTAATATGAACCAGAATAGAACTGAACCAAAATCGTCCTAACAGAAATTTTATCTGCTCCAAAACTAATCTTACCTAAAAATCACTTCACCTGAAAATTGGCCTGCTCTAGACTCAACTTAAAGCAGAATAAACCTGCCCTAGATTCGAACAGGTCCATGTGTGACTCAAACTTGAGTAGACCAAGATTTCACCTGACACAGAATAGACCTGATCCAGATTCGAATTGACTTATAATTAGTATGACCCAGAATCGACCTAACTTAGAAACGACCTCATCCAGACTCATACTGGCCCAGAATCGAACTGACTAAGAGTCGACGCAACCCAGATTCGTCCTGATCCAGATACAGCCGGTCCAGAGTCGACCTAATTTCGACCCGGCTGAGATTCAAACTGACCCAAAGTCAACCTATCCCACACGCGACCTGAGCCCTCCCGGATTCGCCCTGACCCATTTTCGACCAGGCCCAAAATCAAGCTGACCTAAAACCAACATGGCCCACACCCGATCTGGCTCTGAATCAAACCAACCCAAACTCAGCCTGACCTAGATTTGAACTGACCCCGACTCGACCCGAGTCAACCAGAGGCAGACTCGAACTAACTCAAACTCAACTCAGGCACAGACACTGAATTTCTACTGTTTTTCTCTTTAACAAGTGGACTGTCTTGATGCCGTTTCTGAATTACGATTAACACATAAAAGATAAAGTCGCTGGTAAGCTGCAATCCATAACAACAACAATAACAACTAAAAAGTAACATACTGACCGCCAGGTAACACTCGCTGTTTGATACAACTCCCTTTATCACAACTCATTTTATGGCTTGTATTCTGGCCAAAGACAAGCTATTTAACTCAGATCAAGGGGCGGATTCTGGCCTAAAGAATGGGGGGGCTTGATTTCTCACGACTTGCTGAAGGTCGTCCCCGACCATCTATAAGCAGACTGGGGACGTCATAAAGCTGGAAAGGATAATACAAAACCTTCCGAGTTAATGAAAATCTTCCGTGTTAACGAAAGACCTTCCTAATCAACGAAAATCCTTCCGAATTAGTGGAACTTTTAATCCGAATTGATGAAAATCCCTCAGCCTTGAAGAAGAAGAAGAAGAAGAAGAAGAAGAAGAAGAAGAAGAAGAAGAAGAAGAAGAAGAAGAAGAAGAAGAAGCAGAAGAAGAAGAAGAAGAAAAAGAAGAAGAAGAAGAGGAGGAAATTAACTCCGATCCAACCCGAGTTAACGAAAATACTTGTGAGTAGACGCAACGCGACTGATCTTGACCACGAGGGGAAGTTTTCTGAGAAGTTGAGTTATATCTAATTGATTAATTATTCATGGAACCTGAATTATATCTATTCTATCAGTTGATAGGAGTTGCAGTCCCGTGTTAAGACGTTGCATCATGGATGTTCTCGCCAGCAAATTTATTGTATATATATATATATATATATATATATATATATATATATGTACACATATACATATATATATATATGTATATATACACATATATATATATATATATATATATATATATATATATATATATATATATATATATATACATATATGTATGTATGTATATATATTACAGGTGAAAAATGTAATCACACATTTGTCAATAACGTAGAAACCACTGTTGGAGTAGAAAAGACTGGAAACGGGGAATCTATATATTTCGATTGCAAACTGCAATCCTCTTCAGTAGATACAAATAAGAGAGAGGGCGTACTGTTTAAGTAGCACCCTTAACAAAAGAAAGGGGAACATGGGAAGATATCTCTACCCACTTCTCACTCCGTATGTGAGGTCAGGAGGCAAATGAGCTTTCACTAGGTTGGAGATGAAGAGTCCGGACATTATGTCCGGGGACCATTGCCCCTTTGAAATATTCATGTTGGGCTGAAATTCAATGATCGTAGATTCTACCATTTTTCTCCTGAACTCACATCTGGATTTATAAATAAGCTCAGCTCTGTCCCAATCTAAACAATATTTAAATTGCTTAACATGTTGGAACACAGCTGAGCTATCTTGTGCATATTTAATGGAACGTTTATGTTCAATCATCCTGGTATTCAAATCCCTTCCAGTCTGTCCGATGTAAACTAAGTCACAACCTTTACACGGAATCGAATAAACCCCTTGGCTCTGTTCTTCTTTTAACCTTTGATGGACATTTATCACCTTTTTATTAATGGTGTTAGGGTAATAATTAATCAAATTTAATTTGTCTTTGGGAAGAAACTTGGTCGAGGGAATGAATGATTCAGAAAAGGGAACGATTAAAGAGCTCTTACCCAATGAAAAATTAGAGGAAGTGGGGGTGGTGTTGAAAAAATTGGATCTCGCTCGGCTGAGGGCTTTGACCAAGAACCAATCCGGGTAAGCTAAATTACTAAGTTGAGATTTTATAATGTTAAATTCTCCTTCAAGAAACTGAGGGCTGCAAATTCTAAGAACTCGAAGGAATAATCCTGAAGCGACGCTACTTTTTACTTTGTCTGGGTGACTGCTGAAAAAATGAAGATAACTACCAGAATGGGTTTCTTTTCTATAGACGGTAAAAGCAAGCTTGTCTCCGTCACGAACAATAAGAACATCTAAAAAGGGTAGCTTACCTTGTTCTTCCCATTCAACTTTAAACTTAATGTTGGAGGCTAAGGAATTTAAATTAGCAAAGAAGTTATCGAATGAGCCCCAATTTTCATCCCAAAGAGTGAAAATGTCATCTACGTATCTATATATATTGAGACATTCTGACAGGTTGACGTAAGCGGAGTAGGAAACACAGGAGTCGTCTTGAGTTTATTCCTGACTAGTTTCGCAGGTATGTAGACCTGCGAAACTAGTCAGGAATAAACTCAAGACTAAGACCCTGTGTTTCCTACTCCGCTTACGTCATATATATATATATATATATATATATACATACATATATGTACATATATATATATATATATATATATATATATGTGTGTGTGTGTGTGTGTGTATATATATATACATATATATATATATATATATATATATATATATATATGTATATATATATATATACATGCTAATAAGAACACGGGCGCGTGTGTTTACTTGTGCAAAGTAGACCAACTTGGAAAAAGGAACTAACGAAGCAGAGCGTTTTCGTATATTACATATTCAGTGCAAAAAGTACATAGTCATAGAAATGCAGGGATTATATATAAATAAAAAAGGAACAAGGACAGTTTGAATAAGGGTAGCGGACAATTACCCACTGGAAGGCGGTAGGTCAATGTCAATACACTAATGATGGTGGGGCGACCTTAGGTAACAGTCGCAAGGGACAATGCGTTCACTAATGATGGTAGGGCGACATTAGGTCACAGTCGCAGGGTTACATTTTACCTGATATTACTTTACTTATTTCTTGACAGATAAAATTATCAAGTTTATATAAGCCCTTGTGTAGGTTGGTATTTTGATCACTGGTGGTATGGATCAAACTACACTCTATTAAGTTTCTTGCTATTATGATGTTAGTATAATAGATAGCCTGGGCATTACTCCAATCAACTGGATGATTATTTAACTCAATATGTTTGAATATTCCACTAGAATTATCACCATCCCTAACATTTTTCTTGTGTTGTTAATTTCTAATGTTTAAGGGTTTGGCAGTTTGACCTATGTAAAACTGATTACACATTTTGCAAGGAATTTTATAAATGCATCTTTTTTTAATTTCAATACTATTGTTGATGAGCCTATGTTTTACTGTGCTATCATTTTTAAAAACTACCTTTACGTTAAATATTTTTAATAATTCTGTGACACTTAACAAATTTTCTTGAAATGGCAAAATTAAAACATTATGATAACCAAAATGTAATTTAGGCTGAGGAGTTAAATATTATTTCATTGCAAAATTGTAAGCAATATTAAGGAATTCCTTAGGGCATTTTAATTCTAGTCCAATGTTAAAAGCATTTCTGATTTATCATCAATAAATTCAGGATTATTGTTATTGTTTATAATTATTATTATTATTATTATTATTATTATTATTATTATTATTATTATTATTATTATTATTATTATTATTATTATTATTATTATTATTATTATTATTATTATTATTATTATTATTATTATTATTATTATTATTATTATTATTATTATTACTATTACTTTTATTACTATTATTATTATTATTATTATTATTATTATCATTATTATTATTATTATTATTATTATTATTATTATTATTATTATTATTATTATTATTATTATTATTATTATTATTATTATTATTATTATTATTATTATTATTATTATTATTATTATTATTATTATTATTATTATTATTATTATTATTATTATTATTATTATTATTGTTATCATTATTATTATTATTACTATTATTATATGCAAGGGGGGACGGAGAGGGGGGGGTCACCGATTAAATGAAGCGGCCTTGCTGTGGATGTGCTGTGTCTTGCGACACTGCTTCTGACCCAGGGCGGTGAGCAGGGTGCAGGGATGACCCGCCATCCAGGAGGTGCTCAGATGAGAGGGAGGGTGGGAGGGGTGTGGAGTGTATTTAGGGATGAAATGGGTGGGAGTGTTTTTATGCCTTTCCCTTTTTGGCTACCTCCCTTGGAAGGGGGAAAAAGCCTTGGTATATGTATATGTATATGTATGTATGTATGTTGTTGTTATTATTATTATTATTATTATTATTATTATTATTATTATTATTATTATTATTATTATTGTTATTATTATTATTATTATTATTATTATTATTATTATTATTATTATTATTATTATTATTATTATTACTATTATTATTATTATTATTATTATTATTATTATTATTATTATTATTATTATTATTATTATTATTATTATTATTATTATTATTATTATTATTATTATTATTATTATTATTATCATTATTACTATTATTATTATTATTATTATTATTATTAATATTATTGTTATTATTATTATTATTATTATTATTATTATTATTATTATTATTATTATTATTATTATTATTATTATTATTATTATTATTATTATTATTATTATTATTATTATTATTATTATTATTATTATTATTATTATAATTATTATTATTATTATCATTATTATTATTATTATTATTATTATTATTATTATCATTATCATTATTATTAGTATTATTATTATTATTATTATTATTATTATTATTATTATTATTATTATTATTATTATTATTATTATTATTATTATTATTATTATTATTATTATTATTATTATTATTATTATTATTATTATCATTATTATCATTATTATTATTACTATTATTATTATTATTATTATTGTTATTATTATTATTATTATTATTATTATTATTATTATTATTATTATTATTATTATTATTATTATTATTATTATTATTATTATTATTATTATTATTATTATTATTATCATTATTATTATTATTATTTTTTTTTTTTTTTTATAGAAAATTTCTTTCATATCCATCTTTTGACAATTCAAGATATTAGAATAGTCATCTATGTTCTGAAGAATTTGAGAGTTTAAAAGGGTAACACTAAGTGAAGGAGCATCAATATTCTCCATATTATGATTTACACACATTTTTTCCGTTGTTAAGGGAGCCTTTCTCTAGTTACATATCAATGTAGGGCATAATTAGGTTAACATGAACTAGCTGAGTATCCATCCGCCGGTCTGGGGTACTAATATGTAATTATAGTCGAGATGTTTCTGAGTTGCTGCATAAGGACCTGTATATTTACTCTTTAAAGGATTTTACGAAATGGGAAGGGATAACAAAACTTTGTCTCCTGAAACAAAATTTCTGCATGTTTTCATTTCACCATACAGTTTCTTCATTTTACTCTAACTTGTCTGCAGGTTAGCTAAAGCTACTTTCCTTACTTCTGACAGTTTGGCTTTTAGATTTCTATGTACTGAGTTGCAGTTACTTTAAGGTGATGGGGGGATTCTTTGAACAATCCGTCCTTTAACACATTTAAAGGTCCTCGAATTTGTCTCCCATACTTGGGGACACTTACCCAAAGCAAAGCTTTCATCCCTGTCTCTTTTCGATTCCCTACACTATTTTTCTAACATGGTTTTGAACATTTGATGAAACCACTCTAGGTAACCTTGTGATTGAGGGTGTTAGCTGGATGACAATTTTAGAGTACTATCTAGTTCATTTAGAATTTGTCGAAACTAGTCACTACTGAAGTTGGTACCTCTATCGCATTGAATTTCTTTGAGAATACCTACAGAAGTAAATAGGTGTAGCAGACATTTAATGATACTTTTAGCATCAATCTTCTTCAGAGGATAGGCTTTAAGATACTATGTCGAGGCACACATTATCGTGAACAGATAATGGTTCTCTTTCTTCCTTTTTGGGAAAGGACCAACACAATTAATTATAACTTTATAAAAATTATTTGACACTACTGGGATAGGTTTTAAAGGAGCAGGAGGTATTACCTGGTTAGGTTTTGTAATTATCTGACATGTATGACAGGAATTTGCAAATTGAGTTAATTAAGTCAGATTTCATGCGAGGCTAGAAATAATGGTGTTATACCTTTTTGTTTGTTTTATGAATCCCTAAGGGGCCAGCCAACCCATCTTGGACTAACTCCATGATTGGTTTTCTAATAGATTCTGGAACTACTATTTGGTGTATTTCAGACCAGGTATCTAATTTCAGTAATTCAGGGGGACAATACACTCTCATTAAGACACCTTCATGATGGTAGAAGCAGGGAACTTTTTGTATTTGAGATTTATTCACTGAGTTAAGTTTGCATTTTGACAAGGTGCTAACAGCTTCCTGGGTTTTAATGTATCTCGGAAGGTTAGAAATACATCAGACTCACCGAAGGTTTTAAGTGATCTGGTTACTGCACAAACAATGAAAATGTGGGTTTGTCACTCTTCTAAGTTCTTAGTAAGACTTTTGACGAGTTGAACGCCAACCACAGTCAAGTTAGGGACCACCAATCTACCAGCAAATAATTTCCTAAAATTAATTGAACTCCTTTCACAGGCAACTCTCTATTATTCCCACTTTAGCAAACCCAGATACTAGATCCCTTTTTAGGGAGATCTTTGCCAGTTTCACAGTAGGATAAACCGACATATCTTGGTTTTCTACCCCAGGCAAACTATGTTTATATAGGATAGTTTGAGCAACAGCTGTCAAGCAAAACTGTAATATCATATGGGTCAATGTTATCATTTAGAGGCACGGTTCCCTGAATTTAAACTCACTGAAAATATCTTCGCGAGAGTTTAAGTGAGTGAGACTAACCATGGGTTCTGAAGGGAGATATTTAGACTTGGGTTGAAGTGCAGTCTTTGTAGACTTTTTGCATTTTGAATCATTATAGTTTGCGATAGAATGACCTGTTCTTTTGCAAGAGGAACAGTATACTTCAATAATCTGTCTACCACCCGGAATCTCAAAGTAGCTAAAGGAAGACTGTACATTTTCGTCCATAGGTCTATCTCTGGCAGGATAAGGCTTCAGTAAAAGTGAGTAAGAATCAGCTAACGGGCCGTTTTTCATGAGATCAGTTCCTTCATGCTCTTCGATACACACCATAACGTTATGTGGTATCTTTCTTTCGAACTCATTGAGAACTATTAAGTTAACTAGTTTGTCATAGGTATCAGTCCCAGTACTTCCAAACCACTTTTCTACTTTCCTCAGTTTTTTGGTAGCAAATTCTATGTACGCCATTGTTGTGGGCTTATTATAAGATCTTTAACCATCTGGGGTTATAGAATAAATGTCTAGAATAGAAGACTTAACATATAATCAGTTATTTCATACAGATTGTTAAAAGTAGTGGCGGCCTTACCCGTGAGTTTGGACTAAATCAACCATGGACATTCCGTGGTTTGGACTAAATCAACCATGGACATTCCGTGATTTGGACTAAATCAACCATGGACATTCCTAACGGAGCCAGTCTAAATGTTCAGCAGTTTTTTCAAACGTTCTGAAGTAACCGTTAGGATCAGCTTCATTGAATTCTGGAACAAGAGGTATATTCTTTGTTAGGTCAAATTTGACTGTCTTAGCTTTTTCTTCTTCAATTTGTTTTAATCCTAGTTTGTTTTTGTTTTTTGTTTTTCTTGTAACCTATGTCCAACATTTTTGTTTCTAAAAGTCTGTCCTGCTTTCTTTCTATTTTGTCCTGTTCTAACCTTTTTTTTTATTCTAAAAGTCTTTCCTATTCTCTTCCTATTTTGTCTTGTTCTAACTTTCTTACTCTAAAAATATTTCTTGTTCTTTCTTATTTCTACTCTAGCTTCATTTTCTCTAACTCTAACCTTTCTGGTGACCACTCACCAGGTGTCACTTGTACGTTAGGAACTGTGAAATTACTAGCCTCTCTGTCTATCTCTTCTACCTCACCATCTGGCTCATCGTCTCTCAATTCTAATTCGTCGTTTGTTGATTTCACTAAAGAGGAATCCATAGGTCGTCAATAGCTTGGTCAAGGAGGATTTGTTGTTTCACTAGCTCTTTAATTACTATGTTCTCTTGTTATCCCCAAGTTTCAAAAGATGTGTCAATGAACTTATAGTCGTCTTTCTTGACTTTCTTATCCTTTAGTGCTTCAAGGGAGTGATTTTTACAAATTACCTTACGTCAAATGAGACCATGTTCTGTATGCTTCAACAGAGACAGTTACCACTTGCCGACATGCGCGTATGTAAATGGCGACTGAAACTATCAGTTTGGACCAACTAGCCTTATTTACGTCAACAAGGTGGACTAGAAAAGGGGTAACTTTGAAACCTGTATTTCTGGCGTGAAGTAATTCTTTGATCAGGCAATGGACACCAGGAATTCCTAGTCTGACATCCTAGTGTAAAGATATTCGTATGAGTGAATCTGATTGCAGACGGAAGCGAAACAGAATCTGCCACATTATGTTTCATTTGGCCCGACTAAAATAATTACAATATGAAAGAAATAATCCCGGAAATGCAAGTTATTTGAGCAACAAGAGGCAAGTACGTTATGATTAATTATGAGGACCGGATGAAGCCCCAGACTTACATAGGGTTCTTTGGTTTAACTTTAGAATTTATGGATTCTCTTTTAACACTATTGGGAATTGTTAAAAGAAATTATGAGAGCAAGGCGTTGCATTTTGTCTCAGAAAGAGTATGATATGACTAACGGCAATGAACTATCCAGACGAACACTAATGTACTGGATATATTCTGATCAAACGTACTCGAAAACTTGACTCTTGGAGCTGTCTGCTAAGCTTATTAACGAAAAGAAATGCCGAGTTCTAATCCTTAAGATGGCCAGTACGAACCTTTATCAATGAAATACTTACTGTAGATATGAGTACGTGTCAAAATGTAGTAAACAATTTTAACTCAGGGGTTAATTGTATCATTGGTAAACAAATGTGTCACCCTTTACGCTACCTATGTGTGAAGTATACAAATACCAACATACTAAGGACTGTTAAATGAAATACATAGATCCTGGACACGGGCCCCGCTGGTCATGGTTTGGAAGGCTTATGCTTACAAAGCATCATAAGATCGATCTAACAAAGAATATAACGGTCCAGAGACTCTTAAATTGATACGAATCATAAAGAGACTTTAGGGCTCAGGTCAGGCCCAGATGTGATAGAATACGAGCAGGTTACTAGGTAGTTTAGTGACAAGAAGGAAGTTACAAACATACGAGCGTTTAGAACTAATTACAAGATTAGTTTTAATTTTAAACAGAGAAAACAAGGTACACAAAATAAACAAAGGGAAATTTCGTAGCAAGTTGACATGACATATTATACAAAATATAATATGCACAATACAATAAGAAATAATAATAAGAAGAAAATCAAAGTCCTCATAAAACTAATAAACAGAGTATTTGTTATGGGCAATATCACAACTATCAGAGTGGAGAATTTAGCTCAATCCTGCCAGAGGCCTTACTAGGACTAGGTCGATCGCTTCAGGGCGAATAGGAATTCGTGCAATTCCTTCTTCTTCTTCTTCTTCTTCTTCTTCTTCTTCTTCTTCTTCTTCTTCTTCTTCTTCTTCTTCTTCTTCTTCTTCTTCTTCTTCTTCTTCTTCTTCTTCTTCTTCTTCTTCTTCTTCTTCTTCTTCTTCTTCTTCTTCTTCTTCTTCTTCTTCTTCTTCTTCTTCTTCTTCTTCTTCTTCGTCGTCTTCTTCTTCTTCTTCTTCTTCTTCTTTCTTCTTCTTCTTCTCCTTCTCCTTCTTCTTCTTCTTCTTCTTCTTCTTCTTCTTCTTCTTCTTCTTCTTCTTCTTCTTCTCTCTTCTTCTTCTTCTTTCTTCTTCTTCTTCTTTTTCTTCTTCTTCATGCTGTGCTAGGCTCCTATGCCAACTGCACTATATCACACCTCCCCCCCCCCCCATCGTTCTCGCAGAGGTGATGCTGGGGGCCAGGGCATCCGAGAGCCGGGGGGGTGGGGTTGTCGCGCGCGAGGGCCGCGGGTCCACCGGCGAGGGAAATGGCGCGACGGTGGCGGCGTCGCCAGGGATCGGGGCCACAGGACGGAGATGTCGTCGATTGCGCCACCAGATTCTTTCGCTCGGGAGGCAAATTTCGTAGTCCCTAGACCTGCCGTGCCCCATGACCACGCCGACCTTCTCCCACCGGAGGGACGTCCGGTCCTGAATCCGCACGAGTTGGCCGATGCCCAGGGCGGGGGTGGGGGGGAGGCGTTTTCGTCGTTCCACCGGAGAGTCTGGGTGGCCAGAGCCGCGGCCCTGCGATCGCATTCTTCTGAGCAAGATTGCCATTCAGGAGAGAAGGACTCCGGGTGGGCCGGGATGCATGTGCGGAGGGGGGCGTCCGTATAGGATCTGGGCAGGTGAGCGGCCGGCCTGGGACGGGGTTTTCCGTAATTTAAGGAGACCGCGGTCGAACTCCTCGCAGTCGATGTTGCCGGTGGGCGCGGTCTTAAGGATGATGTGCTTAGCTGCCTTGACCGCGGCTTCGGCCTGTCCATTAGACTGGGGTAGTTCGGGGAGGTGACAAAATGGTGGACGCCCCAGCGTTCCGTCAAGCGGTTGAACTCATGGCTGGTAAAGGGGGGGCCACCATCGGTGCGAAGGCGGAGGGGGACGCCGATCTCCCGGAAGTTGCAACAGAACTTCAGGATATATCTGGTAGCAGCCGTGTCCTGGCCGTAGGGCACGATGACGGGCCAACCTAAGAGCCTGTCCGCTATAACTAGGAATGACTTTCATGCGACGTGAAAGAAGTCGGCTGACACGGACTCGAAGGGCCGGGTGGGGTGGTCGTCGCACAGCAGGGGTTTTCGCTGCTGGCTGGGGCACAGCACCTGGCAAGTCTCGCAGGCCTCCACCGTACTCATGATGTCGGAGTCAATGCTGGGACAGAGGACGGTTTGTTGAGTCCGGCGCTTGGTGGCTTCCACGCCGCAGTGGCTGTCGTGGAGGTGGGCCAGAGTGCGCTTCCGTAGAACGGTGGGGACCACGATACGCTGGCCGTAGAGCACCAGATCCCCGTCAGCAGAGAGGGTGTCCCGGAGCCTCCAGTACGGAAGGACGGAGCTGGAGAGGGCAAGACGGTTGGACGGGAACCCGGAAGACACGCAGGTAAACAGGTGGACGTAGGCGGGGTCCACCCGTGCCGCGGCCCGAAGTTCCTTGAGTGTCCTGTTGGTGTCGGGCGACGGGCCGTCCCCGCGAGCGCCGGCGTTACCAACGACAACGCTCCTGACAAGCGCGGCGTCCTTCTCGCAGTCGGTCTCGTCCTCCGGCGTAGGGCGGGAGACCGGAGCTCGTGAGAGGGTATGCAGATGAGAGCCTCTCCTTGAGCCGCTGTAGGGGGGGGGTGTTCTCGATGGCGTCGAGGGTGTATGTGTTGAGGATGGAGATGAGCGGATGATGGTCCATCAGGAACACAAACAA
>NC_134803.1:3079977-3099977 GCF_046742065.1 Oratosquilla oratoria | reverse complement strand
AAATAAACCATTGTATGGGTCCATAAATGTTATTTATATTTGTGAAATTAATGTTGCCACGAACCATGATAGCTTTTGTAAGAAGAAAGCATGTTAATGTAAAATGATTGTATATTTTTACCAAATGTTGAAATATTGGTTATTTTCATTTAATTTTATTGCGGGAGGAAATAGATCATTCACAAAATCCTACGTTTTTTGCAGATAAACCCCTATAACCATATATATTCTGAAGATAAATAAACTAGATACATTTCTTCACCTTTTAGCTGTAGACATTTATTG
The DNA here is from genome assembly GCF_046742065.1 of Oratosquilla oratoria. Classification (NCBI taxonomy): domain Eukaryota; kingdom Metazoa; phylum Arthropoda; class Malacostraca; order Stomatopoda; family Squillidae; genus Oratosquilla; species Oratosquilla oratoria. The sequence goes on along the minus strand of NC_134803.1, from coordinate 3,099,692 downwards.
TCAATCCACACACACACACACATGCACATACACACTCACGCAAAAGAATGCGTACATATAATATTTGTCTTCGTGTATGCATGTATTTTCAAACTAGGGTTTCCCAACTTTCGAGAGGGGGGTCACACCTGGGAGGGGGAATGTTTAAATATATATTTCATTTTAAAAAATATATATTTTGTTTAGGGTTAAGGGTTAAAGTTAGGTGGTTTATAGTGAGGGAACATGCCACTACTGTAGTCTCCCCTTAAGTCGCATATTATTTTTGTGACACATGAATTAATATGATTAAACAAACCATTGTATGTGTTCATAAATATTATTTATATTTGTGAAATTAGTGTTCCCACAAACCATGATAGCTTTTGTAATAAAAAAGCATATAAATGTAAAATGATTGTATAACTTTACCAAATTTTGAAATATTGGTTATTTATATTTAATTTAGTGCAGGCGGAAATTGAATAATCACAAACTCCTCCTAGGTTTTTGCAAATAAACCCCTATAACCATATATATTCTGAAGATAAATAAACTAGATACATTTCTTCACCTTTTACCTGTAGACATTTATTGTCAATACACACACACACGCGCACGCAAAAGAACGTGTTCATGATATTTGTTTTTGTGTATATATATATTTTCAAACTAGGGTTTTCCAACCTTCGGATAGGGGGGCGCACAGCTGGGAGGGGGACTCTTTAAAGATATATTTCATTTAAAAAAATATTTTGGTTAGGGATAAGGTTAGAGTTAGGTGTGGTATGGTTAGGGATTATTCACGCACTCGCAGCAACGCGCGGGTAATTTGGCTAGTATATATATATATATATATATATATATATATATATATATATATATATATATATATATATATATATATATATATATATATATCCTAAAACTATACTGTTCCTCACCAATTACTCCCTGTTCCTCTCCTAATTCTCTCAATCAAGGCCCTCCTATAAGCTTTCCCAACTACATTCAATAAGCTGATCCCTCTGAAACTACTACACTCACACTTGTCCCCCTTTCCCTTGTAAAGCGGAACGATACAAGTACTCCTCCAGTCCTCCGGCACTCTACCCTGTCTTAAGCAAACATTAAATCACCAGCCAGTCCACCATAACTGTACCTCCTTTCTTCAGACATTCTGCATAGCATCCATCCAACCCGTCATCTTAACAGCTGTTTTCACCTCATCTTTCCCTATTTCTCATCCATTTTTCTCACTCATCACTCTCATTTTCTTAGCGCTTCCCACTGCAACTATCTTTCCCTCCCTATCCTCCTTTCACATTTAGCAACTCCCTAAAATACTCTGCTCCCCTTCTTCTCACTACCCTCTCTTCCATTATCATCTCTCTATCTGCACCTTTTACCTTTTCTTCTCTACTTGATTCGCCTCCTCCTTCTCTTTTAATTTCATTTCAAAACATCTTTTTATTACTTTTAAAATTTTGTCATACTCTTACCCCATTTCACATCTGCTCTCATCTTTGCCTCCTTTATATTATGCTTAATTTCCCTTCTCTTTACTTTGTACCTCTCATACGACTCCCTCGTCCTAATTTGTAGCCAATCTATGAATGCCTGTTTCTTCTCTTCTACTCCCTTCTTTGCTTCCTCATCCCACCACTCACTACCCTTCCATCTATTTCCTCCCACCCTACTTGTTCCACACACCATCTTTTTGCACCTTATGACTCCCTCCTTGAACCATCCCCATTCCTCCTCCACTCCTAGTTCTACTCTATCCATCATTCCCTCCCACTCCTCTCTCAGCTTCTTCTTTTATTCATTCTCCTTTTCTTTCTCATTTAAGCAGTTCACTCTAAGTACCTCCCTACCTTCTGCTCTTTTCCTCTTTTTCCACCTATTCTCCACTCTCAACTTACCTTCCACCAGAAAATGATCTGATATTCCCCCACTCTCTCCCCTTAGAATATGTACATCCTTAACTCTTCCTACCATACTCCTGGTCACCACTATATAGTCTATTAACGCTCTATCTGCCACACTTCCATCCACCACCCTCTCCCATGTGTACTTCTGCTTGACTTTCTTCCTAAACACTGTATTTGCTATCATCAACTCTCTTTCAAGACACATTTCCACCGTCAATTCTCCACTATGATTTTTACCTGGAACTCCATACTTCTATTGGTTTGTTTTCTATCCTAGCATTAAGTTCTCCCAATACAACTACATTGACATTTCTCCCTAATCCCTCTATGCACTTATTTATGTCTACCCAAAAAGCCTACCTTTCCTCTACGCTCTTCTCACTACCAGACCCATACGCACATACAAAAACCCACACTTCCCTTCCCAGCTTCACCTTCAACCACATTAACTTTAATGAAACCTCCTTCCACTCCACTACACGCTTACATATCTCTTCACTTACTAGTATAGCCACCCCTCTTCTCCCTTGTCCCCTCTTCACTCCTGAGCCCCTCCCAGCTACACTCCCAAACTGACACTCGCCCTTCCCTTTCATTTTAGTTTCACTCAAAGACAGCCCATCCATTTTTATTCTCATAAACATACTGCCTATCTGCCTATATATATACATATATATATACATGTATATATATATATATATACATATATATAAATATATATACGTATATATATATATATATATATATATATATATATATATATATATATATATATTTATATATATATGTGTGTGTGTGTGTGTGTGTGTGTGTGTGTGTGTGTGTGTGTGTGTGTGTGTGTGTGTGTGTGTGTGTGTGTGTGTGTGTGTGTGTGTGTGTGTGTGTGTGTGTGTGTGTGTGTGTGTGTGTGTGTGTGTGTGTGTGTGTGTGTGTGTGTGTGTGTGTTTAATTTGGGAGTTTTAAGCTCCCACGGGCTTTGGTTGTGAGCCCGTTTGGTGGGTGATTTGACTTATGAGTGTGTGTGGGCCCAACCACACACACTCATACATTCACAAGATGTGCATACGTATGTGGAATACGTATGCACATCTCGGTGAATGCACCTTTCCCAACGTGAACTGTATTCGGTGTTTAGTGAATAGGTAACAATGATGTAATAAATTTTAAGAAAAAAAGGGGGGTGATTCAATGTATGAGTGTTCGTGGTTTAGCCACGCCCACCCATACATTTACCGGATGTGCATGCCTATGTGAAATACGCATGCACATCTCGGTGAATTCACCCTTCCTGACATGAACGGAGTACAAGTGGAATAAGTATAGAAATTTAAAGGGGGAGCTGACACTCCACCAGCCGACGCAGTTCATAATCGCTTAGGTGGCGGCATAGGCGACGCACAAGACCCTCAGATGTTGTCGGAGGCCCTCTCCTCAGAAAAACAGTTGCGGGGCAATGCTGGAGGTAATGCTTCAGGGTGGCTTCAGGGTGGCTACAGTGGTGGCATCTTCTTTCAGCAGGTGTTGAATTTCTCTTTATTTCCCAGAAACAACGGTCCTCCAGAGGCAGACGGAAGAGCAGAGTTTCCACTTTTCTAGGTGTGGAGCGAGGAAGTACAATGAGCTCATAGTCTGTGACTGCCCTGTACCACCTCGCCCTCTCTGACTCCTCTGCCTCCAGTCTGTGCTGAAGGAACCGTTGTACCTGATTTAGAGCCCTGGTGCGTAGGTGCAACTGATTTCTGCTGAGAGAGACGACAACATCGACGGCGGGTCTTTGGCGCGCCGCTTCAGCTGCGGCGTCGGCTAGCTCGTTACCTGGGACGCCCACGTGGCTCGGCACCCAGTTGAGCGTAACACTCCTGCCTTTGCTGATGCAGCTTCAGCAGGAGTGCTAGGATGGAGGTCAGTAGGCGTACATTGTCGCTGGGCTGTGTCGATTCCAAGCTGCCTAGCAGAGACTGTGAGTCCGTGTGGATCACTACAGGACCAGCTAGAGATATTAGAGCATGCTCTAACGCTCCTTGGACCGATATGGTCTCAGCTTGGAGAGTGGACGCATGATCGGATACTCTCCTCCCGAAGGTCAAGCCATCCGTCACGAAGGCAGCCCCCGCACTGCGAGGCCTGTTGGGGTCTACGGAGCCATCCGTGTAATAGACCGCCATTCCAGGTTCCGACAGTGCGCGGATGCCTTGTAGGGCCTGCGCTCGTACTCTTTCCTGATCACATAACTTCTTCTTACTGGGAAGCTTTGTGACAACGAAGGTTGCAGGTATCGGCAGCCATGGTGGTGGGGGCTTGAACTCTGGGTGTGGAGAGTCCCTACCCTTCTCAAGAAGAACGCTGGTGAGCCTGAAGGAGTCCAGAAGTCCAGCCGCCTGTGATAGCCAGGTATCGGAGTGGAGAAGAGTATCCAACCGTCCCAGAGCTATCACAAGGCTCTGACTTAGCTCAATTATCCTGGGGCTCTGGACTATCTTGGCGAGAAAGTCGACCTCCAGCCTAGTGACCCGTGATGGTTATGAAGGCAATGAAGCCTCCATCTGGAGGTTACCGATCTTGGTCCAAGGTTGAGCTCACAGGATAATCCTTGCTGCGTCATTTTGGCAAGGCTCCAGGTCTTCAAGCTTGGCAGTCGCCACATTTATGAGAGCTGGGGCAGCGTAGTCCACCAAGCTGCGGACTGCGTGCACATAAAATGTGCGAAGGACCTGATGCGTGGTACCAAGTGCCTTCCCCGTCATTGCTCTCATAAATGTGGTTCTTGCCTTCAGTCTCTCCTTGAGATAGGCTAGTTCCCTCTGAAAGGTGAGCCTCTCATCAATCCAGACCTCCAGGTACTGATACTGGTGAACCCAGTCCAGCCTAAGGTCCTGGATGGTGAGGTGCTCCCCCTCTTTCCAGAGTCTTAATGCCATGGCCTTCGATTTTGTAGGGGAGATCTTTAACCCTAACCTGCAACATTCTGTCGCTACAGTGCTTAAACAGCGCTTAGCCCTGCTGAAGCACCGCTGTTTCCCAGTAATTATGAGCGCAATCTCATCTGCATAGCAGATGACCTTGCACCCATTGGGTAGAGGTAGTTCCAAAATGTTGGGGACGAGCACATTGAACAGAGTGGGGCTGAGGAACCACCCCCCCCTGAGGAGTGCCATTCTCCAGCATTCTGGCCTCTGATATATAACCCTGAAAGCGTACTTTCGCAGACCGGTGACTGAGATAGTCAGCAATCCAAGAAAACAGCTTGCCTTTTACGCCCTTGCGAGCAAGGGTGTCTAATATCACAAGTGGACTGGCCAGCTCAAACGCTTTTTCCAAATCCAAAAAGACCACGATGGACGGTGTACCACTGACAGCATTGAGAAGTGTTGCTATACTGTTTGCTGTGCCAGTGCCCTTGCAGTAAGCATGGATATTCTCATGCATTGGGCCCAGTTTCCACAGCAGCCTGTTTAGCACCATCCTCTCCGCTCTCTTCCCCATGCAGTCTGTCAGGCTGATGGGGCGATAAGCACTAGGTTCCTTTGGCTTTGGAATTGGCGTTATGATTGCCGTCTTCCAGGCTGTTGGTAGCTTGCCAGTCCTCCAAGACGCGTTTATCACCCTTAGAAGTGCCTCGTCACCCGCTGGCCCAAAGTGGGTCAGCATGGAATAGGTGATGAGGTCTTCTCCAGGTGCCGTGTCTGAGCTGGTCCTGTGCGTGACCCGTAGCTCCTGAAGCGTAAAGCTAGCGTCAGTATCATCCTATCGACTCACCATGTCCTCAACACTATGACGCCTCACTCCTTGGAGGTCCTGCAGTGTGTCTTGAACACACTGCGGGAGTGAGGTGCTGCTGGAGTGAGAAACAAACTCCTGCACCAGCCGCTGCGCCTCAGCATTAGGGGCATGATGAGTGCGTCACGGTCGAGTCCTGCCAGTAGCTTTACGGAGCTTAGACCACAGCTCTGCTAGGGAGGTGCAAGCGTTAAAGCCCTCACACCATTCAAGAAATTTAGCTCTTCTGGCATCTGCAGATATGACGTGAGCGCCATGAACTGCAGCGCGCAAGGTGGCCAATTTGGTCTGAGTTCGGCGCCGTCGGAAAACACGCCTGAGCATATTCACCCGATGTTGGCTTCTCTCACCTCGGGGGTATAGTACCAGCTGTTCTTATGTTCTCTGGGGGACTGGCGAGTCTTTGGGATGGCTCTGTTGGCAGCCACCTGAATGGCTGCAGAAAAGTCAGCTTCTAACGTTTCCACGTCCTGTGGTGGAACGTAGGACGCTACCCATTCTTCAACAGATCTCTCAAACACTGGCCAGTTTGCCAAAGCTGTCTTCCACCTGGGAACAGGTAATACAGCTGGTATGGGTGGTGCATCCCGTATGTGCACAGAGACACCGAAGTGATCGCTAGTGATAATAGGATGCACCTCCCAGGTTACCCTAGGGAGGAGAGTGGCCGTCGCCAAGGTCAGATCAAGTCGTCCACCATGCACGTGCGTCGGATTTCCATCATTCAACAACGCAATGTCAGGGCATTCATCTAATACGTAATTTAAGTGGCGCTCTCTGGCCCCTGTATATGTTGTAGATGGTGTACGTTTTGTGGGCCCGATGGAGTCGAACCGCAAGAACTTCTACACCATCCCCACATGATACAGGGTCCATGATCTCACTACGGGGGATGGATGATTTGACTAAGATCATGCACCCCCTAGTAGTGGGTAAGCGAGGGAGGGAGAAGATGCGATATCCCGGAAATCGCACCTCATCGCTCACCAATGTCTCCTGGAGAAGTATGATATCGTAATCATGCTCTTGCGCAAGCGCAAGGAGATACGAGCTTTTGCTGCGGAACCCGTTTACGTTCCACTGTAGCAACCTGAAGTGATTATTGAACAGGATGATGTTCTTCCCTGTCTAATTCCATGACGTCTTCATCTTGTCCTACCCGATGATATCGTAATCATGCTCTTGCGCAAGTGCAAGGAGATACGAGCTTTTGCTGCGGAACCCGTTTACGTTCCACTGTAGCAACATGAAGTGATTATTGAACAGGACGATGTTCTTCCCTGTCTAATTCCATGACGTCTTCATCTTGTCCTCCATCGGTCAGAAGACAAGATGGGTTACGACTTTTGAACAGTGGGGGTGTTTTCCTCCTCATCAGAAGAGGAGTCTTCAAGCCGCAGAGTACATACACGGTGTTGGGGCTTGGCAGGAGGCACTTTCCTCGTCTTCGTTGTGGACGCTTTGTCAATTGTAAAAGTGGGTGCGGCGGGCTTGGGGGAAGTGGAGGGGGATGAGGAGGAGGTAGAGGCAGGGGAGGATGCGGGGGAGGAATCAGAGGAGAAGGCAGGAGAGGAGGCGGAAGATGAGGAGGTAGAGGGGGAGGGAGTCCTCTCCTTTCGGCTAGGTTTCTTGGACGGGTTCCTTTTCTCTTTGAGGAGCTTGAGCACGTTCTTGACGGCCGTATCTACCATGGCTAGTGTCTTTTCTGGATCACTTTCCCCTAGGGTGGTTGCGATTCCAGAGACTACACCAGTCACAATCAGTTCAATATCATCCTCCCGCAGCGGGATGATATCAGACGGATACTGAGGGGGAGGGGCCTGCCGCTCCTGTGCTCGTGGGGTAGGTACTGGGGGCGTGGGTCTGGGAGTAGGGGTGGGCGCGGGTTTGGAGGAGGTTGTGGGTTTGGGAGTGGTCGTGGGTTTAGCCGCAGTTGCTTTCTTTGGAGCTGTCTGTTTTCTTGTGGTTGTGTGTGTGGGAGCTGGTTTGAGTCCGGGAAAGTGTTCCTGATTGTTCATATCAGGAGCACTGGGTGTAGATGTCTGTGTTACGGTGGTGCTTCCTGCTGCCCCATACAAATGTCCCTGGGGGGGCAGGTATGAAGTCCTGTTGCTTCTCTGTCCTCTCCTTACAGGCGATGGCCTGAACTTTACGCACTGCACAAGAGGTATTCCAGGCGTGGTGCTTCTTACTGCAGTTGGGGCATTTGGCAACAGTCTCAGTGCCAGCCTTGAACTTGTTAAGACAAGTCTCAGTGGCATGAGGCATGCTGCAAATACCGCACTTGGGCTGTTTCGAAGTGCAACTCGCCTGGTGATGACCATAGCGCTGACCCTGAAACAACGGAGAGGATCAGGGATGTACGTTCGTACATCATACCTGCCATACATCCCCAGGTCAATCTTGTTGAACGGTTCGCCTTTTATCGTTATGAGGACCTGGCGCGTAGGCGTCTTATCCCAGCGGCGCATTCTCGTGGCACAGATTACCTGAGCATGGTCCTCAATGGCCTCAGTCATATACGAGGTCGGGTAATCATGTACCACGAGTCGATGCTTCTTGTCTTCTGGGTTAAGCCGCTCCAGCTTCAGAGGCTTACCATCCAACGATGTTATCGCCTCCAGCTCCTCTACGAGTTGGTAATTGCTAGGTAGCAGCAGCAAGTTACCATCGCCGAGGCGACGGAGGGATACCAGCTTTCCATAGAGGGGGCCTTTCTCCAAAGCTCTCACCACCTCAAATGCAGTGTCGTATCCAGCCGAGGGGTGGGGAGCTTCTCACCCTGGTTACGAGGAGGGGCCACCACCACTGCAGCTTCATCATCAGATGAAGGCTCAGAAGCTGGAGCGCAACGCCTACGTTTGGTCACGCCTGCCGTGTTATCAGTACCCGCCATGGCGGCACTAATAACGCTAAGTCAAGGTAATCGCAATCAAATTCGTGAAAAAAGACGGAAATCTAAGGGGGCGGGGATTCGCGGGCGTTAACTAGCGCGTTGGTGCTAAGTCTAAACCTGTCTACCTCGCAAGCAGTCAAACGAACACGAGGCCCGAGTGCACCTAGAGCGTGCGAGACCGGGCTTGTCTTGATGGAAGTGGTCCCACCTCTCCCGCCGTAAAGGTGATTTTCAAAAGAACCACACGGGTTACGCCGATCGTGCAGGGAGAGTTATGCTGGGCATAATCCTGCCAGAGCGAGATTCCACAGAGAAGGGGGAATTACCTCGGGTAACAGTACTTTCAGTAAATTCAGCGGCAGCACGACAAACAGAGCTAGTGACTAGGGTATTTGCGGCTGAAAATGACGAGATTGACGTGGTGAGAAAATGGAACGGGGGTGTCCTCTTCATCCAGAATCTATCTTATCTCTGCGAGAAGCAAGCATTTCTGTTTTCTGTTCTGTAAAATTTGGGAAAATATTCCCACGGGCTTTAAGTGTGAGCCCGTTTGGAGGGATATTTGACTTATGAGTGTGTGTGGGCCCAGCCACACACACTCATACATTCACAAGATGTGCATACGTATATGAAATACGTATGCACATCTCGGTGAATGCACCCTTCCTAACATTAGCTGTGTGTTCAGTGATGGTGGTTTATGTAGCAAGTGGTGTAATAAGATTTGGAAAAAGTGGGGGATCTGGGTGTAGGCCTTATAAAGGAGGTCTAAGGCTCAGGCTGATCGGCCCGGGCCGAGTGCTGAACGCTGATTGGTCGCTGGATTCTTCTTCTGATCCCGACCTGAGCGAGTCTAGCACGCAGCTCTGGTGACCCGGCTCTGGCGGAATGCTGGCTGCTGATTGGCCGGGCGGTGTCGCTCGTGATCCTGGGTGAAGGGAATAAGCTCTGGATTGTCTCCTAGTCACAGGACGTGTTGACCGACTCACCTGAGCTAGGAAGAGGGGCTCGAGTTTCTCGTGGCGGCTGCTCGTGCTGGGGCTGGAGTCCATGGTGCTCATGTGGGCGGGCTGAGGGAAGAATGTAGTCGGAAGAGACTTGCGCATTAATGTTAGGGTGTCGGGAGGTGATGGCTACGGCTTCTGCAATTTGCATCTTTCTATAGTTCGATTCTTTGAGAAGGGTTGTAGTGGAATCGATCAATTTTTGTAGGGGCGGCTTCTGATCGTGATGATCGATGTAATATTGAAAAATAGCTCCTTGGTTTCTACGATATAGAAGGTGCCTTCTTAAGGTGGTGGAGGTTCTACCGATGTAAGTATTGGAGCCGTCACAGGGGCTCTCCTGGCAAGAGAATTCGTAAATTACATTAGTAGATGCTTCCTTGTGAGTCCTAGGAGCTGTATTGTTCCTCATGAAAAGGAATCTTGTGAGGTTTGGTTTGGCATAAATTCTCAAATCGATGGTATTGTTTGAGTCTGTTGGGGTGGCCCCTCTTTTTATGATGCCCCTGATGGCGTGGCATTCATCCTTGTATCGGTCATGATACCTGGATTGGTAGTAAATTGTGATTTTGCAATCAGGGGAGACTGGGGTCTGGGCAGGAGCAGTGAAATTATCTAGTTTCTTCCTAACGAGCCCCTCTATCATCTCTTCAGAATAACCATTATTGGTGAATAGTTGGCGAATACGCTCAAGTTCGTGATGGGTCTCAGTCCAGCTACTACAGTAGGTAAGGGCCCTATTGATGTAGGTAGCATCTACTGAGCGCTTATAAGCTGGAGGGCACTCACCACGGGCATTATGGCAACGGCCGACATTGGTGTCTTTGATGTAAACCTTCGTTCTAAAACCATTCTCATCTTTAGTGATGTCAATGTCAAGGAAGGGGAGACGTTTCTGTTTACTTTGCTCGCATGTAAAGGTTAAACAGGAGTTATACTGGAAGGCCGTCAATAAGCTGTTGGCGTCCTCGTCAAAAGGAGGTGGTGATGAAAAAGTCATCAATGTACCTGGCATAGAATCCAGGGGGAGGATGATTGTTGAAGACTTTTTTCTCCACTTGTGCCATATACATGTTGGCAAAGAGGACACCAAGGGGGGACCCCATAGCCACTCCATCCACCTGTTTAAATAGTTCCCCTCTGTGAGAGAGAAAAGGAGCTTCCTTGGTGCAAGTCTCCAGCATGGCTTTTAATATATATTCGGGGATGTTGAGCGCAGGGAGGTCACTTCTATAGACACGGTCCAATTTGATGTTGATGGTATCATCTACGGGGATATTCGTAAATAGGATTCAGCATCGAGCGAGGCTATGTCATGACAAGGTGGTGCCGTACGTAGCAGGTCAATGAGCTCAATAGCAGAGGAGACTGAACGGCATGTGGGAACATAGGGAGATAAAAGTTGGTTTAGTTTTTTAGTAACATGGTAGGTGGGTGTTGTAACTTGTGCTATAATGGGCCTGAGAGGGTTTCCAGGTTTGTGGGTTTTTACAGTCCCATAACAGTATCCCGGTTTAAAATCTCCTATCACTTTATGGAACAATCTAGAGGTTCTATTGGCTTTTTGAATAAGAGAGTTGATCTTTTTCTTGAGGATTTCACAAGGATCTTTTTGAAGGCGCTGGAATTTGTTGGGGTTCTCAAAGACAGAATCCATCTTCTGAGGGTAAGTATTATTGTCAAGGATGACGAAGACAGACGCCATATCTCCCTTACGGATGAAGTGAAGGCAGTTGTTAAGAGGATGAGAGCAGGTAAGGCACGTAGTCTGGATGGATGTCATGCAGAATGTCTTAAAAAAGGAGGTACAGTTATGGTGGACTGGCTGGTGAGGTTATTTAATGTTTGTTTAAGACAGGGTAGAGTACCAGAGGACTGGAGGAGTGCCTGTATAGTTCCATTTTACAAGGAAAAGGGGGACAAGTGTGAGTGCAGTAGTTTCAAAGGGATTAGCTTGTTAAGTGTAGTTGGGAAGGCTTATGGGAAGGTTTTGATTGAGAGGATTAAGTAAGAACAGAGCGAGTAATTGTTGATGAACAGTGTGGGTTTAGGACAGGTAGGGGTTGCGTACATCAGATTTTTGTGGTAAGACAGATATGTGAGAAAGCTATAGGAAAAGATAAGGATGTTTTGGGGGCTTTTGTGGATTTGGAAAAGTTTTGTGACAGGGTAGACAGGAAGTCACTGTGGGAGGTATTGCAGATATACGGGATAGGAGGAAAGCTTTTAGGAGCTATCAAGAGTTTTCACGAGACTAGTAGAGCGTGTGTCAGGATTAGAAATGGAATGAGTGAGTAGTTTGAGGTAAAGGTGGGACTTCGTCAGGGATGTGTTGTCACCACGGCTGTTCAATTTATACATGGATGAGGTGGTTCGAGAGGTAAATGCAAAGGTGGTGGGTCAAGGATAGGAGATGGTTAAAGAAAATGAAGAAAAGTGGGATTGAGAGAAGCGAGTAAATGCCTTGGTGGATTAAAAAGTGTAATGAGAAATAGACATTTGGGAATGAATGTTAAGAGGAGATTGTATGAAGCCGTGATTGTGCCGACAGCACTGTACGGGCCATAAACAAGGAACATAAGTGAAGAAAAGAGAACGAGTTTGAATGTGTTTGAGATGAGGTGTCTGAGAAGTATGATAGGGGTTACTAGGTTGGATAGAGTGAGATAATGAGGAGGTGAGGAGGAGAACAGGGGAGGAAATGAAGTTGGGAGATAGGGTGGATGAAAAAGTATTGGGATAGTTTGGACACATGGGATGAATGAGTGAAGAAAGATTAGTAAAAGTGGTGTGGAGGGCAGATGTTGAAGCAGTGAACATGAGGTGGCGACCTAGGATGAGACGGATGAATGGGGTAAAAGGGGCTTTGGGAAAGAGAGGTATGTCCGTTAGGGAAGGACGGTAGAGGACAGAAGGCAGGGGTGAATGGAGAATGGTTGTATATGGATAATGTGTGATGCATGAGGTGGAAAGGGTAGGGGATGGGGGGTGAGGGAGTATGTGTGAGAAACAATTGACGCTGCCCGAAGGAATTTCTCCCCGTCTTCTCATGTTCTGCATCAGGGGACGGAGAGTGGGGGTCGCCGATTTAATGAAGCGGCCTTACTGTGGATGTGCTGTGTCTTGCGACACTGCTTCTGACCCAGGGCTGTGGACAGGACGTAGGGATGACCCGTCATCCAGGATGTGCCAAGATAAGAGGGAGAGAAGAGGGTAGAAGGAGAGTGGAGTGTGATAGTGATGGAATGGGTGGAAGTGGTTGTTATACTTTTTATTCTTATTTATTTATTTATTTACTTATTTATTTATCTATCTATTTTTTGCTACCTCCCTTATGAGGAGGAAAAAGCCTTTGGTACACGTATGTATATATATATGTATATATATATATATATATATATATATATATATATATATATATATATATATATATATATATATATATTGGTAGGAGGCCATGTTGTATACATGATTTCAAGAAATCTACAGCGACAATGGCGTTGTTGAGTTTATATTGGAGCTTTAATTTCTCTCGTGCAACAAGTTTCTGTGATGGTTCCAAATAGCTGAGAAGGTGTCTTTTGGACACCTTCTCAGCTATTTGGAACCATCACAGAAACTTGTTGCACGAGAGAAATTAAAACTCCAATATAAACTCAACAACGCCATTGTCGCTGTAGATTTCTTGAAATCATATATATATATATATATATATATATATATACATATATATATATATATATATATATATATATATATATATATATATACAGTATATATATATATATATATACGTTTGTGTACGTGTGTGTGTGTGTGTGTGTGTGTGTGTGTGTGTGTGTGTGTGTGTGTGTGTGTGTGTGTGTGTGTGTGTGTGTGTGTGTGTGTGTGTGTGTGTGTGTTGTGGTGTGTGTGTGTGTGTGTGTGTGTGTGTGTGTGTGTGTGTGTGTGTGTGTGTGTGTGTGTGTGTGTGTGTGTGTGTGTGTGTGTGTGTGTGTGTGTGTGTGTGTGTGTGTGTGTGTGTGTGTGTGTGTGTGTGTGTGTGTGTGTGTGTGTGTGTGTGTGTGTGTGTGTGTGTGTGTGATACCTCCTACAATTTCCAGAGTTCTTAATAGTTTTTTTGTGTAGTACTATATCAAAAGCTTTTTTTAAGTGTAGGAAAGCACAATCAGCCCATTCGTCCCTTTCTTGTATTATATCTAATAGTTCTGAGTAGAAACAGATATAATTTGTGCTACATGATCTTCCCTGTCTAAATCTAAATTGTCTAGGATTTAGTATATTGTTCTCCTCCAGATGTTTTATCCATCTATTTTATATATATATATATATATATATATATATATATATATATATATATATATATATATATATATATATATATATATATATATATCTATATATATCTTTTCCACAAATGTTAGCTACCGTGGTTATAAAGGAAACCGGTCTGTAATTTGTTGGATCTTCCTTATCTATTTTTTATATACTGTTACGATATTGGCATATTTCCAGTTATATGGTATTTTTCCTTCTTTGGGTGAACAACTTATTATATTATATATTATGCGTACTAGATCTTATTTACATTATTTTAGTGTCCACTTTGCAATACCACCTGGGCCGTTCAATTTCCTGACATCAGGGTTCAATATTTGGTCCATTATCTCTTTTCGTGTTACTATTATTTTATTCAAGGGGTGGGGAGGGTCTCAATTCTCTCCCTTTATCCCAATGCTGTACATTTTCTCTAGTGAAAACTAACTTGAAGTGTTTGTTCATGACTTCAGCCATTTCTATATCGTCTGTGCATTCCATATTTCCTTGGCGTAGTTTCACTATTTCCTATTTGTTTTTTAGTTAACCGTTCACATATCTATAGAATAGTTTTGGTTGATCCTTACATTTTTCTATAATTTTTTTTTCATACTTTCTTTTTTCCTCCCTACGTATTTTTACATATTCATTCGTTTGATTGATATACATTTGCCACTTGCTAGGTTTTTATATTTTTCCAGCGCTTAATATACACTTTTTTCTGTTTTTGTCTTGGTACATATATATCTATTCCTTCATTGTAGAGTTCCATCAAAATCACCCATTTTCTTCCACTTGTGTTTCTTAATTGTAGAATTTTCCTAACTCGACTTTTTACCAAATTTCCTAAGTTCCTCGAAGTCCGTTTTACTATACATCAGTCTTCCTTTTTTTGTACTTATAATTTCTCTCTATATATATTTCTTCCTTTAGTTTTAACTCAAGTTATATGTGATCACTCTTCCCAACTGGTATATTGTATTCAATTCTATCCACAAATTTAGGTTCTGACGTAAATAATTAATCTAGCCTCGACTTTTCTTCATTATTTCTATATATGTTATTTTATTTTACCCATTGTGTCATTGTATGTTCTATAGTCATGTCAAGTAATACATTCCTCCAAAGATTCTCTCCATCATTTAAGGTCATCTCTTCCCAACACATTTCTTTGCAGTTAAAATATCCTATAAGTACCACGTTTTCTCCATCCTTTGGCATCTTCTAACATTTTAGAATAATGTCTCTCTCTCCAAGAACCCGTTTTCGGGGCCATATAAATCACCACAAACTTTCTACTTTTCATGTTACTATCTTGAACTCTTATCGTGATCTTTTCCACCCTGTTCTCTCCATTTGTAACTTTCGTCACATTTAAGTTTTTCTTAGCCAAGAACATGACTCCTCCACACTGTTTCTCCTCTCTATTTCTAAGCCAGTGATTATATAATACATATCCAACACTGTTTGGTGATAGTGGAGCCCTTAATTTTGTCTCCACAATTTCCATTATGTCTTTTTTTCTGAAAAGTAATAATTTAGTTAATTTAATCCTGAAATTAATCCGTCTATATTAGTATAAATCACTTTTAATTTTCTGCACTCTCTATCTCGTTCTCTGCTCCTTTCGTTTCTTTTTCTTAAATATATCATCTTCTCAGTCTCATGTCTAGCACTCTCCAATAGAGTTTCTTTTTGTCGGTCTCCGTTTTTTTTTTTTTTTTTTTTCGTTTCTTAGTGTCTTCTCTCTCTCTCTTTCCTCATTATCCATGTTCTTTTTCTCGGTCTCCGTTTTTTTTTTTTTTTTTTCTTAGTGTCTTCTCTCTCTCTCTTTCCTCATTATACATGTCTCTATTTATCCATGCACCTTTATAGTGTTCACTTTTTTGCTAACTTTCCTATTTTTGTTAGTATCTTTTCCGCTGTCATATGTGATCTCAATTTGGTCATTAGAGGTCGATCCCCCCCCTTTTTTTTTTTTTTGCATTTTCCCCATTCTATGCATTTCCTCTATTCCCTTTCCTATTCATTGTTCTTCCTCTTCTTCTATTTTAGAACTTTTCTTGTTAATTCTTTCTCTTCTTTGTCTCTCAAGAACCTTACTAGGTTGTATTTTTCATTTAGACCAAATACTACTATACACTACTTTTTATCCGCTGTATCTCTTACCAACGTTCCTTTTTTCTTGGTTACCTGAATGACTATATTTAGGGTTCTCCTGTATTTGTTCGTGAACAATTTCCTTAAAAACTATCTTATAATTTTCTTTATATATTTTCCATTCTTTCCTGAGCTGCTGTAAATATCACTCTCCTATATTTCCTCCAATTTTCTCGGTCATTCCCTTTATTTGTTCATTCACCTCCTTTTTTATGGTCGCACTAGTTGTATCTTTATATTTCAATCTCTTATTTTCACATTTTGCCTCAGCCAGTTATTTTTTAATGCCCTTACCTCCTTATTTATTTCTACATTTGCTTTCTTTAAGTCACTCACTTCTTTATTTATTTCACGATTCGCTTTCTTTATATCTTTCATCTCTTGATTCCATAAATCCTTCATAAATCTCATCTACCTCTTTATGTCTACAATTCTGCTCAAGTTTCTTCTATCGTACCCAGAAAATCCACTCTCTGAAAGTTTTTCGAACCTAACAGGAAATCAAAGTTCATGCTTATATTTTTGTTTCACTACTGCGCCGCCAGAGGACTCTAAGCTCATGTTTACGTTTCGTTCCACTGTTTCGCCAATAGGGGTCTTCTCTGGCCTGCTTTCATTTCCTACCATTTTTCTTCGATAATCACTATTTCCACTGCATTAAATCATCCCGGGCGTCCACGACCATTCCCCCTTCCCGTTCAACACATCCTACGTGTCTTGTTGTTGTAACAATGTTGAGAAGTTCCGTTTTTAATGTATTTCTCGGGAGCTCCAATTGTTATGTGTTGACAGTCCGACAGTTCGAAAGTGTGTGTGTGTGTGTGTGTGTGTGTGTGTGTGTGTGTGTGTGTGTGTGTGTGTGTGTGTGTGTGTGTGTGTGTGTGTGTGTGTGTGTGTGTGTGTGTGTGTGTGTGTGTGTGTGTGTGTGTGTGTGTGTGTGTGTGTGTGTGTGTGTGTGTGTGTGTGTGTGTGTGTGTGTGTGTGTGTGTTCGATTGAAGACCAGAGCTAATTCTATATCCACTATCTTAGTGTTTTTCTAAATTTTCCGAATGGTTTGTTTGTATCTTGAAGGGAGGTCAAACACAAGGTTACCAAGATCCACGGTGTTATTATAATAAAAAAAACATTACATAAAAATACAAGTTTTCGATTGAATCATACAACACTCTTCAGGTAAGTAATAATAAATATGAGTAAATGAAGGTACTGGGAGAGGTAAGTTTAATTAAGCGTTAGGCACTGGACGGGGGTGAGGGCTTAGTATCAGCGGGATGTAGCCGGACATTAGATCACTGTAGCCGAATTTGATCTAATGCCCGTGCCTTTATTATCCACATAGAGTTAAGCATGAAGGTGTGCGAAAACCAGAACGTCCGGAGGGCGTTCCCCACCCACGAGGAGGAGGCACCAGAGACACTTGACGAGTAGCACGTACGGAGTGGCGACAAACATGGCTGAGCTAGATTATAAGTTAAGAATGCACAAATTACTTGCTAGGAAAAAAGAATAAATAAAAAAGTAAATAAATAAATAAATAAATAAATAGGTAAATAGATAAGTAAATGAATAAGTAAATAAGTAAATAAACAAATAAATGAATTAATAAATAAATAAATGAGTAAATAAATATATAAATAATAGATAAATAGATAAATGAATAAACAAATAAATATATAGATAAATAGATAAAATAATAGATAAATAAATAGATAAATGAATAAATAAATAAATACATAATGAATGAATAGATAATCAAATAAATAATCAAATAGAATACAAAAAATATATTGAAATTAAGAATAATCAAATAGAATACAAAAAATATATCAAAATTAAAAATAATCAAATAGAATACAAAAAATTTATTAGAATTAAAAACATTAAAAATTATTAGCCCCTATAGAATATCGAGAACATTAATATTACTAACAGACCACTTGTAAGTATCTATGCCAGTTTCTATAGACAGTAGAGAGGAGAATGTTGAGCACCCCCATCTGTAGTGTTATGTTACTAAAATTTTACAATTCCTTGAGAGGAAGGATGGAATTAAATAAACTCCAATTTTCTAAATAAAATGCGAAATAGGCGACCTAAGCCGATATCTTGGCTGTGGAACATGATTCTTTATGTAAGAATGACATTATACATATCTATTACCACCACGAATAATTTGGTTTACGTATTACAATTTAGACATTATGGAATAATAATACTAACATTTACAGATATTTCCATATAGATATGAGAGACGTAATAGTATTAATAAAGTTATATTTTCATAATGCAAGTTCCAACGGGGTGACAATATTGATCAAGAAAACTACTTATGGTACACGAATTCTACAGAAAACAAACCTTTAAGGACTTTGCTAGTGACGAGGTAGGAGGAACGAGATTTCAGTCTCGAGGCGCTACGACCTGTCGGCAGGATCAGAAGTAGTCACCAACATGGCAGGTGTGGGGCCTGGTGTTAGCTTCTTCTTCTTCTTCTTCTTCTTCTTCTTCTTCTTCTTCTTCTTCTTCTTCTTCTTCTTCTTCTTCTTCTTCTTCGCCTCCTTCTTCTTCTTCGCGTTCTTCTTCTTCGTGTTCTTCTTATTCTTCTTTTTTCTTCTTCTTCTTCTTCTTCTTCTTCTTCTTCTTCTTCTTCGCGTTCTTCTTCTTCTTTTTCTTCTTCTTCTTCGAGTTCTTCTTCTTCTTCGCGTTCTTCTTCTTCTTCTTCGCGTTCTTTTTCTTCTTCTTTTTCTTCTTCTTCGCGTTCTTCTTCTTCTTCGTGTTCTTCTTCTTTCTTAAATATCGTGCATATAACACCCATTACTCAATTGTATTCCCATTACCCCAGGCTTGATTTATGTTATGTATTATAATGTTTGTATCTTAGATATCAACAATATGTGGTCAGTATCTATTGACTCCGACGACGCTACCTTGACATCTTTTGCAATAACGAAGTCTATAGTAACTGGCCTGGGTATCTCATGCATATCAAATCCACTCCTGCCCTGGTTTATGCTTCAAGAGTGCCAGTCGGTTTCTATTGCACACATCTAAGAACAATGTGTTTCCTCTGTTTCTTTCTCCGTTTCCAAATTATCCAGAATAACAGATCTTCTGTCTCCTCCGATGTGACCATATAGATTACCCATAATAAATGTAACGCCAGATCGATTTACTCTATCAAGCAGAATTCCTCTTTTTCATTATCTGGCCGTCCAGTTTGTGGTCCATAAAATTGGTTGATATTCACACTTTCTTTCATATTTTAATTTACTCTTATACTCATAAATCTTTGATTTATGTAGATATATTCTAACACTCTGTCTGCTAAATCGGTTTTAGTGATCAAAGATACACTGTCTTATATCTTCATGTCTACTTTTGAATACTACCCTCAAGTTATCATCTCCCTTCGTTCCGGCTTTTGACAAGCCACGAATATCTATTTTACGCCTTCTCATCATCATCACTACTTCTTCAACCTTGTTTTTCAGAGTTCCGGCATATATACTGTAGATCCCAATCGTTTGCCATAACCGTGACTAGTCATCTTCTTGTGGGACTGTCCATGTAGAGACACCGCTTGAGTTTCACGAGATATCAATGCACCAGCAGTGGTTAGCCAACTCTATCCTGATGCAAAGGATAAA
>NC_134803.1:3069977-3074977 GCF_046742065.1 Oratosquilla oratoria | reverse complement strand
ATCCTATGTGTATTCTTTACTGTTTTTAATATATTTTCAAGAGATGTACCAATAAAAAGATTTAAAAAAACATAATATATTGTACTTCCACTACTTATGCACGTGATCACAACCAATAATCCCCATTTTTAGTATGATTTTATTTTATTTCTCTGCAGGTCGCAACAGAAAAGGCAAGAAATCTATCATGTATCCAGATCTTCAGTCTGCTATTCGCCCAGTTTGGCGTTCAAGTGATATTCCTGTACTACAGCCGCCCTCTAAACTACCAAGCGATAACACGAGCAACGATTCAGAATCTCAAGATATAATATATGTGACACAGTTTGAATCTGACAAGAAACCACACCTCATCACCAACGTTTCGTCCACAGACCTTCCCACGCCTACATCCAAACCGTTTTGTGGGCGTCTCCAGTTCCGGTGGTTACACACGTCCAGGGACTTTAACCTTTCAACCACATGATCAATTCTAACCACCCAGTTGATTGGGATAACTCTAAAGTCATCATACTTAACAATAACACCACAGAAAGAAATTTAATTGAATGCAGTTTGGTCAAATATTGTAAGGTAATGAATGTTAATCTCCATCAAGGTTTGTACAAATTAAATAGTTATGTTTGCCAAGAAATTAAAAAATAAATACCAGTTGTGAGCAATTGTTCCATACTTGCTGGTTACCAAGACGGCAGTAAGTCACGTGTATTTTTTCCACTACCTCTCCGAATTCCTTCTTCACCATGTCTCACTCAGTCATATATTCTGCACCTTGTTTCTTCTTTTTATAATTCCTTCTTTGTATTAGCTGTGAAGATGTAATTATACGAAAGCGCTCTGTTTCGTTATTTTATTTTTCCTGGTGGTTATTCACGCTTGTGTGAACAAACGTTCTTAGTGTTTATATCGCATATATATATATATATATATATATATATATATATATATATATATATATGTATGTATATATATATAACTTAGACCCACTCTCGGCAAAAGATAAGTTGAGATACAGAGTAAACCGTATATTTTGACCACTGACTGTGGTTCTCTTCAACAGGCACTGTCGACTGTCGACTAGCTAGGGCAGACCACCCGCTCGCGTGGGATCGGTTTTTGTGGGAGGGGAAGAATATCTGTAAGAAAATGAAAAGATAGTAGTGTATAAAAGAGGGCTATTGCCAAAAAGCGCTTTTTACTGAGCGATTAGGTGGCTCGGGAGAAACAGGCAGGGAACTTGGATGGCGGCGCCGACGCCTGGGATTAAAATCGCCAAAAGTTGAGAAAATGGTAGGAGGCGTAGTAGTATAGAAAGGTTGAAAAACAGAAAAATCTTTAGTAGGAGGTAAACTGAAATGAGAGGATGTAGTATAAGAGAAAGTTAGAAAGGAAACGAATATTAGTCGGAGAACAAGTACGTGTAGATGTTTGTGCGTCGGGCGTGGTTATGTTCATGAAAGGTGTGTGTATGTATTGTACGGGAAGTGAGTAGAATTTACTTTCCGCTTGTGGCGTTGTTGATTAACCCCGGCTAGATAGCGCGGTCCTGATTAATCCCAGGTGAGGCCTGAGTGTTCCTGAATGACCCCAGATGAGGCTTGAGCGTTGAATGGGCGATATCCGAAGCGTAGTCAAGAGAGTGGATCCGATGGCAGTGCGAGGGGGGCAGACGGGCTAGTGTTGTTTTGTCTTTCTCCTTCCAAGCACAACTCTGAAAGCAGAGAATTACGTGAATTTGGAATCATGTATAATTGTCAGAAGTGTAAATCCACTCGCCAGCGTCAGCGAAGAGGCCAGACGTTAGCGAAGAGGCCAGGCGGGCGGGTCGACAGGAGAGGCCCCGCATATCCTCCCCCACGACCGGCCAGCGAAGAGTTAAGGGCGCTGACTGAGAGTTTGATTAAGGGCGACGACCGACCTCTGCTAAGCCAGCGAGAAAGTGTTTGTGTATCTCTCTTTCCTTCCAAGCACAACTCTGAAAGCAGAGAATTACGTGACTTGGGAAATGTGTGTATTTGTTTTAGGTGTAAACCCAATTGCCAAGGTCAACGGAGAGATCAGCCTTGTGCCAGACCGGCAGCAGCAAAGGAGAAAAGTCTCCGCCGCGACCGGCCGGCGAAGATTAATGGCCGCTGTTGAGAGAGTTGGAGCGGAGAGCGACGTCTGACCTCTGCTGAGTCGGTGTTGATTTTGTCATCCGGACATGACGAAGCTTGTGTTGATTCTGTCCACAGCAGGCATTTACATAGAGTAGGAAGGCAAGAATATATATACAGAGGGAAATACTACGAAAGGGAACTAGGGAAACCTCAAGTTACATGCCCTTGATAGGGTCGGACATTTTGTTCCTTGGAGATAAATTTGGTTACTGCCAAGCAGGTAATAGCATCTGGTGACCATTGACCTTTTGATGTGTTGAAATTTGGAAACTGTTTAATAAATGAGGATTAGACAATTTTTCTTTTGAAACTACAATGTGATTAATATACTGTGGCTGCATTGTTCCAATCTATTCCGTGATCTAAGAGACTCGAATGGAGGAATACAGCTGAGTTTTCTTGGCCATATTTTACAGAATTTTTATGCAGCTAAAATATTCTTAAATATCTACTTGGTTTAAATGATCATTTGCCATTCCGTACAATTTTGTATCATCAGCAAATTTGGAGACAATAGATTTCAGTCCATGGTCTACATAATTTATATATACTTTGAATAGAATTGGCCCAAGAACGGAACCCTGAAGAACTCCACTCGTAACATTATTCCATCTAGAAGTTTTTTCAATTAAAATAACTCTCTATTTACGTTCGTTTAACTAATTACTAGTTCAGCTTAATAGGCTACCATTTATTCCGTATGAGGCTAATTTAGCAAGTAGTGTTTCGTGTGGGATGGTATCAAATGCCTTCGCAAATTCCGGATATATTAAATCTATATTGTTTCTTTCGTCATAACTTGAGATGATTGTGTTGTAGAATTCGAGTAGATTAATCACACAAGAAGGTTCCGTCTGAATCCATGCTGGCTATCATTTATCAAACAGTTACTTTCTAAGTGGTGTTCGATAGCATATCTGATGATAGTTTCCATTATTTTTCCTACGATTGAGGTACTTATAGACCTGTAGTTCATTGGCTTCATTTTCTCATACTTTTTGAATATGGGAGTAACGTTAGTTAACTTTCATTCTCTTGGGACATCTCCGGATATGGTTGATTTTTTTTTTCTTTTCTTTTTTATAATAAATTCTAATGGAACAACAATCTCATTCTTCACTGCCTTCCAGATTATTTGATGGTAACCATAAAGCTCTGGTGTTTTATTACCTTTTGTTTCTTCAATACATCTTCTGATATTTTCTTTTGTTACATTTATAGTAGTGAATAAGTTTCCTCCTAGACTTATCACAGGCTTCAGTTAAGTCTTCACTTTAAGGCGTTTCGTTTACGAATACTGAGCTAAAATAGTTGTTTGAAATATTATACACTCCTTCATTCGAATATTCAAGATGACCTTCAGCAGATAATAGTAGGCTAATATGATACCTAATAACCATTTCATCTCTAATGCAACTATAGAATTCTTTAGGATTCTCTTGTATTTGTCAGCGATATTCATTTCGTATTGTCATTTTCTTTTTCTTTTTTTATTGTCTTTTTTTAAATCCTTCTGATTTATCACATAGTATTGATAGTCGTTAGGTGCACCAGAACAATTACATTATAAGCCTGTCTCTTTTTAGCAATACGTATTTCATTTTCTTTGTCGAGCCATTTTGGGCGAGCCTAATTTGAGGGGGGGGGCGTCTGTCCTTAAACGGTATGTAATTACGAATCGTTATGGTAAGCGTATTTTGAAATATTTCTCACATCTGGTCTACAGATGTTTAGATTAATTTACCCTCACAGGTCTGTAAGCTGAAGCTCTTGAAGTGTTCTATGAACTAAGCTTTGTTGAAATCAGGTATTTTAGAAGCACAACTATTTTTTTTTCAGCTTGAATTTAACTATATTGTGATCACTACTTGGAATGGTTTCACTAACTTTTACATCGGTTATCATGCTTTCGCGGCTAGTGATCAACAGATCGAGTATATTTCCATATTTTGTGGGCTCTTTTAAGTGCTGAACTAAGTAATTATCCCCGAGAAAATATATCAAGTCACTACCTGTATTGCCATGTTCGAGGATCGTCCAATCAATGTCAGTAAAATTGGAATCAGCCATTATCAGTATGTCCTGGTTGCAGAAACTAGACAGTTCTTGAAACAATAGTTTGTCGTTTGCTAATAATAATGTTTTTGGCCTATATATTACACCTATATTAATTTTTTGTCAATTTGTTTGACTTAATTCTACCCATGAACTATCATATGTATCCTGTATCACTTTCTCTAATACACAGGCATAGATTTTGCTTTTAACATACAACACAACACCCCCACCTTTCTTGTGGTTTTTATCCTGATGAAAGTGTTTCAATCCTGTAACATTAGATTCAGCTTCAAACTTTTCACCCAAACCGTGTTTCGGTCATTCCTATAATATCGAGATTCTCGCTTTTGACATGCGCACACACACACACACACACACACACACACACACACACACACACACACACACACACACACACACACACACACACACACACAGACACATACAAACACACACACATACAAACACATACACACACACACACACGCACGCACACACACACACACACACACACACACAAACATACACACATACACACACACACACGCACGTGTGTGTGTGTGTGTATGTGTGCATGTTTGTAACCTCCTTGCTTTTGCTAAGATTGTTGCCCTGGACCAATCATTATGGTGGTTACTTAATGATTTATGATGATGCAAAGTACAGTTTAAAAAGAGACCGTCTAACAACAAAGATAGTACCAAATTTCATATTGGACAAACTGAGAAAAACTTGGAAACAAGAGTTTCCCAACATAAATACAGTGTGAAATCTGCCCAAGTA
>NC_134803.1:3049977-3064977 GCF_046742065.1 Oratosquilla oratoria | reverse complement strand
TATGCATACACATATACATACATACATATATATATACATATATATATATATGTGTGTGTGTGTTTATTTCTTATTAAATAACACAGCAAACTGGGCGTTAGTTATCTTCTTATTGAGACTTTCTACTCTTCTAATAACTTTTCTCTCTAAAGGAGGGAGAAGGTATACAATATTTCCAAACGAGTCCATGATTGGGTAGGAAAACTAACATTATACGACGTTTCGCCTATGCATTAGGCATCGTTTAGTAATTTATCCAGAAATAAATACATACTTATATAATACAAAGATAGGTACATTAGGAGAGATCTAGGACTGTGACAGTTCATCCTTTCCAGCCTGCTACTCGTGAGCCATACAACTAGTAGCGGGCTGGAAAGGATGAACTGTCACAGTCCTAGATCTCTCCTAATGTACCTATCTTTGTATTATATAAGTATGTATTTATTTCTGAATAAATTACCAGAAGATGCCTAATGCATAGGCGAAACGTCGTATAATGTTAGTTTTCCTACCCAATCATGGACTCGTTTGGAAATATTGTATACCTTCTCCCTCCTTTAGAGAGAAAAGTTATTAGAAGAGTAGAAAGTCTCAATAAGAAGATAACTAACGCCCAGTTTGCTGTGTTATTTAATAAGAAATGTATTGAAGAGAACCTGCTCCCTAAATTCACTAATATATGTATATATACACATATATATATATACATTTATAATACATATATATATATATATATACACATATATATATATATGTATATATATATATACATTGTTGCAGAAACCACAGGGAAATTAAAGTCGAAATACTGAACGTTTTCGTCTATTACGACATCCTCAGAGTACAAGAAAGAAAAAATAGAATACAATATTTATACAGAAGTAAGAAAACTGGGAGAGGTTATAGCCACATAAAACCTTCGGACATCATACATACATACACATTCAATTACACATGGAAATGTTAATGGTAATAATAGAAAATACATACACATGGAAATAAGAAAGGTAATAGTAACACAAAACAAAACGAACAAAAAAATCCAATAGAGCAAAACCATGTGGCCGGAAGGTCCATAGGACATTTGTACAATTAGGAAACTTGGTTAAATATCCTATGATTATAACATTGTTTAACCAAAACACAAGTTAATATTATTATCTAATTGAAAAAAAAAAAAAAACAGAACACAATATTTAACAGAAATAAGAAAGCTGGAAAGGTTATAGCCACATAAAACCTCCGGACGTTATACATACATATACACATAGAAATATTAATGGTAATAGTAAAAGAAAAAAAATACATACACATTCATATGCACATAGAAATGATAATAATAAAAAAAGATACAAAAGAACAAAACCATGTGGCCGAAAGGTCCACAGGACATTTGGTACAATTAGGAAATTTGGTACTGTTTTACTATCCTATTAATTATGAAATTGTCTAGTTTGAATAAACCTAAACTCAAGTTAATATTATTATCAAAATTGTTCTTTATGAAACAGGATTCAATTATGTTCCTATCTAAAGCTGAATTACAATCAACAATTTTCTTAACGTTGTCCCAGTCAATATCGTGGTTTGTGTCCCTAACATGGACAAAAACTCCACTGGACATTTGGCCCGTCCTTATACTGTACCTGTGTTGTTTCATCCTAATATTTAATTCTTTACCTGTTTGGCCAATGTAACCTTAATTTCATGATTACGTTTCGCTGTACGTGTATTCTTTTTAACCAGCTTTGCCATTTCGTTATATCTTGATCTAAGGTGTGTTCCCCGTTTTTTATTTTTACGTAAAGTCTTCTTTTCATTCCGATCTTATGTTTCAATCTGTTCGAGAATGCACTTGTCGCCCGAAATCCTCTGGGCGACAAGTGCACCCCGTTCCCTGTATATAGATGATTCCTAACGTAAAAGCGGTCCCATTTGTCGACAAATGCCCATCCGTTGGCCTTACAATGTTTTGCAAGCCTGCAATTTATTGCAATAGCCCTGGAACGCCACATGCCTCCAACTCTACGCCTTGGAAGGATTCCACATACAACAGGAGCACCTCCTCTATTTCTAATCTTTTCTAGCGCACCCCGAAACTGCGCAAACAATTCCTCACTCCCCAACTTACCTATATCATTGCCCCCGGCACTTAAGCAAACTACAGGGTCCTTACCTTCCCCTACTAAACACTCTTCAATCCTATCTCTAACATCTCCTATCCCCGCGCCGGGGAAACACACCTGCGTCCTATGTTTCCTATTTTTATCGCAGAAAGTCCTGTCTAAGTATCTCACTTGACTGCCTCCTACAACCAAAATCTTAATTGTCGTCAGGGATCCAGTGTCTGACCTTCCCTTCTTCTCTTGAGTTTCATTTGCTTCTTCTTCCTGCAGATTCACTAGTGCTTAAAACGAGCTTTTGCAAGCGAGCGGGGCTGGGAAGGACTTTTTTTTCACTATTCCGTATCTTGTTTTTCGCCGTTTTCCATCCAAGCTCATATTAGCTAGATCGCGATTTTGGGTTCAAGACCCTTCTTCAGTAGCTATAGGGATGTTCTATCTTGTCAGGATAAGAGTTAATCCGATGAGTCCTGTTAAAGTTCAAAGTTTCATACTAGATTTTCTTACTTGCTAATCACTTTGGGGGAGGTCACCTAGTATTTCGGGCAGTGACGTAATGTCACGTGCACTGGAGAACCTCCGGGTTCGTGTTGTGGCGGAATGTGGCATGCTTGTGGTGATGACGTTTTGTCTCGTATTTGCACTAGTGGCGTTTTGTCTCGCATTGGCATTTGTGATGTTATGTCTCATGTTTGGATTTGCATCGGTTTGTCTAATGCTTGGGAGTGCTCTAAGGTCGTCTGCTTGTATATTTAGATTTGGGCTTAACTCTTTTAATGATATATGCATTAGAGAAAAACTCCTACCCAAATACACTTATATATATATATATATATATATATATATATGTATATAAATATATATATATGTATATAAATATATAAAATACATAAATATAAATAAATCTATATATATATACATATATATACATATATATATATATATATATATATATATATATATATATATATATATATATATATATATATATATCCTTTGCTTCCCATTTCCTGATCATGTTGAGTACTTCAACGCCATAAGCCTGTTCTACGTTCGTAAAGAGCTGGAGTCCAGGAGCCATGATATCGGAAAAATTTCGAAACACTGGACTATGTATATATGTATGTATATATATATATATATATATATATATATATATATATATATATATATATATAATAAATGGCTAATTCGTTGATTAATTACATTTGGAGAGAGCCGAGTGCTTTGGAAAACTATTTTCGACTTGTCGATTTTGAAGCTCGAAACTCTGAAGCTTCGAAACTCCGAAACTTAGAAATTCTGAAGCTTCAAACTCCGAAACTTCGAAACTCCGAAGCGCGTGGGGTGGAGGAGGAAGAGAGAAGAACCACATGTGCCAGTCGATACACAAAGCTGGAAGGAGTTGTAACTGCTGAAGCTAAAGTACAACTTAGCCGGCATATCACTTCACCGCCACCAAGAGTTCGTTCTCCATCAAATCGACTGGATGAGCTTGGAGTGGAAACGTACGGCAAACTAAGAACTGAAAAACTGGACCAATTGCTTCACTTGATTTTTCGGCTTTACGAATGAATCTCCCCCCCCCCTCCATCTACAGTAGTATTAAATATCGCCGGTACTAATTCAAGGTATGATAAGTACTCACGGCTGGAAGGGGCTTGTGAAGCATTGACTCTCACAACAATTATATCTGCCAGAGTTGTGACTAAGTGTATTCTATGACAAGTTGTGATAATTGTGAACATTATGATTTAGTGTCAAGTACCTTGCTGGAGACATAGTGAAGTGCCAATTACTGTCGCCCCACTGGTGAGATTCTGTTGTCCTTAACAGTCAAGCGGCATCAGAATCTAAACTCATTACAGGGTTAATTAATTAGTTGTGTTTGTGTGTGTGTGTGTGTGTGTGTGTGTGTGTGTGTGTGTGTGTGTGTGTGTGTGTGTGTGTGTGTGTGTGTGTGTGCGTGCGTGCGTGCGTGCGTGTGTGTGTGTGTGTGTGTGTGTGTGTGTGTGTGTGTGTGTGTGTGTGTGTGTGTGTTATATTATTTTAATATCATTAATGAGTGACTGGTTGTAAATTATTAGTTAAACTGTACTTTGAATTTGTTTGATTAGGCCCTTGCTCCCCGACATTAATATACATAACGCTATACAGAAGAAAGTACCCACATAAATATGCAAGTAAATTATGCAGGACCCTCGAAGGCCAGTGAAGGTGCCAGAGCAGATGAAATATATAAAATTGCATTTAACAATGTTAGTCAACTTCTACTGAGGTGTAAAAGTTCTGACAGTGGTAATGGTGTATTAATATGGCACTGACAGTAGTTATAATGGTAAGAATTATATTGGGAACAATGGTAACGATAACGATAGTGGGGGCTGTTGTAACAACGGGAAGGTAGTAACAAGTATGTGATCGACAGCAGAGGTAACGCCAACAACAACATACCTCGGTTTTCGTCATTGTCGCTACCTTGGATGTACGACAACAATGGCCGAGGCAACGACAGCGGCGACAAGTGGGGTATATCGTTGCTGTTATCCTCGGCTGATGTCGGTACCTCAGCTGTCGTTACTTGGGCTTCCGTACCACAACGACGACGACAGCTGAGGTAACGATAAGAACCGAGGCATGTTGTCGTTACCTCGGAGGTATATCGACAGCTCAAGTGACGATAACAAAAATGACAATGACGGCAGTATTCATATCTCGGCTGTCGTCGCTGTCGCTGCTGTACAACACCCGAGTTAACGACAACGGGATAACTCGGTTGTTACTGGCGTTGTCGCTATCGTTGCCGTTCTCGTTGTCATTTTCGTTGCCTAAACTGTTTTACGACAACGACAATGACAACGAGGTGACGGGAGCAACGATCAGTTTTAAAACAGTAGCACGATGGAAATTAATATCCTGGCAATGATAATCGTAGGAACAGTAAAGCTATGTGCAATGAATGATAGTGAAGGCAATTATAGTAACGATAACTTTATGGTAGCGACGGTAACAAATTTGCCTCCATTTTGCTGACTAGAAACCCGCAGCCCAACAGTAGCCGGCAACGATCCCTCCCATAGACTCCCCTGAGAAGAAACTTTGTGATATGGTAGCAATCGCCGTCTGCAAGGTCTATTTATATGTCAATGAATAAATCAAAGTTAGTGGGCCCAGTTTGAGGAGAAAGTGCAAAACCTTCAAGACTACATTTTGGAGGTGCTGATGAAAGTTGAAGGCGAGAACAGAATATGACTCAAAGCCCACCACCACCATAACCTCCATCTAGAGGTATAGCAGCCCCGAGGGGTTGGCACTTAATCTCCGAGCTGGCGCAATTTCCTCTTCTACTTTGACTATTCCTCCCTTTCCCTTTTTCCACATGAGATGATAACCAGGACATATTACACCCACGAAGTCAACACTTAGTGACTTGTCACCTTTGTACGACGTTCCTGAAGGCGACGACGGCGGGGTGGGCCCGAGCATCGCTGCAAACGACTTCCGGAGACTTCGAGAGGACTCAGCCTCCGCCGCCACCGCGCCCTACGCCTACAGGGATTCCTTGACGTCCTGCTTCTCCTTATTATTTACCAGCGTTGCTCCAGCTGTGAGGAAAAATACATGTTATATTTTCTATCCATATAGTTATGTTTTTGCTATAGGAGTTGTGTGTGCGTGTGCATTTATGTACGTGTGTGCATGTGTGCTTGTGTTTTTGCGTGCTTATGCTTTTGCGCGTACATGTATATGCCTATGTGCATATATGGACGTGTATGGGTGTGCGTATATATAAACGTGTCGTGGTGCCGCCTCCAGCATGGGACGCTGATGGAACAAAGGGCCACGTGGCACCAAGCCAAGGGCCAGTCCAAGCTGGAAAATGCTGCCGTGACGCCTCAGCCACTTGGCGTGTGTTCCCAGCCCTTGACCCTCCCCTTTATAGGGCAGGCCGCGACCCATTGCCATCAGTGCCAATCATCTCTTTTCCTTCTTCCTCCTCTCTTCTCCTTTCTCTGTTTCTTCCCTCTACGCCTTTCTCTCCCAGGTTGCTCTCGTATTCTTTTCAACGAGTCTCCTCGCTGCATTCTTCGTGACTGGATCGAATCCAGTTGTAATATTTGACACTTAGGCCTCTGGCATCTCTGGCACTGATGCCTCGGCCTAAAACTGACCGTTAGACCCGGGAAAGGCCGGGAACGCACGCTAAGCGGATGATCCAAGGCACGGTGGGTAGTCCTAGCGTTTCCTCATTTTAGATACGGCTCTCTCCCGGCACCACTGATTTTGCTCGCCATGTAATAAAGGCGGGAAAACCATCCTGTATATGTGTGACCTCTTGATAGCTCGCCCACGCATGATACACTCGAACCGCTATTTTTACCCAGTGAATACAACACAATAGACAGGAAACAATAAAACCCAGTGAACATAGTGAGTTCAGATAGAAGCATGGCTAGCAATGAGAAAAGCAACAAAAATCAGGCAACAATCCAAGACCAGACAAAGGGAATGCTCTCGATTGACGACTGACGACCCGGTCATGGGGCAGTCGTCTTGCTACAATGTGTATTTCTAGTTACGCCTTCTAGGGGAAAGATGGGTGGGGGAGGGGCGGATCTATCCAATGAGGAAAAAATTTGCACTGTACAAAGGAAGTTGGTGGGGACGCCGCTCTCTCTGCCAAACTTGCGTGCAGGAAGCATCTTATCATTAGGTGTGACCTCAAGAAGGCATTCCAGCAATTCTTTTACAGTCCAGCGTCTGCGGACAGTATGATAACGAAACTGGACACTGCCGAGAAGTGGGAGAGTAAAACGCTTACCTCCTACGTGTCGAGACTGACAGAGATGGTGGGAGCCATCACGACTCTCATACCCGATAAAGAGCCTCACGTGATAGATGTGGCCTTTAATAAAATCAAACAAACACTGCCAAAAGAGTTCGCACGTGTATTAACGGAGGAAAAGAATAATTTATCCCAGTTATACTAAGGGCCGCGACTGACTATGTGCACCAGCACAATCTCAACAAAGAAACGGAATACACTGGTGATGCGAGTCCTATTTTTGATATATACACTTCATCAAAAGACCCAGACACACACACAGCACCCAAACATTTTGTCTATACATCACCTCGATGCTCAGACTTTACCTTCCTATACAATCAGACTTTATATCTCCCCATCATTCACGCGACACTCACCCCACAGGGCAGTGTCGCGGAAAAGGGGTCGCGGAAGTGGTAGGAGCTGCAAATGGCATCCCTACTGCTTCCTTTGTAAGAGGCAAGGCCACTCCGACGGAAGATGTTTCATTTGCCATCGCAATCCACCACAAAGACGATGCCAGACTTGCGGTCACTCAGGGCACACCCAGGGAAAATTACGGTCTAACCCATCGACCAGCGGCACAGAGTTCGGCAGGGTGAGGTCGGAAACCCACCAGCAAAAACGGGAGAAGTAATAGGTCTGGCCTTGGAGAAGGTAGACCAGCTCATTTCCCTTGGTCAAACAGTCATGGCGTTGCTCAAGACTCGAACATATGCCGAAGGCGCAAGCCTGCTGGGCTAGGGAATAGTGGAGATGCAAAGGATAGAGGGGAAAAAACGCTGGGTTCAAAGTCCCGTTTCTGAACCTGGGGCTTGGTACCCTTGTGACCTAAAGGGATCATGTCATCGGAAAGGTGATGTTGTTAGAGGGGATTAAGCTAACACAGGAGGGTGGAACCGAGTGGATGGTAGGAGTGATCCAAGCAGCTGATAGAAGGGACAGGCTAAGGCAAGAAGTAACAAGGATATTTCCAGACCCTTCTAGCAGAGAGTCACTCTGGCGGCCAAATATGAGCAAGACTTTACCTTGTCAGGGGACCCCTAACAATGACGCCTCACTTCTACCACGAGATCCGCACGGTCAGGCCACCGGTGTACCGGAAATCGTACCTGGTCCCAGACAGGTATAAAATGGCATACGTGAACAAATCGGAGATATACTAAGAAGGGGCATCATCCGCCCATCATGATACCCTTACAATACACCAGTTGTCCCGGTGGTAAAGAAAAATAAGACCATCAGGCTCTGTCTCGATTTCAAAGCTCTAAACAAGGTTGTCATAGATGATAGATTTTCCCTCCCGAATATCGAGTCGATGTTGAGGAGTCTCGGCAGCAGCAATATTTTCACCTCCCTAGACCTAAGGTCTGGTTATCTGTAGATCCCACTGGAGGAATGCAATTGCAAGAAAACGACGTTTTCAACGTCAGATGGCCGCTATGAGTTCACGTCCCTACCTTTCGGTTCGAAGAACGCCCCGTCCTGCTTCCAATGGGTGATGAACCAGGTGTTGACGAGTCTGTTGGGGAGGGCCGTGATGGTTTATATGAACGATATTATCGTCCTGGCAACCACCTGCGACGACCACCTCAGAAATTTGGAGGACGTCCCAGGGAGGCCACAGGAGGTGAGTCTCTCTCTGAGACTGGATAAATGTAGCCTCTCCCAGAGGGAAGTCGCCTACCTGGTTCCCGTAATATCCCCGGGAGGGATTAGGGCTCAGCCTGGTAAGGTTCAAGCCCTTAAGGATTTCCCTCAGCCCAAGCGCCAAAAGAAACTGCTCTCATTCTTGGGTTTAGCAGGCATTTCCAGTAGATTTGTTCTTAAAGTCACCGGAATTTCCAAACCACTTGTCGACATGACGAAGTTCGAGAGAGCTGGAAAACCAGGAAATTGCAAACTTGGTCCATAGACAGTAGAATATGCCAAAGCGTTCGAGTCCATGAAATCACAGCTATCTGAAACGGTGGTCCTCCCATCTGAAACGGTGGTCCTTCTATACGCCACAACGACCCTTCAAAACAGAACGAATTAGTTCACGGACTAATCATTCTGCCGAGGGCACTCGTGTGGAACGTGGTAAGTACTGTATTTCATCAAATCCTTTATGCAGGCTAGTCTTCCTGACGAGGGTTCGAATCACAGTAGGAGAGTTTATTTCAAATTGTCAAAATGACACAAACATTTGTCGAAAGACTAGCCTGCATAAAGGATTTGATGAAATACAGTACATACTACGTTCCACACGAGTGCCCTCGGCAGAATTAGTCCGTGAACTAATTCGTTCTGTTTTGAAGGGTCGTTGTGGCGTGACGGTACGATATTCGCCTTCTACGAAGCAAGCCGCTCTGGAGAGGGTTCGAATCCCAGTAGGAGAGTTTATTTCAAATCGTCAAAATGACACAAACATTTGTCGAAAGACTAGCCTGCATAAAGGATTTGATGAAATACAGTACATACCACGTTCCACACGAGTGCCCTCGGCAGAATGATTAGTCCGTGAACTAATTCGTTCTGTTTTGAAGGGTCGTTGTGGCGTGACGGTACGATATTCGCCTTCAACGAAGCAAGCCGCTCTGGCGAGGGTTCGAATCCCAGTAGGAGAGTTTATTTCAAATTGTCAAAATGACACAAACATTTGTCGGAAGACTAGCCTGCATAAAGGATTTGATGAAATACAGTACATACCACGTTCCACACGAGTGCCCTCGGCAGAATGATTAGTCCGTGAACTAATTCGTTCTGTTTTGAAGGGTCGTTGTGGCGTGACGGTACGATCTTCGCCTTCTACGAAGCAAGCCGCTCTGGCGAGGGTTCGAATCCCAGTAGGAGAGTTTATTTCATATATATATATATATATATACACACATGTATATGTCTATATATATACACATATATATATATACATACGTATATATATATATAATATATATATATATATATATATATACCACTTTCTCAGCCTCATACCAAGTACTCTCCAAAATAACTATTTTCGATCTCCGTTCTTTTCTCGTTTTTTTTTTTTTTTTTTTTTTTTTTTTTTTTTTTTTTTTTTTTTTTAGCTTCACTTCTTAGTGTTCTCTCTTTTTCTTTGTCGTTCATTTCTTTTTTATCCATATACGTTCATAGTTTTTACTATGTACCAACCTTTCTGGTTTTGCTAATACTTCTGCTATCATTTGTGACCTTAATTTGATCTTTAGAGGTCAATTTTTTCTTAATTGCTCCACTCTATGTACTTCTATTTTCTTTTCTATTTCTTGCTCTTTGTCTTGTACTACTTTTATTTATCTATTTATTCTATTTTTAATCATTCATTTATTTATTTGTTTATTTATTTTATTATTATTATTATCATTATCATTATCATCATTATCATCATTATCATCATTATCATCATCATCATCATTATCATCATTATCATCATTATCATCATTATCATCATTATCATCATTATCATCATTATCATCATTATTATTATTATTATTATTTTCTATTTCCTTCTCTTCTTTTTCTCTCAAGTACCTGAGTTATATTTTTCCTTTATACCGTATACTACTATGCACTGTTCTTTTTTTTTTTTTTTTTTTTTTTTTTTACTGTATCTCTAACCCAATTTTTTCTTTTGAATACTTGAATTACTTGAATAAATGTGTCTTTGGTATTCTCTTGCACTTGTTGTAGGATAATTTCTTTGAAAGCTATCTCTTGGCTTTCTTAGTTCTTTTTCCTTTTCTTTTTTTTTTTTCTTTTTTTTCCTAATCTGAGTAA
This sequence comes from Oratosquilla oratoria, assembly GCF_046742065.1. Classification (NCBI taxonomy): domain Eukaryota; kingdom Metazoa; phylum Arthropoda; class Malacostraca; order Stomatopoda; family Squillidae; genus Oratosquilla; species Oratosquilla oratoria. Next base: position 3,054,246 of record NC_134803.1, on the reverse strand, counting down.
AAGCAGCAACGCCTGCAACAGCACTCTAGGAGAGAGTCCAAACGCAGAGTATGGGATCCAATATATTTGACGTTTTGCCCAGCAGGGCTTCTTCAGACATAACACAGTTGAGAAACATTTTACTCCTTATATAGCCCGAGCTTGCGGGGGAAACAAACATAAGATGGTTTACACACAATTTGCGTAAATTGCTTGTTACTTGGTTATTAGAATTGCCAATGGTTTATTTATTGCAAAAAAAACACTGTTCTGATTTATATCATCAATGAGGGATATAAGCGTAGATTCAAAACATCGTCGTTTCATTGTATGGTTTTCATATCTTATAATCTTTGAATTATTCCAGTCAGCATTGTGGCCTTTATCGAATATATGTCTAACAATGGCATTATTCATATTGTAAGTTTTCATATCATATTTATGTCCCAATATTCTTTTATCAATACCACGGAAACTTTCACCGAAGTAGACCTTTTCACAACCTAGACATGGCACACAGTAAATACCTGCTTGACGAATATTTTCCCTGCTCTTATTTCGGCTTTTTATAAGATTGCCAAATGTTACCGAACTGGTTTTAATAACATTAACACCAACCGTTTTTAAAACGGCTGGTGATTTTGCATGCCCTTTTCTGTACCCTTTCTAGCTGGCGTTCCTGAGTGAGGTTGATGGAAGGGGTCCAGGCTGGAGATGCATAGCAGAGTTTAGGGAAAATAAAGGTGGAATATATATTCTTCAACTACTTCTCTAGTGTTCCAAATGAGCTCAGCCTTCGCAGCATGTATAATCGATAAGATGTTGCTCTGACGGTGTTTGTCACATGCTGCTTCCAGTCCAGTTGGTCATCAAAAGTGAATCCCATCAAAAGTGAATCCCAGTGATTTAGTGGACTTTACTACTTGGGAAGGTTGGGTGCCGATTGTGACATTTGGAGCAGGTACATCCTTCTTTGATGTGCAGAAGTGCATGATGACCATTTTTGTACTCTAATTGGTCACATGGTTGTCAGTCGTCCAGGTTTGTAGCTTATCAAGTGTAGCCCGCGGTGGAGGGTAGTCAGGAGCTGTGTTGTCAACGGTGATGCCAACAGTTGAGTCGTCAACGTATTTCCAGTGATGGGAACTGTCAGCTAGAGCATTGTTAATTAACATTAGGAAGCACAGCGGTCCTATCTTGGTCCCTTGGTAGAGTCCACAGGTCAGGTGTTGTTGGGTAGAGATCGAGCCTTTAAACCTAACACACTGTCTACGCTTACGTAGGAAATCCGATATTCATATTACTAGGTTGGGATGGAGACCAATTTCTATCGATATCCTTATTGTCTTGGCATGGTCAACCAAATCAAATGTTTTTCTAAAATCAATGAAAGTGATAGCAAGGAAAGTGCTACGTTTGTCTCAATTTCTGTGAATAAAATCAAGTAGGTCAATTAAGCAGTGAGTAGTGGATCGAGTTTTGATGTTGACAAATTGCTGGGGATCTATTTTATTGCGTATGTTACTATATGCCCAGTTGAAAACAAAGTCCTCGCATATGGAACTGGGAATGGGCGTGATGGCAATTGGCTTCAGGTTATTTAAGGACTGGGGGCTGAGGACTTTAGGGATGGGCGTGACATATGAAGTCTTCCAATTTTTGGGACATTTATTTTGAGTTAGAGTGACATTGATTATCGAACAAAGAGTAGTGGCAAGTTCAGGGGCAAATTCCTGGTAGAGCTTTAGTGGGAGGTCAAATGATGTGGTGGATCTTTTAGGATTAAAGCTTTTTAATTTCTTAAGGATTTCAAACTCATGAACAGAGGGTGTGAGGGAAGGGGATGGCAGGTAGGCTGGTGGAGGGCGGGATCGAGCATGGGAAGACTTTGACATATAGTAGCAAAGGGAAGGTTGATATCCTGTGTTGTCTGTTCAGGGGGTGACTGAGAAATACAAGGGAGAGATGACTGTGTTCAGACCACACAGCACTTTAATCTTAAAGTACCATTGGCTGCTATTTACCTGTTTGAGATGGTTGACATTGTGTGTGTGTGTGTGTGTGTGTGTGTGTGTGTGTGTGTGTGTGTGTGTGTGTGTGTGTGTGTGTGTGTGTGTGTGTGTGTGTGTGTGTGTGTGTGTGTGTGTGTGTGTGTGTGTGTGTGCGTGCGTGTGTGCGTGTGTGTGTGTGTGTGTGTGTGTGTGTGTGTGTGTGTGTGTGTGTGTGTGTGTGTGTGTGTGTGTGTGTGTGTGTGTGTGTGAGCGCGCTTCAGGTTGAAAGCCTACATAGGCGTAATGATTTTTTTAAATTGCAAAACTACTCACATCACATGTGTACATGAGCATATCTTTGTACAAGTACGAGTATATGTAAGTAAATGCGTTGGCGCTATTTTTATACGTTTTCCTTACTTGTGATCATTACAGTTACATGCGTTACACGTGTTGGATTTGTAAGAGAGTCAAGTGGTCATGTGTTATTATCACAACCCTTTGTTCCAAGTATTACGTTACTTTGTATGATGGATAATATTGGAAAAACTTACGAGAGTCAAAGAGATATTCTACTTACATTCTAGAGATCGTTTAGGTCGAGTTAGAGGTTGGATCTCGGCTTCTGAGACTGAGGAACTCGTTCTACTTCCTCTTCCTCCTCTTCCTCCTCTTCCTCCTCTTCCTCCTCTTCCTCCTCTTCCTCCTCGTCCTCCTCGTCCTCCTCGCCCCCTCTCTCCTGGTTCCTCTGATCTTCCTCTGTCTCTTTCAAATTCTGTCGGGGTCTCTTCCCCCCAAAGCTCAGGGTTACTGTCATCATAACTGTCTCCATTGCTGTCAGTATCCCACTCGTCACCTCCATCCCACTCCTGCCTCCCTCCCACGTTCCTCCTTGGGGAGGTCCCCCAGCTCCATTCGTAATCCTTGGAGTATTCGTAATCCTTGTTGTTCCTTCCCCTCACTCCGTCATCCCAGTTCCCACGATCGTACTCAACGGTCATGGAAGACCCGTCCACTCCTCCGAAGCCGCTGGAGCCTTGGAAACCTCCTAAATCGTCCGGGAAAGAAAGGAAGGTGTCTTCCTTTGGGATAAAACCATCCCCTCGTCCTCCTCCACCTCCTCCTCCTCCTCCTTTCCCTCCTCCTCCTTCTCCTCCTCCTCCAAAACCACCTGTGCCTCCAAACGTGGCTCCCATACCGCCATATCCATTACCCCCAGCCATGCCACCATAACCACCACCACCACCACCCATATCATCATCATATCCATAAATATACCCACCTCCACCAGTACCACCATAATCATCTCCATCCATACCATTATAGCCATCTCCACCCCCACCCATACCACCATGGCCACCGATACCTCCACCCATACCACTATCATAGTCACTGCCGCTTCCACCCACAACGCCACCATAGCCACCGCCACCGCCACCATAGCCACCGCCACCATAGCCACCGCCACCATAGCCACCGTAGCCACCATAGCCACCTCCACCAGAGCCACCCATACCGCCATAACCCCCTTCACCTACAACGCCACCATGCCCTCCTCCAAATGGACCTAAACCGCCTCCCCACATTAAGCCCATTTCAGTAAAGACCCTTCTCATGGAAATGCTCCCCCACCCTCCATAAGCCCCATAACCATAATCATATCCATAACCACCACCACCACCGCCGCCCCCACCATCACCACCATCTGGCTTCGGACAGGAACACAATGCCTTGTTCGACCAGAACATAGTTCCTGTCACTATACTCCGTTCTCCTCTGACGATGTTGTTGGCGTCTGTTGAGAAAAAGAACATTGTTTATTAGCGGGTAATATAAAGGTTAACAATAAGTAACGGCTAATAATGGTCTTGTGAGATGGACGTCGGAGACACTCAGCTCCCTGCCGTCTATCTTCAAAAACGGCCAACACTTCTAAACCACTTCCATCTAAAATGGATTACAATGGGGCTGGTACTCGTTCACCAAAACAGGCCGAAGATATCTTTATCAAGATTGATAATAAACCTTCTCCCATCTTTTAAACATTAGAGACCTGACAACCAGACCACTCCGTTCCTCCTCTTTCCAGTCGGTGGCAGAGACACAGACCCACACTTAGAGGGGGTTTACATAGTCTAACGGTTCGTCGAACGCAGTTCGACAGACACGTGTTTAAAGTGATGTGTGAACGTGTGAACGGGGTATTTGGTTGTCGAACAACGTGTTCGACAACCAAATACCCCGTGTAAACCCCCTCTAACTCTACATAGTTCTTTCGCAAAGGGGTCTACGGAAGACC
>NC_134803.1:3024977-3042477 GCF_046742065.1 Oratosquilla oratoria | reverse complement strand
GTGTGTGTGTGTGTGTGTGTGTGTGTGTGTGTGTGTGTGTGTGTGTGTGTGTGTGTGTGTGTGTGTGTGCGTGTGCGTGTGTGTGTCCGTGTGCGTGTGCGTGTGTGTGTCCGTGTGTGTGTCCGTGTGTGTGTCCGTGTGTGTGTGTGTGTGTGTGTGTGTGTGTGTGTGTGTGTGTGTGTGTGTGTGTGTGTGTGTGTGTGTGTGTGTGTGTGTGTGTGTGTGTGTGTGTGTGTGTGTGTGTGTGTGTGTGTGTGTGTGTGTGTGTGTGTGTGCGCGCGTGGGTGCGTACGAATATATGCATGCGTGTGCATGTATAATCGGTTGTGCACGTGTGATTGTGCGTATGAACGATCGTGCGTATGCGTGTGCGTGTGTGGGGTGTGGACGTAGGTGTGCGTGCAAATGTGTGTGTGAATGAATGTGAGCTAGTATTTGTGAATGTGTAAAATTGAATGTGTGATTGAGTATAAACGTGTGTACGCGTGTGTCTGTGTGCGTATCTGCATACTTGTGTGCGTGTGTGCGCGCATGTTCAAGTGATGTGGGTGCCCTTGCATGCCGTGCCACACTTTACGCATGTGCCGATGAGCAGACACCCAAGGCCGCAGAAAGCCCGGGACTCGTACTTGAGACAAACGTCCTCTTCTCTGGGTTCGGCTCCAGGCTTGGCCGTGCCCATCAACCACACCTCCTCCGGCATCGTCATAGTTATTCGTATGATCTGCAACAACATAAGGGTTGTAGAAGATATATGGCCGGGCTTCAGGTATTACAGAGGCTATATGCCGGGTTCTGAGATGTAAAGATTATATGACCAGGTTAAAAGTGTTGTAGGAGTTGCATAAGAATGAAGGTGCAGCAAATTTTTAGGACTAATTTTAGAGGTTTAGAAATTCTTTTTGTAGTACTGGAGGTACTGTGGATGAATTCAGTTCAATGTTGAAGGTGTTGTAGAAGTTGTATTATAGGGATGAGGGTGTTCTAGAGAGTATATGGAAAAGTTGAAGTTTTAGCTGTTTTAGTTGTGGGTATGTTGGAAATGTATCTAGGGTTGCGGCAACGGATTGTAGGGTGAACCTGCTGGATGAAGTTGTAGGCTGAAGTTGCAAGGTGAGGTTGCAGGGTGAGGTTGCAGGGTGTGGTCACAAGGTGAGGTTGCAGGGTGAGGTTGTAGGGTGAGGTTAAAAGTCAAGTTGCAGAATTTGTAGGATCTAGAACCAGGTTGCTTAGTAGTTGCAAAGGGGTAAACACACTTTTAGTTCACTTGATATCTCAAGAAAACAAATTATTTATCCTAATTGAAAGCATCTTGCTCAGCAGCACCTACAAATCTGACACTTCTAAAATGACGCACTATACCATGGGACTCGGTCGTGATAATTACCCGAAGTACAAATAGTTCTCTTTATTAGGAATCTCTAAAATTCTGAAGTTTCTGATACTCAGAATAATGCATTTCAAAATTATGTCCCGAATATTTAGAAAATATTATGACATGGAGAATTTTCTAGATTTTGAATCTTTCCGTTCCGAACATTGGAGATTTCCGAATGTAGAACTCTCCAATAAAGAGAACTGTCTGCACGTTTAATTGTCTATTGCGAGAGCAACGATGGGCAGGACCACCCGCAGCAAGTGGTGGTCCTACGTGATGGACATCAGAGATATCCGGCACCTCCCTTCCGCCCGCCTTCAAGACCCATCAACACCCTCATCTTCATCTGAAGATGCAACCCTAAGGGTGCTCAAGATTTCTACCAACTTCGATCTTTCTTTCAAAAAGAGCGTGATGGACATCAGAGATATCCGTCACCTCCCTTCCGCCCGTCTTCAAGACCCATCAACACCCTCATCTTCATCTGAAGATGCAACCCTAAGGGTGCTCAAGATTTCTACCAACTTCGATCTTTCTTTCAAAAAGAGCGTGATGGACATCAGAGATATCCGTCACCTCCCTTCCGCCCGTCTTCAAGACCCATCAACACCCTCATCTTCATCTGAAGATGCAGCTCTAAGGGGGCCCAAGATTTCTACCAACTTCGACGATATTTCTTTCAAAAGCTGACAAAACGGCGACCACTGCACTACTCCACTCCAGCCGGTGACGCATAGTCTCAAAATTAATACAAAGCAGCCAGCAGTTCAAAATTTCTTGCCTGAGAGACCCACGGGAAGAGCCAAGGACGGTTGCCAACTAACGTGGGGTTATGGGTTTCTAGTAACAAATTCAGAGGGACAATTGTTACTACGAACTCACCTCGTTCACCACCGAGAGAACTTCGGGAATCACTTTCTTGACCACATCCAGGTAGTTCTGGACCATGTAGACGAACGCTTCCTGGGCGTCTTTCGTGGTGCAGGCCAGGACCCTTTCAGTCACGTTAGTCCGAAAGTGGTCCACGAGGAACTCTAAGGAATTCTGGTCCAGGTTCTTGGCCGGAAACCGGAGCATCTTGATCACCATGCTATGGACACAGCAAGGACATAGGTCACATGATACATACAATACATATACGTATAACGACGGTCTCACCCCCAACCCCACCCCTAATAAGGAGGGTGGTCGGGTCAAAACATGATTCTGCCCAAATTCTATGCGGGAAAAAATACAAGAGGGCGGAGGTGGTGCCCCTAACCCCTCGTGACAAGGACTTTCTGGTGTGCAATCTTGGCGCCTGGTAAAAGTGTCGTATTGTAATTGGCCATGGATCAATGAAAATTTAGCCTCTTGTTTGCTTATGTCACCTATACTGTAAATAATGGGCGCCATTTCAATCTTATCAGAATTACAACCCTTTTTTGTTCCTTACATCCTATCAAGTTTTCAAAGAACATATCATCCCAATTGTATGATTAGGAAAATATGTTCTCAAACACTGTTTTTTCGGGAGATTTTGTCGGGATTGAAAGGAAATAAGTAATTTATTTACGTGTGTAACCAAGAATGTTATTTGCTTGCGCTGTTTCAGTATTTTCTGTTTTAAAACACGGATGTGCAGGAGCAACTTTTTATCCTAATTGTACACTCAGATTCCAAAGTTCGTCGACCATTTGGTTATGATTACAATTCATCTGGACAAGCTGGACCGTAATGGGGGAGACCACACTGGGACAGGGCATACTGGAATGGACTCAAGTTTTCATAAAAACCCCTGTTTCTCTTTTGTGTGTAGTACATTTCTTCGAAAATATTTCTTTGTAATGATACGTTACGAAATGAAATAGCCCATGTTTCCGTTCGAGTCACCTTTCAAATTAGAAATTTTGTTCTGGTTGACTCCAGGCAATCTTATTAAAATTTTACAGCTTTAAAGTGACTTCCAAAACCTAACGGACCACTTGCTGTTTGCTGTGCCGTTAACAGGCCTGGTGATCAAGACCAGGTGTAGACCTACTAAGTAATCAAATATATGCAGGAGCCTCAATATTTTTCATATGGAGAATACCAGAGTCAAAACGTGTTTTTGCCCAGGTTCTTTTGAGAGGTTGGGGTGGAGGGAGAAGGAGAGGGAAGTAGCCGCACCTGGCAAAGACGAACATTGCGAAATGGTGTGACCCGCGCAAAGAGCAACAGAAGGCAATCACCGGGCAGTTGAGGTCGAGACGGCACACCAATTGGACGTCACATTAATGACATGGTTTCATTTACCGAGTGCTTCAAATAATCTAATTCCAAGGACCGTGGGAGGGAATTCATAGTTAAATCTAAAATGACCTTAGTGAACTATTCCACGAATTAGATTCAAGCAAAAGTATGAGATATGATTTTTCAGTTAAACACTTAATCATATTGTAACTAAAGAGATATAATTAGTAATTATTCTTTATATACCCTTCCTTGCCAGGATTCTCTTACAGGGAGGGAAAGAGGCTCGAGGATGAAGGGTAGAATGAGGTGGGAGAAGGGAGAAGGGAGAAGGGGGAAGGAAAGAGAGGGAGAGAAGGAAAGGGAGATAACTGGAGGGAGATAAGGAGAGGAAGGTAAAGGATGGAAGGGAGAGAGAGGGAGGGAAGGAGGGATAGTGAGGGAGGGAGAGGTAGAAAAGGAGAGAGAGGGGAAAGGCAAAGAGAAGGAGGGAGAAGGGGGAGGGAGAAGGAGGATGGAAAAAAGAGGGAGGGAGAAAGAGGAAAAGAGAAGAAAAGAGGGAGAAGGAGGGAGGAATAGGGATGAAGGGAAAGAGAGTGAGGGAGAGAGAAGGAAAGAGAGGGAGGAAGGGAGAGGATTAGGAGAGAGAGGAAGGTAGGGAGGGAGAGCTAGGGAACGAGGGAGAGGTTGGGAGGGAAGGAAAGAGAGGACGGGAGAGGGAGAATGAGAGGAGGTGAAAAAAGTAGGGGGAAGGAGAGAGGGAAAAGGAGAAAGTGAAAGAGACAGCGGGAAAGAGAGAGAAGGAGAGGGAGAGAGGGAAAGTGATGGAGGGAGAAGAAAGTGAGAGAGAGGGAGGGAGGAAGGAGGGGGAGGGAGAGGAAGGGAGATGGAGGGAGAGAGAGGGAGAGGGAGGGAGAGGGTGGGAGAGGGTGGGAGAGGGAGGGAGAGAGGGAGAGGGAGGGAGAGGGAGAGAGAGGGAGAGGGAGGGATAAAAAGAAAGATGGTGGGAGAGAGACAAAGGGAAAGGGAGGAAGAGAGAGGGAGTAGGAGGGATAGGGTAGGAAAGGAAATAAAAAGGAATGGAATGAGAGAGAAGAGGGAAGAGGGAGAGAGAGAGAGAGAGAGAGAGAAGGAGAAGGGTGGAGAAGGAGGGAGAGAGAGGGAGAGGGAGGGAGAGGGAGGTAGAGAGAGGTAGAGTGAGGGAGAGTGAGGGATAAGAAGAAAGATAGAGGGAGAGAGAGAGAGGGAGAGGGAGGGAAAGGGGGGAGGAGGAAGAGGAAGGAAAATGGAGGGTGAGGGAGGGAGATAGAGGGAGAGAAAGAGAAATGGAAGGAGAAAGATAGGGGGAGAGGGAGGGAGAGAGAGGGAGAGAAAAAGAAGTGGAAGGAGAGAAATAGAGGGAGATGGAGGGTGAGGAAGGGGTAGGAAGGGAGAGGAAAGGAGAGGGAGGGAGAGGGAGGGAGAGGGAAAAAAAGGGAGAGAGATAAAGAGAGATGGAAGGAGAGAGGTAGGGGGAGAAGGAGGGAGGTGGAGGGATAGTGAAGGAAAGAGAGGAAGTGGGAGGGGAACTGAGTAAGAGTGAGTTAGAGGGAGGGAGGGAGGGAGAGGGAGAGGGAGAGGGAGAGAGTTGGGGAGGAAAAAGAAGAGAGGGGAAGAGGGAGAGAGAGAGAGGGAAAGAGAGGGAAGTAGGGGAAAGGAGAGGGAGGTAAGGAAAAGAAAGGAGGGAGAGGGAGGGAGAGGGAGAGAGATGGAGGGAGATGGAGGGAGAGAGAGGGAGAGGAAGGGAGAGGGAGGGAGAGGAAGCAAGAGGGATTGAGAGAGGCAGTGGAAGCAAGAGAGAGGGAGGGAGGGAGGGAGGGAGGGAAAGGGAGATGGAATGAAAGTGAAAGAGGGCGAGGGAGGAAGGGAGGGAGAGAGAGGGAGGGAGGGATGGAGGGAGAGAAAGGGAGAGAGAATGTCTCTTTCTTTTTCTTCTGACACATTTAGTCGCTTTTGCGACACACAGCGCTGAGTAATTACAGATTAAAAAGTTGCCGTGTGAGAACAGTGTCAAAATGTTCTGCACATAGAACAGAAAGTAAACGACAAAACTGAGGGTAACAAAAACCCGTTCAGTGACTGAGAACTCCTACATACATACACATACATGTACCAAGGCTTTTTCCCCCTTACAAGGGAGGTAGCCAAAAAGGAAAAGGCATAAAATCATTCCCACCCATTCCATCCCTAAATACACTCCACACCCCCTCCACCCTCCCTCTTATCTTAGCACCTCCTGGATGACGGGTCATCCCTGCACCTTGTCCACTGCCCTGGGTCAGAAGCAGTGTCGCAAGACACAGCACATCCACAGCAAGGCCGCTTCATTAAACTGAGAACTCCTAATCTCCATAAGACCAACAGCTGCAACAAAGGTCCCACTTACTCGAGCTCCTCCTTCATGTCGATCTGACATGGAACTACGATCTCGGGGTCCACTTGGACGCCCTTGCACTGCTCGACAGCCTTCTTCAGCGCCTCCAGAACAGACATCGGAAGGAAGTCGAACTCTTGCATATCTTCCGGTTCGGAGGTGATGAGACGGACGCCCAACTTCAAGACCAAATCCATCAGTTGTGCTTCTTCGGGATGGTGCATCATCATCATCATGCTGAGGCAGAAAATGTGTAAGGGAGGAAGAAAATGAGGAAGACCACGAAAAAGAAAAGGAAGAACAGGAGCGACAGAAAAAGATTAAGAAGGATAGAAAAAAGAAGAGCAGGAGGAAGAGGAATAACAGGAGTAATAGGAAGAAGGGTAGGAAAAATAAGTAGAAGAAGGATAGAAAGAGCAGGAGGAATAAGAAGAGGAAGAGGAATAGACAGAGCAGGAATGATAAGAAGAAGAAGTAAGAAGAGGAAGAAGAGCATGAGGAATAGGAAAAGGACGAAGGAGAGCAAAAGTCATAGGAGGAAGAGGAGGAGGAGGAGGAGGAGGAGGAGGAGGAGGAGCAGTAGTAGTAAGAAGAGGAGGAATAGGAAGATGAGGAAGAAGAAAAGGAGGAATAGAAAAAGAGGAAGAAGAGCAGGAATAATAGAAAGAGGAGGAAGAATATCAGTGGGAATAGGAAGAGGAGAGAGAAATGCAGGAGGAACAGGAAAAGGAGGGAGACATGCAGGAGGGACAGGGAGAGGAGGGAGAAATGCAGGAGGAATAGGAAGAGAATGGAGAATAGCAGGGAGGATGGGAAAAGTGAGATAAACAGGAGGGACAGAAAAAAATCAAAAGAGATAGGAAAAAGAGGGAGAAGAAAGGAAGGGAGAGGAAGGCGAGGATGAGTAAGACGTGGAAAGGGAAGAGCAGAACAAAAAGGATTTGGAAAATTTTAAGGAGCAATTGAAGGATGAAAATAAGTAAGGAGACGAAATGAGCAAGAAAAGAGGAAGAAGGGCAGGAGGAAGAAAAAGAAGAAGAAATGAGCCGTCAGAAGCTTTATTCTTTCTATGAAATTTTCTTCGAGAGCAGAAATGTGTAAAGAAAGTAATCAAAGACCTGTGGTTACTCACAAATACTTCATTTTGTTTCCCGGTCTTCCTCCTCTTCGTCCTCCTCCTCTTCGTCCTCCTCCTCTATATCCTGCTCCTTCCTTCCTTCCTGTTCCTCTAGAATCATTAGATCTCGCGTCGTTGTTTCTTCCTCCTCCGCTTCTTCCTTCCTTTCCTCCTCCGGTTCTTCCAGTTCCTCCTACACCTCCTTCTCCCTCCCCTCCCATCGCATCTTCATCTCTAATCCTCCGCTGCTCCGTCCACTCAGCGTGAATCGCGTTGGTGCGGCGTCCGCTTAGTCCATCTGGACCGTACTCGTGGTGCTTCGAGAGCTTGGCAGAGCGTCTTCCTGTGGAACAAGGTTAAGAGAGAGATTCTTTTTAGTCACTGGGGTAAGGATAAGATTAGGGAGACGCAGGAAGGACAACGAGAGATTACGGAAGGGTAGATAGGAATAGGAAGGTCAAGGAGAGGATAGGAAAAGCTAAGAGTATTCACGGAGGGTTGAGGAGGGATTAGGGTAAGGAGGGATAATAAGGAATACAAAGAGAAAAGGGGGAAGTGGAAGGGTAAGGAGGGGTAAGAAAGGGGAAAAAGTAGTATGGAAGGGCAAGGAGTGGCAGGAAGAGATAGTATGGGTATGAGAATGAGGCGAAAAAATAAATCGAGGAAGTGAAGAATGAGTGTGTGTGTGTGTGTGTGTGTGTGTGTGTGTGTGTGTGTGTGTGTGTGTGTGTGTGTGTGTGTGTGTGTGTGTGTGTGTGTGTGTGTGTGTGTGTGTGTGTGTGTGTGTGTGTGTGTGTGTGTGTATTTATTTACCTAGTTGTATTTTACGGGACGCGAGCTAAGCTCGCAATGACCCGTTTTCGTATCTCTCCGCATCCAGTTTATTCTTACAATCTTGTATAGTTTTGGCACCCACTGTTTCTCCGTTTAGTTTGTTCCAGACATCAATCACTCTATGTGGGAAGCTATTCTTTTTCAAATCTCTTTTGTTGCTGTCCTTCTTTAGCTTCTTGTGTTCTCTTGTTTCTCTTCTGTCCCATTTTAATAAGTCGTCTCTAACAAGAATTTACATCCCTCTCATAATTCTGTAAATGGTCAACAAATCACCTCTTTCTCTTCTCTGTTCCAGTGTTGATAGATGTAATTTATCCAATTTTTGTTCGTATGTCAAATTTGAGAGTGTAGGTGCCATTTTTGTCGCTGCTCTTTGAATTCTTTCCAATTTTCTTATATTTTTTTGTGCTAGGTGTCCATAGTGTTGCAGCATACTCTAATTTAGGTCTTATCAGTGCACCCCCTATCTTCTTTGCCATTCCTTCATCCATGTAGTCGAAGGTCACTTTAATTGATCTTAATAATTTAAAAGTCTCTCCAAATGATTTATTAACATATTTATCAGGTGTCAAGTCACTTGAGATAATCACTCCCAGGTCCCTTTCTGAGTGTGTGTGTGTGTGGGGGGGGGGTGTTATAAAGGGATGTGGCAACCGAAAAGATGGAAGAACTTTGCGCTCGTACGACTGAGAGTGAGACAGAGAGGAAGGGAGGGAGGAAGGGCGAGAGAATGGATGAGAGGGTAAAGAAGGAGAGGGAGGCAGGAAGGGAGGGAGAGAAAGAAACGGGGAGAGAGATAGGGAGGAGAGATATACAATGACCAAGACCGGGATGTAGGCACAGCCATAAACACTGACACATAGGCATTGACATTGATATATAGACACAGATATAGACTTAGACATGAATATAGACATAGACATAGTTATAGACGTAGACATACACATATTTGTACACATACACATAGACAGAAATAGACATAGACTTAGGTATAGACATAGACGTAGACTTACACATACACGTAGGCATAGTCATAGACAGGCATGTGCATAGACATAGATATAAACATAGATGTAGACATACACAAACACGTAGCCATAGGCATAGATATGTACATAGACATAAACATAGACGCCCAATTAGGGCGCAAAGAAGAGAATAAGTATCGGTTGCCAACACGCTTATAATTACATAAATATATTTTCCTTATGACTAATTTTATGTACAATATAGAACTGAGTGTGAACAATCAGTATAAATTTTAGATACATATACACAGGAAGAAAATACATATATACATAAAGAAACATTATCCTATTGACCTGATGATTTTTATGTACAATATAGAACTGAATGTGAGCAATCAGTATAAATTTTAGATACATATACACAGGAAGAAAATACATATATACAAAAAGAAACATTATCCTGTTGACCTGATGAATAATTTGTCGTAAAGTAACATTGTATGGCCGACTCCCCTGTCGGGATGCAGGTGACTTTGATGGTTGAATCTGAAGTCAAGCCAAACTGACCGCGGGTTGGGTCAGACAATGGGTGGTCCGTTGAAGCTTGCTGATACCACCAGATCTAACATCGTGTAGCTAATGTATGCTAGTATAGAATGAATCAATGACACTCAATCTACAGGCATTTCTTGCAAAAGATGCTCGGTACTACTGCCAATGACTGACCATAGCAAGGTTAATGTTCAAAGAAGATAGAAATATAATCATTTGACATATAAGATAAATGTACATGAATTTTGAGCACTTTCATTACAGGAAAAGACTACTATTTAAAACGAAATTTACATAATCTTAAGAACATGTGGGAGTAGATATCATTTCCGTTGGCCTAGGCAAGATGCAATTTCATGAAGGGGAGGCTCGACTGCGAAGGTTGTAACGGGGGAGAGGAGTAGGGGGAGAAGTTGAGAGGGTTGGTAAAGGTCCATTATGGTAGGGGTAGTACCAACTGATGATGGAACGTCCTCTATGTCGAGGTCACGGAGAACTCTTTTGATATGATCTTTGTGCAATACGGTCTCTGTAAGATCGTGCAACCTGAGTGCTTCGACTTTATTATTTGACTCGTGTCCAATGATAAGGAAAGGTCCAGTGAATTTAGGTGAGAGCTTTGAGGTGGGGGTATGATTGAGGGTGTAAACAATGTCTTCAAGTTCAAAAGTATAAGATCTAGCTGATTTGTTATGTAGACGGGCCATATCGCCCTTAGCCAGATTAAGAGAATTACGAATTCTATTGAAAAGACTATTGTAATTTGCTACTTTGGCCTTAACATAATCATTGCAGTTATAAATGGGAGGTAGTTCTGAAAAGAGGTCAAATGGGAGTATTTTGTCCGAGCTAGAGAACAAAATGAGAGAATTTCGATATTTACCTGTTTATGGCACTGTTAGTGCAAGCTTGAATCATGAGAACATGTTCATCCCAAGAAGGTGGAAGATCAGAGGGAAGGTGTCAAAGGACATTGACAATCTTTTGGTTCTAGCGTTCAACTAAGCCATTTGAACTAGGGTGGCAAGTAGTAGTATTACATTTTGTGATTTGAAAGTATTTACACATATTTGAAAGAATTTCATTGTTGAACTCAGTCCCGTTTTCAAAAATCAGAGTTTTGGGTGTAGTGAAGGGTCATGAGTTTGCCAATAAGGGTCTTTGCCACGTATTGTGCTGTCTTGTCTGGTAAGGAGCAAAGATTACAGAATCGAAAAAAAAATGGTCGATACAGAAAAAGAAGTATTGATTTCCGCTGGTTGTAAGTGGCAATTTAACGAGGTCAATAGCTACCGTATCGAATGGTTTGCAAAGGATAGAATGATTTAAGATGGGAACATGCCAACTGATATGAACTTTGTGTGACGCACAAGAATGACCAGCATCTATGTGGAATTGCATATCATTCCTCATGGTTAACCAGAAGTAGTGCAATCTGGCTTGTGTAACGCATTTCTCCTTGCCAGGCTGTGCGGCAATGGGGGAATCGTTTAGGAGTTTCAGAACGCCCGGAATGAGGTCCGTAGGGACTACGAGCTGAAATACTGACTGGTTGGGTTCGTGTTTGTTCGTTGATGTTGTTTTGTGACAGAGTATGTCATCCGCTAACGTGTAATTGTCGAGATTGGGAGGGAAATTATCCGTATCAGTTGTGTCTGCAGATCCGAGGAAGTATATAACACGTTTCCATAGAGTCTCTGATCTTTGCGGTGCAGCTATGCACGTTTGCGTAAGAGTTACCGAAATGGGATTTCGAGTATTGGTCCTGATATAGCAAGTGAGAGCGTCTGCTACTAAGTTCACTTTACCATGAACAAAATAAAAGGTGGGCATGAACTTTTGTATGATGAAGAACCAGGAAGCAAGTTTTCCTGGTAGATTCTTTCCTTTAAAGAGGCGTAAGATAAGTTGATGGCCCGTGTAGATATGTATGTCGTAACCGAGGATTATCTCTTTGAAGTGTTTCAGGGCATATATTAAAGCTAATGCTTATATGTCTGTGACTGAGTAATTTTGTTCGTGTTTGTTGAGTGTGAGGCTATTAATGCCAATTGGACTAAGTTTTGTGTCGTGATGTTGCATGAGAATTGTGCTAAGTCCGGTGTAAGAAGCATCTGTGTATGTAGTGTAAGGAAGCGTGTGGTTTGGGAGAGCAAGGACGGGTGCCGTGGTTAAGGCCCTCTTTAAGTCATTAAAGGCTTTTTCTTGGTCAGGTGTCCAAATGGAGGGACTGTCTTTCTTAAATAGCAAATCTAATGGTGCTGCTATCCCAGCGTAACTTTGAATGTATCGCCTGTAAAATCCTGATATACCAAGGAATGAAAGTACGTGATCAACAGAAGTAGGGCGTGGCAAATTAATGTCTGCCTTGACCTTGTCCTGCGAGGTTAAAATTCCTTGTGGGTTAAGGACATACCCTAAGAAGCGTATTTCTTTCTGAAGGAAGGATTCCTTCTTAAGCTTCAGTTTGAGGTCTGCATTTGCTAGTCATAAGAAGACAGTGTTAAGAGAGTGTAAGTGTCAAAGCAATGATCACATCATCGAGGTACATAAACACTGAATGGCCTATGAGACCTGCAAGAACTGTGTGAATAAGTCGTATGAACACTGAAGGAGCTGAAACGAGACACATGGTTAGTCGTTTGAACTGATAGTGTCCTGTGGAGGTACTTAAGGCTGTTAGGGGTCTAGACTCTGGAGCAAAGGGAATCTAGAAATATCCCGACATAAGGTCTAATGTCGTGAACATTACGATGTTTTCACCAAGGTCATACAATAAAGGTATGGCGTGTCTATCTGGGATAGTTAGCTCATTTAGTTCCCTGAAGTCTGCTACTGCGCGGAAGGACGGAAGGGATCATCGTGTTTAGGGACAACAAAGAGAAAGAAATTCCATTCACTGTTTGATGATTCAATGTGTCCTGAGGCATCACGTCTTGGATAAGGTTATCTACAATCATACATTTACTGCGTGGTATTTTGTATGAGGGAATGTAACGTAATTTTGAGCTCTCACGAAGGGGCATGTGATGCTTAATGAGGTTATCAACTCCGTGACGTTCACCTGAAGTGGCAATAGTTTGTCTGAACATGCTGCAAAGTGCAATTAAGTCTGTGCACCAGAGAAGTGTATATAGTTGAAATGTAATGTATCAATGGGTTTCTGCGCCATGGTCATATCGGAAGATGTGGTACAAACTTCAGAAGTAGGTAATTGGTCATCCATAAATTTGATGTGTAATGGATGTACTTCAAAATCGCAAATGTGTGTACCAATTTTGAGATGGAGGGGTGCGTTGATGTCATTGGCACAAGTGTGACCTTTCTTTGACGTTGAACTGATGGCTGAAAGTAGGGAAATACCATTGACATGGCAAGTTTCTGGCATACAGAGTACATCGGTGTCTGGGGCTTGAAAAACTCGTAGATGTATCCTTGTATACTTACAAGGGAACAATGTCTTTGGGCTGATAAGCACTGTGTGAATGTGTTTGAATATAGATAACGCTTCTAATACTGGGGTGGATGTGATGTTGAATTCATCAATGAGGGGCAAGAAATTTTCCAACTGTATTTAATTGGCGTTTAGTTCTGAGTTTAGTTGATTTGGACATACGGGCGGAGTAGTACGTCAGTTACGTTTGAAATGCATGTCTACAGCTGTCAGTGATGTTGAAGAGGTAGAGTCCAGGGGAGGGTTTGGAGTGTTTGAGCACTGAGAACTCTGTTGTATGAAGGCGGTGGAACAATTTGTACTAGCAGCTGGTGTATCCTCCTATGATGAAGCGGAGTGAATTTGAAGGGAGGTAGTACAAACAACTGACGAAGGGTCACGGTCTGCCTGTGTCTGCTTGGCCACGTGAATGTGATTTACGTTATGAGGAGTTGCTGAGGGCAATGCATGGAGGAAATGTTTTGCATAAATGATACCATTTTGGGCAGGGTAAATGCCTATGTTATGTTGCTTCATCATATCCCATGAGGATATCAGCAGGAAAGTGGGAAAGTGAATGTCACCTACGTAGGTGGTAACTGGAATGGATGGACACTTATTTTTTAAGCTAATGTCTAAGGAGAATATACGACAATCGGGGGTGGTACACCATCTATATTGCATAGGTTGACGTCGGAAGGCTTCAAAATGGTGACACGTTTTCTTGCAGTGCAGAATTTATGGAATCTCTGAATTGATATTATGTTGACTGGGGTAACCCGTGTCGAGAAAAGTTTTCATTTTAGTGTTATTAGAAGTGGCAGTGAATATTAAGGAAGGGGAAGATACGTCTGGGATATCCAGGGTATGAACAGGTAGGGTTGACGAAAGAACTTCCAGGTATGGAGTGACTGGCTTTGATGTGCACTGAATCTTGGTGTTCATTAGTAATAAAGGAGATGTGTTACGTGAATGTCTTGCGGGAGAGTTATCTGGGGAGTTTGGTCTGTGTTGCCTCCGTGCTAACAGCACACGGCAACGATCACTCGTGTGGAAACATGTTCCGTGATAATCGCAATGGTGGTTTGGTTGTGAAAGTGGTCTGTGATAACGTGTTTGCAAGGTGTCCTGCTTTATGACAGTACGTGCAAACCAGTTTTATTCTTGGTGGGGAGTGTTGGTGTGAACGATTTCAAGTGCTAGATACATGTCTTGACCTCGTGTTGTGCGATGTGGACCGTGTGACTTGGGCTATTGTATGGGTGAGTTCAATGGGTACTGACTGGCTCTGGATCTGGGTGATAGCTTTGTCAGTGTCAGAAAATTTCCTCAAGAATTCGCCTAGTGTGATACCTGATGTGAACGGAATAGTACTAGCTTTCGGGAGTGTGTCTGGGTGTAATTGGGATAGTGGTCGAAAATACGCCATGAGTGAAACTACGTGTTCCAATCAAACTTTGTCGTCTGAGACCCAGTCAGAATTTTTTAGGCTCTCTCTCAATTGGCTTTAAAGGTTGAAGTAATTTTCAAAGCTTTCTCTTTGGTGTGGTGTGGACCATGATTGTATGTCATAGCCAATGTGTATAAGGGAGAATGTTATCCAAGTGGTTCAAATGATGCAAAGGACTTCCTAAAGTGCTCTACGAAATCTTGATAAGACTTTGTTTCCTCAAAAAGATCAGACTGAATTATATTACCAGTTAATATTTAATTTTTGTCTATTCTGGATGTTAGAATTGATATTTTACCTTTGTCGTCTATAATGTTTCTACATATCATTTCTGATTCAACCTCGGAGAGGAAATTGTATACAGGAATGTTCTTCACGTTAAGTCTTGGTAATGTTGTTTCTTCATTGACAACGGTGATAAGATTCTGTGTTGTCATGGTGTTTTGTGTGACAGGTGAATTATCCGAAAAGCTGTTAGCAAAAGGGGGACATGTCTGGTGTTTTGCAATTCAGAGCGTAGCGCCTGCGTATACAAGGTCAGTATGTCGTGTCAGGAAGAGGTTCGGACAACTTTATACAAAAAGAAATAAAGAAAAGGATCAAGTGCCTCCTATGTGATACTTAGAACTGAAAGTGTATCTACTTACCAGAGATGATGTAGAATTTGGCTCTTGGGAGAATCTTTGAAGAATAGTTAACCCGAATGTAGGAGTCGGTGTGAAGAATCAATGCCATAAAATAAATTGGGCATGAATATACAATCTTATTTGGCTAGAAAGGGTGAGAGATAGAATTATAGGACACTGATTACAAGAAAAGGAGAAACTTGCATGCGTACTATATGGAATCATTTAAAAGCAAAACAAATAAATAAATAAATAAATAGATAAATAAATAAATAAATAAATAAATAAATAAATAAATAAACAGATAAATAACAAAAGCTAATTGGCTTGACTGTTAGAAGAATACTTCTTTTGATGTCGCACGAGCCTTGCTGCTCTCAGGAGTGGAGACGAATCTTTGTAGACTCGCGCGTTGGTTGCTGCTGGCGAGGTTTGAGTCTCGTCGGCTCGTGCGATGAGCTGAAGGAGACTTGCCGTGCAGGAATGATGCTCGAAGATGTCCAGTGTAGAATTACGATGTGAATCCGTGTAGAATGAGAATGACTGGGAGTGATGGTGCTATATGCACTCCTGTAGATGTCTTTTTGGGTCTCTCTTAGGAGCATTGCAGCGAAGATGGATTTCCTCGTCGTGGAATGCTGGACGATGTAGCGAAGAGCCTTGCCTCGCATGTATGATGCTTGACGCAGCTCAGCGTAGAGTTAAGAAGTGGCTATGTTCGACCTAGTGTAGATCTCTGATATATCTTCTCATCACGTGGAATCCACTTGAGTGGCTCGTGGGAGTGTAGTGTTGAATTCCAAGGAAGATGTAGCGTCGAACGTCGAATCTCGTCGAAGAGCCACCAGGATATTTTCTTGTGTTTTTCTACATTAGTTTGGAGGCGTTCGGATAAAGGCAGCGCTTGAGTTCTTCTCTTCATTTGGTAAGTCTTGACAGTAGCGTAATCAAGCCTCGTCTGACTCTTCTCACTTACGGCGCGACGAAGAGAATGAGTGTCGGTTGCCAACACGGTTAAAATTACATAGATTTATGTACAATATAGAACTGAGTGTGAACACCCAGTATACAATATTGATACATATATTCAGGAAGAAAATACATATATACAGCAACAAACATTCTATTGACGTAATGAGTAAATTGTCGTAAAGTAGCATTGTATGACCGACTCTCCGGTCGGAATGCAGGTGATTTTGACGGTTGAATCTGAAGTCAAGCCAAACTGACAAAGGGTCGGGTCAGACAATGGGTGGTCCGTTGAAACTTGCTGATACCACCAGATCTAACGTCGTGTATATATTGCGTGCGTGTGTGCACACTAGTAGAGAATGAATCAATTATAATCAATCTACAGACATTTCTTGCAATAATAGTCAGTAACAATGACATTGACATTGACACTGACATTGGCATAGACATAGACATATTCATAAAAATAGGCATAGGGACATAGAAAAAGACATGGAAATAGACAGACAAAGACATTGTTATAGACGTAGATATACACATAGGCATAGGTATACATAGACATAAACATAGTCATAGACGTAGACATAGGCATAGTCATTAATATAGATATATAGACATAGATATAGACATATACAAAGACATAAACAAAGACTTAGACACAGACATAGATACAAACACAGACGTAGAAAAAGACGCATATACAGACATATAGACATAAATATAGAATTAAACAGGCATAGACATAGACATAGACATAGACAAAGACACAGAGACAGACACAGACACAGAGACAGACACAGACATAGACGTAGACGTAGACGTAGACGTAGACGTAGACGTAGACGTAAACATAAACATAAACATAAACATAAACATAAACATAGACATAGACATAGACATAGACATAGACATAGACATAGACATAGACATAGACATAGACATAGACATAGACATAGACATAGAGACAGACACAGACACAAACACAAATACAGACACCTATATATAGACATAGACACATATACAGACACAAACACAAATACAGGCACCTATATATAGACATAGACACAGACACAAACACAAATACAGGCACAGACATAGACATAGACATAGGCTTAGACGTATACATGGACACAGAAATAGACATAGATATAGACATAGACACAGAAACAGGCTCAGACACAGACGTAGACGTAGACGTAGACGTGGACGTAAACATAGACATAGACACAAACTCAAATACAGACACAGATATAGAGATAGACATAGACATTGACATAGACACAAACACAAATAAAGACACAGACATAGACATAGACGTAGACATAGGCATAGACAGAGACAGATACCTAAACACAGACGTAGACATAGACAGAGACAGAGACAGAGACCTAAACACATACATAGGCACATAGACATAGACATAGGCACAGACATAAACACAGACACAGACAAAGAGATAGACATAGACACAAACATAAGCACAAACACAGACACAAACACAGATACAGACAAAAAAATAATCTCAGACATAAACTTCGACTTAGAC
>NC_134803.1:2992477-3014977 GCF_046742065.1 Oratosquilla oratoria | reverse complement strand
AAACCATCCACTCGTCACATCCCTAACCCCATTCGCAATAACCTTACTCATGTCTACAATAATGATAATTGTAAATTGCGTTAAAATAGAGTCTGATAAGAGAAATATATTAGATAATTTTAATCAGATGATGTGTAATGTCGTTACTGTCATGTGGACGTATGAAAAGATCACAGAAATTCAATATATTTGTTAATCAAAAGTAGAAAAAATTTAACTATAGGTAAGTTTTTACACTTACAAATTTAACGAATTCCAAAACACTGTGGTACGTGGCTTGTACCAGCTGTCTACCTAGAGATGGGGATGGGTCGGGTGTCTACATGAAAGCTAACCAGATAAGACGAATCCTCCCTACCCTTTAGAACCAAATAGTAGGTCAAGTGGAGTTGTGTGTTGTAATCACGTTTGTCCCCATTGGCTGAACGGGTAAAGTTTCATGAATGTTTATTTGATAACTTGCTCCTATTACAGTAAAATTCCTTTTATCCGACCTTGGTGGGACCTACCCTAGATCGGATGTTTGGAAAAGTCGGATGTTTGGACGTACACTAAAATATTAAGAAAAAAAACTCACTGGTTTGAGACATTTTCACTTGTTTACGGTAGAATAAAGCATAATAAACAACACAGCAGAGTGGAGGAGAAATAATCCCAAAAGGCCAAACGTAAACAAACATGAAATGTCCGCGAAAATAACAGCCGACCTGAGCGCCATGAGCCGGTAGCGGCGATAGCAGCAACTAAAGAACCACTCGACGGTCGGATGTTTGGACAAATTCAACTTTTATCCGACTTGGGACATTGAAGAAAAAAGTCGGATGTTTGGACTAGTCGGATGTTCGAAGGTCGGATAAAAGGGAATTTTACTGAAATTAACCAGTAGGACCAATGACAGTTACCTACGAGACGGACATCGGAGAGAATAATTTCCATGCCTCCGAGGGATTGACACGCCAAGCCCAAGATCTCCTTCAACTTCGACTCTAGCGTATTCCCCTTACCATTTCTCCTAAGAACAACTGACAACTAGCAAATGTTCCCCTCCCCAGTCTCCTAAAAGCCAGTGACAATAAGGCAGTTCTAAACTTGTACAACACGGACAGCAGTTCAACCTTTCTTCCCAGAGAGATCTATAGGAAAACCCGAGGACTGTTAACAGCTGCTGTTTGGCTCAAGGGAACAAATGTTATCATTATCAAGTACCGCGGTTTGTAAAGGGGTTGTAAAAACTAATACTTAAATAATTACACAAATATATAGATTATTTGATGGATTGTAACGCAAATGAATAATTATAATTGTAAAAGAAAAAAGTTATATATTAGAATAGATCAATAAAACCAATACATAATCAAACTATTTGAAATTGGAAGCGTGGAAGAAACAAAATTGATCACTCCTAGTTGCCAACTACATTATTTTTGTTCCAGCTAACGCCTGATCATTCTATTCAGCTTATGAAAGAAATTCCCGGTCCTGACAAGTTGAATTTTACCTGGGTCGCATATCTGATCGACGGGCAGTATGGCGTAGTTATTGGTTCTGTTGACGTCTCCAGTTCGGTTGAGGGAGTCGAAGATCAGAACGAGGCTGACGTAGGTCAACGCGTAGCAGGGCAGACCATCCGAGACCCGCAAAACATTGAGGTCCACAGCCACGGGGCTCACCAGGTCTACAGAAGAACACAAAGATAGTGGTTCATGAAGACTTTTTCTGCAATGCTCAGCCATCTGAGTTAAAGGTTCTCAAACTAACATGCAATGCTCAGCCATCTGAGTTAAAGATTTTCAACCTAACATGAAGCTCCACTGCTATGGGAATATCCAGGTCTTCGGATGACCAAGACAAGAAAAAAAATAATAATAAAAATAAAAATCAGTAAGAATTGCCTTGACTTCTCACAGGAATGTCCCCTTTAAGGAGAACAGTGAGTAGGATGCCTAGTCCTATCCTCCGTCACGTTTTAGTTGCCTTTTATGGCTCAAGTGGGAACACTCAGTGACAGTATTCTTTCTTCCCTACCAGAGGGTTCAGCGAAAATGGAAACGTATATTTAGAGAAGTGGTACAGGACAGTATTAAGAGTTGGGGGCAGCATAACGGAGGGACAGTCGCAGTATAATAAAGTAGCATAATTTTTTCTGTGACTAGAGATTTCCTCTAGCACAGACAAAATTATGTGTGTCTCTGGTCCGTAAGGGCAACCAATATAGACCCTAAAGTATCAACTGCATGCTACTGAGCAGATTTTAACTTCACAATAACATGCAGCCAATAACCCAGAATGGGCATAGAGGGGTTAGGGAGAAATGTCAATGTGGTGTTGGGAGATCTCAATGGTAGAATGGGAGATAAAGGGAGGTACAGTAATAGTGGACTAGCCGGTGAGGCTACTCAATGTGTGTCTAATGGAGGGTAGAGTGCCAGAGGACTGGGGGAGTGCCTGTATAGTTCCGCTTTACAAAGGGAAAGGGGACACATGTAAATATAGTAGTTTAAGAGGGATCAGCTTGTTGAGTGTAGTTGGAAAAGATTATAGGAGGATTTTTTTTGAGAGAGAGAGAGAGGATTAGGAGAGGAACAGAAGGAGTAATTGGTGAGTAACAGTGTGGGTTTAGGAAAGGTAGGGGTTGAGTAGATCAGATTTTTGTGGTAAAGCAGATATGTGAGAAAACCTTAGGAAAAGGCAAGGATGTTTTTTGGGCCTTTATGAATTTGGAAAAGGCTTATGTCAAGTAAACAGAAAGGCACTATGGGATACATTGTAGATATATGGGAATGGGGCAACTTTGTTAAGGGTAGTCAATTTTTTTTTACGAGTAGTAGCCTGTGTTAGAATGGAAAATAGAAAGAGTGAGTAGTGGTAAAGGTGAAACTTTGCCAGAGCTGTGTCATATTGTTAAAGAAAATGGATAAAAGTGGGAGGTGAGCCAATTGTTGTTTGCTGACGACACTGCGCTTGTGACAGGGTCAACGGAGGAGTTAAGTGGGTTAGTGACGGAATTCGAGAAGGTTTGTGATAGGAGACATTTGAAGGTAAATGCGGGTAAAAGTAAAGTGATGAGATGTACAAGGGAGATGAAGTGGATAGCTTTAGGTATTTGGGGGCCACATGTGGCAGGAAAGGGAGGAATGGAGGTGGAGATAAAATGTAGATTGAGGGACAGTAAGTAAATGCCTTCGGAGATAAAAATGTGTTATGAGAAATAAGAAACTAGGAATGGATGCAAAGAGGAGATTGTATAAAGGGGTGATTGTTCCGACGGTATTGTATGGGGCAGAGACTTGGAGTTTAAGAGAGGCAAAGATAAAATATCTGAATATGTATGAGATGAAATGTCTGAGAAATATGGTATTGGTTACTAGGTTGGATACAGTGGGAAACGAGGTGGTGAGGAGAGTGGGAGTGGAAAAGGTAATGGCAGATATGGCTGTTGAAATATTGGGGTGGTTTGGGCACACAGAAAGGATGAGGAATGAAAGATTGATTAGTAAAAGAGGTGTGGAAGGAAGAAGTAGAGGGAGTGAACTTGAGGGGACGACCGAGTATGAGATGGATGGATGGGGTGAAGGGGATATTGAGCAAGGAAAGGAGAAGGCAGGAGATAAAGATGAGTGTAAAATGACTGTGTGTAGATGATACTGTTATGCAAGATAGGGGGTTCTTATGAGTGAATGATATTTTGACGCAGCCTGAAGGGATTTCTCCCTGTCTTCTCTTTTCCCTCATGAAGGGACGGAGAAGGGGGGTCGCCGATTAAGTGAAGCAGCCTAACTGTGGATGTACTGTGTCTTGCTGCATTGAATTTGACCCAGGGCAGTTGGCGGATGCAGGGATGGCCCGTTATCTATGAGGAGCTAAGATTGGAGGGGTGGAAAGGGTGGTGGTGGGGGGGGGAATGAAGTGGGTTGGAATAAATACGTGCCTCTAGCTTAGCTAACTCCCTTATAAGGGGGAAAAAGCTCTTGTTTTTATAGACATACATAGATAGCAAGACTTGCTCATCTATCTGCAGGAAGGATTCTCATGCTTAGAACCACAGAGGTTTTCAGAGGGATCCAGATACTGAAAACTGGTCTTTGTTGGATGACAGCCCATTTTAATCAATGATGCAGCAATACACAAGTATAGATCTTTTGGAACAAATATTTTTATCCATCTTAAGAGCTTTCTTCAGGGTGATACTAAACATAATTATTTTGGTCATATATATATATATATATATATATATATATGTATATATATATACAGTCTCTATATATATATACAGTATATATACATATATGTGTGTGTGTGTGTGTGTGTGTGTGTGTGTGTGTGTGTGTGTGTGTGTGTGTGTGTGTGTGTGTGTGTGTGTGTATGTGTGTGTACACATATATATACATATGTACATATATATACATATATATTGTTACCATACCGCGTATGAGTCACTCCTGTTGTTTTCCATTCTTTTCCATTCTCTTATGTGTATCTTATTAGTAGCGAGTAAAAACTAAGTATTTCGAAAGTGAACATATTTACGTATACGTCATATAATTTAGAAGGTTATATTCTAATTAGTGTATGAAAATACATGGATGTATTTGCTTTAATTTCTTGTGATGTATAGATAATGTATGATTTACGTTAACGACCATATATGTCGACAGATCCATTGTTGGAACTTGTTTTGATGTTGAAACGAATTTGAATGAATTGTCGCTTTCTCTCTCAATTACAGCCAAACGAGTAGAATGTCTCTCATTTTAGTCTAATGGGGATTCGTTCAATGTGCCTAGATTTGGCATATTTAGAATTAATAAATAAGGAGGAAATGCTGTGCTCGAGAGAGAGAGCGCACTAATAAGGTATGTATGCCTGGAATTTGTATTGTATTAAGAATTAAGAATTATCTTGTTCAAACTAGAGATTATAAGAATATTCCATTATATATATATATATATATATATATATATATATATATATATATATATATACATATATATATATATATATATATATATATTATACCATGTACATGTAAATCATGCCATTGCAAATATCTCATTGGTGAACTCTTTAATATAGTGATTAATATTAATACAAGATATCTAATTCATTATACATGTGTAAATTATTCCAAGTTGACATATTGATGTCTACTATTTTGTTGATTTTTTTTATATGAATAAAAATGTGGAGATCAGAGTATAGATCTACCGACTGAATGTCATGATACTATGATTTGATTCTATCTCGTACGTGTAAGACTATGTAGGAGAATTATTTTGCATTTAAGGAGGATATGTAATTGCTACAGTTTTTATATTTAATATATGAAATATATATATATATATATATATATATATATCTTTGTCTAACCTCAGTAGTTGATGATTGATGATAGACCTAATAGATAATGATAAACAGATTTTTGTCCGCTCACCATTAGGAGAGGCGGCAGTGCTATTTATGCTAAGTATTGTCGTGACAATATATATATATATATGTGTGTGTGTGTGTGTGTGTGTGTGTGTATGTATGTATGTGTGTGTGTGTGTGTGTGTGTGTGTGTGTGTGTGTGTGTGTGTGTGTGTGTGTGTGTGTGTGTGTGTGTGTGTGTGTGTGTGTGTGTGTGTGTGTGTGTGTGTGTGTGTGTGTGTGTGTGTGTGTGTGTGTGTGTGTGTGTGTGTGTGTGTGTATGTGTGTGTGTGTGTGTGTGTGTGTGTGTGTACGACGTTTTGCTTGTTGTTACAGCTTTTCCAAATACATATTCGTAATACACATAACTGAAATTAAATAAAAAGAACTATGGAAACAGAGGGAGGGAGAGAGTAAGGTAGGTAAGGGGTATGGGGGTCACTGAATATTAGGAAAGGTTAAGAAGAAGGTGGACTAAATGCCTGGAAACAGGAAAGGGTAAGGTTAAGCTGGGTGAAGGGCATTAGCTCACAACCGAGGAACAAAAGGAAGAAGAAAATAAGAAGGGTGGGCAAATGTCTACTGTCCCTAACACACTCCACTCTCCTCCACCCTCCCTCTTATCTTAGCACCTCCTGGTTGACTGGTCATCCCTGCATCTTGTCCACTGCCCTGTGTCAGAAGCAGTGCCGCAAGACAGAGCACATCAACAGCAAAGCCGCTTCATTAAATCGGCGACCCCCCCCCTCTCCGTCCCCTCATGCAGAAAAGGAGAAGACGGGGAGAAATCCCTGCGGTCTGCGTCAAATTTTTCTCACACATACTAACTCACTCCCCATCCCCCCACCCATTCCACCTCATGAATCACAACATCAACCATATACAACCATTTTCAATTCACCCCTGTCTTCTGTCCTCTCCTATCCTTCCTCAACAGACATTCCCCTCTTCCTCAAAACCCCTTTCACCCCATCCATCCATCTCATCCTAGGTCACCCCCTCATATTCACTCCCTGCACTTCTGCCTCCCATTTCTCTTTTACTAGTCTTTCTTCAATCATTTTTTCCATGTGTCCAAACCATCCCAATACTCTTTCATCCACCATATCTCCCAACTCCCTTACCACCCCTGTTCTCCTCCTCAACTCCTCATTTCTCACTCTATCCAGCCTAGTAACCCCTATCATACTTCTCAGACACCTCATTTCAAACACATTCAAACTCCTTCTCTCTTCTTCTCTTATGTTCCATGTTTCTACCCCATTCAATGTTGTTGGCACAATCACTCCTCCATACAATCTCCTCTTAGCATTCATTCCCAAATATCTATTTCTCATTACACTTTTTAATCCACCAAGGCATTTACTTGCTCCTCTCAATCTACATTCTACCTCCACCCCCACTCCTCCCTTTCCTGCCACATTCGTACCCAAGTATCTAAAACTATCCACTTCCTCCAGTCGATCTCCCTTAATACTCACTTCCAGTCTGCTGTCACTTTCACCCCTTGTACATCTCATCACCTTACTATTACCCACATTTATCTTTAGCTTCCTTCTTTCACACACTCTCCCATACTGTCACCAACTTCTTCAATCCCTCCTCTGATCCTGCTACAAGCGTAGTGTGTTCACAAACAACAGCTGGTTCTCCTCCCACTTTTCTCCATTTTCTTTAAACATCTCCAATCCCTAACCCACCATCCTTGCATTTACCTCTCGCACCACCCATCCATGTATAGTGGGACGAAGTCCCACCTTTACCTCCAACCACTCACTCTCTCCATTTCTAATCCTGACACATGCTCTACTACTCTTGTAAAAACTCTAGACAGCTCCTAAAAGCTTTCATCCTATCCCGTACATTTGCAAAACCTCCCACAGTGCCTTCCTGTCTATCCTGTCATAAGGCTTTTCCAGATCCATAAAAGCCCAAAAACATCCTTACCTTTTCCTATGGCTTTCTCACATATCTGTCTTACCACAAAAATCTTATCTACGTAACCTCTACCTGTCCTAAATTCACACTGTTCCTCGCCAATTACTCCCTCTGTTCCTCTCCTAATCCTCTCAATCACGATCCTCCCATAAGCCTTCCCAACTACACTTAACAAGCTAATCCCTCTGAAACTACTACACTAACACTTATTCCCTTTTCCCTTTAGACTGGAACTATACAGGCACTCCTCCAGTCCTCGGCACTCTACCCTCTCTCCAGCAAACATAAAATAGCCTTACCAGCTAGTCCACCATCACTGTACCTTCTTTTTTTAGACATTCTGCATGGCATCCATCCAGACCAGGTACCTTACCTGCTCTCATCATCTTAACAACTGCCTTCACTTCATCCTTCCTTATTTCTCCTCCATCTTCCTCACTCATCACTCTTATTTTCTTAGCACTTTCCACTGCAACTATCTTTATCTCCCTATCCTCCTTCACATTTAGCAACTCCCTAAAAAATTCTGCCCATCTTCCCCTTATTGCCTTCTCTTCCATTATCATCTCTCCATCTGCACCTTTTACCTTTTCTTCTCTACTTGATTTGCCTCCTCTTTCTCTCTTAATTTCTTTCCAAAACATCTTTTCATTACTTTCAAAATTTTCTGTCATACTCTTATCCCATTTGACATCTGCTCTCCTCTTTGCCTCCTTTACCTTGTGCTTTACTTCTCTTTTCTTTTCTTTGTACCTCTCATATGACTCCCTCGTCCTATTTTATAACCAGTCTGTGAAAACTTGCTTCTTCTTTTCTACAACCTTCTTTGTTTCCTCATCCCACCACTCACTGCCCTTCCTTCTATTTCCTCCCGTCCTTCTTGTTCCACACACCATCTTTGCACACTTTGTGACTCCCTCCTTGAACCCTCCCCATTCCTCCTCCACCTTTAGCTCTACTCTATCCCTCACTCCCTCCCACTCCCCTCTCACCGTCTTCTTGTACTCATTTAAAAAGTTCACTCTAAGCACCTCCCTGCCTTTTGTCCTTTTCCTCTTTCTCCATCTATCCTCCACTCTCAACTTACCTTCCACCAAAAAATTATCTGATATTCCCCCACTCTCTCCCCTTAGAACATGTACATCCTTAACTCTTCCTATTATACTCCTATCTACTACTACATAATCCTCCACCCTCTCCCATGTGTACTTATGCTTATACTTTCTAGACACATCTCCACCATCAACTCTCTACTACGATTCTTTCCTGGAACTCCACATTTCCCAACCACTCCATCTATTGGTTCATTTCCTACCCTAGCATTAAGGTCTCCCAATACTACTACATATTCCTCCCTAATCCCTCTATGCATTCATTTAAATCTATCCAAAAAGCCTCCCTTTCTTCTACACTCTTCTCACTACCAGGCCTATATGCACTTCCAAAACCCAACTCTCCTTTCCCAGTTTCACCTTCATCCACATTAACCTTGAGGAAACCTCCTTCCACTGCGCTACACGTTTACCTATCTCTTCACTTACTAATATAGCCACCCCTTCTCTCCCTCGCCCTCTCTTCACTCCTGAGAACCTCCCAACTACACTCCCAAACTCACACTCGCCCTTCCCTCTCAACTTACTTTCACTTAAAACCAACACACCCATCATTCTTCTCACAAACATATTACCTATTTCTTCCCTTTTATTCTCATCTGTACCACATCCACGCACATTAAAAAACCCAAACCTTAGGATGCTGGTTAGAGAACTCCTAGACCCTCTTATGCCTTTACTTTTTTTAGGAATGTCCCCTGTGGGGCTACAGGGAGAAGTATGCCTGGTCCCAATCCCCGTCCCGTTTTCCTCGCCTCTTACGATCCAAGTGGGAAGGCTTGGTGGCAGTATTCTTTTCCCCCACCACAGGATAGGCGAAACAAAGAAATGAAATTCAAATAAATGGTACAGGACACCAACAAGGGGTTGATGATGAAAATATATTTAAAAAAACATTATTAAAAGCAATATGACCCCCAAGAAAGAAGGCAAAAAATTATCATTCTTAATTCATTCCGGGAACAGGAAGACATCTTCACTAATTCTGAGAAACAACACTGCACCCAAACCTCATGGAGTTCGTTAATCCCACGTTGTGTACAAATTCACTTGTCCAGAGGAGGACTGTGCGGCCTTGTCTACCTTCGTGGGAAGGACAACTACCAACCTGTCTAAACGAATCACCTTCAACAAGGAAGACCTAAGCATCACCTTTGGACCCACCACAGACGCCATTTTGACAGGAAAGCCATGTTAAGTAATACATAAAATATCACAGGAAAGGGACCTAGAACGCCTGACCATTCTGCAGGCTGTAAGCATGAAAGACTTACAGCTTGCTATTAATGTAACAAGTTGATTATTTCTCTCTCCTCCCTAGCATGAAAACTACCCGTACGAGACATTTAACCACAAAAATAGAGCCCCAAGTTCAGAAAACACCCATACACAGGCACCTCACGCAGGCTCAGAACACACATAAGCACCCCACGGAGGCCTAACACTCATGCCTAAAACAATTAGTATGGCGGAGGTATAAAAAAAATGGCGCCAGCCGAGCTGAGGAGAGTCTGGCGTGACCTCTCCAAGATTAGTCTTACTATGTATATATACATATCACTCGTTCATATGTCTACACTCCAACTAAAGATGCAGTACTATCTGTGAAACGTCTTCATTTTTCTATTGTTTTATTTTCTGTATTGTGTGTTTATTTTTGTCAATACAACTTCCTAATGTTGATTGGAAATTTACTTCACTTTTCTTTTCTCACATTGACTGACTTTAGACATTCTGTTCTAATTGATATCATTTTTATTCAGTGTAAGGAAACTTTTAATCCAAGTGAGATTACCTCAGAGAAAACCAGTGGCCACCTCCTTATATGGGAGAAAAAGCCTATTGGTATATGTATTTACAAAAAAAATGCTGGAGCACTTCATAGTACTTCCACCTCACGCGGGTCTATCATTCAAAATACATGATTGTGTAACGTCAAATTAAGTTTTGTAACCTATACAACCTTATATTCATTAAAGACATTCAACCCTGGAGTATAGAGCTTTGACTAGACTATTTGACTTGTATGTCCATTCCCCCTGTCGTCAGGCGATTTCATTCAGCTAAGGGGAAGCCACAGGAGGCCAAAAGCTCAAAAAGTGATTGCAAAATGGTCTCAATTTCTTCTAAGCTCCTCTAATCACCTGAGGGGAGGGATGGGGAGTCCCGAAGAGAAGAGCTTGAATCTATAACCAGGATGGATCTTTCTTATGTTTATTCTGGATGTTGCCAAGTGATTTCATTCATCTGATGGAATTTCCCTTACCCCCCTACACTGTTCACAGGTTTACCTAAGCTCGTTTCCCTCGATGGATCGACAGTGACCATCGCCAGACCAGACACTCTCTTCAAGGGGAAGACAGTGGAGCTTGAGTTCGTATTACTTATGTAATTCAGAACAGCATCTGCTGAAAGACTATCTAAAGTCCTGAAAGAAAAGATATAAACAAATAGATAAATAATGAAAATATTTTGTTTCGTCATAAGATAAAAGAATTTGTCTACATTGTCTGGAAGACCCTGTATAATCGTCAAGGAAAAAGTAATAAACAAATTAGAAATATCATTAGATGGTCGAGATGGTGACCTGCAAGTTCCTTCTCCTAACCAAGATTATACGAGAAAGTCCGAGCGATGGAAAGTTATGGGTTGGTGTTCAGGATGGTGGTGGTGAGAGAAAAAATAGATATGCAGAAGTTGAAGACCTCCTAAGGGGAAAATAGATGGGTGGTCCTTAGGAAAGACTGAAGGCAAGTGAAGAGTTAATCAGATAAGAGAAATTTTCCCCTTCCGACATAAGAAATCAAAGATGTTGTAAGTTAAACCACTGCCGTGTTTTTACAAATAATGTGAATATTATCTTTTTGAGGTAATGACTAATGTCATTTCTCCCAAAGCGATAAATAAAAGGTGAAAGAGCCGTGCGACACTGATAACGAAGGAAAGACTTCGCATAGTCGAATTAGAATAGAGGAACAAAGGTTAACTCGCGCAGGTATCCAGTACCTGTTATGCATCTCATTTCGAGGTCCTGCAGCTCTTCACCTTATCTCATTACTAAGAACAGGATAACAGGATCTCGAGGCCAGCTCGGGGACAGAAAAAATGGAAAAGAAGGTTCAAGTGCTGCCCGGCCACCTTCAAGTGATGCTCCTTGGGACTTGCTCCCACCTGGGGATTAGCAAGAGTGAGGTATCGATTGAAACTGCCAGTATACTTTCTCACCGTCTCTCCTATGAGGTAACAATAGTTTCATTTTCCAACTAGCAACCATAATCCCTCCAGTGATGGGGCGTGACGGTGGGGGCAGGGGTGATCTATAGAAGCCCCTAGTTATTACCCACTAGACAGGTAGTGCGAGTCCAGTGGTCGTCTTGTGTGAAGACAAGGAGAAGCACAGCTCAGCAGCAGTCTACACGCTTGAATGTTCCTATTTAGGGTCGGCTCTACTCACCCTACATGAGAAAGGAGCTATAAAAAGTGTTCTAAGTATACCCTCCGCAAACCTGAACAGGTTGGGGAATGATCTCCAGCATGGTTACCCGTAATACGGAAAGACTAATAACCATAATGATAACAAAACAACAACAAAAACAACGAGGAGGGAGCAACAACCCTCTCAAAACCAAAGTCTCTCTGTTTCATTCCTGCCCTTGTCCCACAATATTTCCCTCTGATCGAAGCGAAAAGGATTAACCCCAAGCCCAAGAACAATCTACATTGATAACATAAAAGTAATTGCCCACCCTCTCCACAGAGGGACAATCGGCGCTATCAGCATTATCAACAAACCCAAGCACTAAAATCGACACCTACAACCCCGATCCCACTAAGAGATATAGTATTAAGAGCTTACCAAACAATGCTAACCATCAGCTTGAATCACAACAAAATGAAATGAACCCTGCATTGTACTACCCAAGATTCGTGCTCATTAAATCTACTGACAATGAATCAATAACAAAGAAATGCCCTGTGAGAGTATATGATAAATTAGAAGACCAATGTAAAACTCCCCGTGACATGTGGCTCAAGGAGACACCCTAACAATGGAACTAGGGCCAAGAGCCTAATATGGCAAAGTCTTAACGATCCTGGCGGGCGCCCCAATTCAAATAATATCACAGAACTTTTAACACCAGTGTGAGAGTAGTCTGCATCCCACCTCTACGATATCACACACAAAAAATAATGGAAAGACCAGTGAGACGACCGAAAGTAATAAATGTTTACAAATTTAAGAAAACCATAAATGATACAATCAGTACCCCAACACATATAGTGACCTTCAATCAGCTACAACTTTCAACCGACCTTACTGTAGAATATTTGAGATACAAAGTAGAGAAATACTATCAACGCCCACGTCCTTGGTACAGCTGCTAGTGCTTTGGAAAAAGAAAGCGATGTCTTCGCTAAGAAAGTGTACATTCTTCAGCACAAGCACGTCGTACTCTATACTCAAACCCAGCTCAATGTATAACCTGAAAAGAAGATCATCCCGCATTATCCTCAGATTGCACAGGATACCAGTATGAAAATAAAGTCCTCTTTGTAAGAGACTTGGAACGCACAAGTGTTAGAAAAGCCAGAAAACGAGTACAATTGAGGGTGATCAGAGCAGGATTTACTATAACAAGCGAGACTACCCAAATACTGCAAGAACACCTTACACTTCCCCTAAACCAGTGATTCTTAACCTTTTTCACTGCCCGTACCCCTTGGCATCTCTGAAAAAAATTCTCGTACCCCCATCCAATTCAAATACAATGCAAACATATGAAAAGGATAGTGATACAAACCTTGCTTTGCTTTCTCATGGAAAATATACAGTACCATTGCACTGGCTATCATGTCTCGTACCCCCCCAGGGTTCAAGGTTTCGTACCCCTTGGGGGTGCAGGTACCCCAGGCTAAGAACCACTGCCCTAATCCATCTGAAGCACAAGAACCTCAAATACAACACCAATTCCTCCAATCCGCCAAAACCCTTAACCACAAGCCCATTCAACACCTCCCTGCACCAACCCAAATACCCACAATCCTCCCTCCGAAAAGAGTATAAGAATCTCCTGTGCAAACTTCCACTTTCATGAGCCCATTACAATTTTCACCCACAAAACCTTTTCACCTCTTCCCATTCCAAGAAAATATGTCGCTCTCCAAGACAAATAACTGAAGACTGAATTGATACACCAACCATACCACACTAATAAACCCACCACAGAAACGCCAACAAACCATTTACTTGATCAAAAACAAAGCTAAATATCCCCTATCCATAATGTCCAATACAGCCTCAACGTTAAATATATAAGCTGAAAGCCATCCCATCCTATTACTAATCACATACACTAACAAGAAACCATATGTAACCCTCTTAGATTTCCTAATGCTTCCACCAGATCAAACTGGAATGAATATCCCAGTCCTAACAGACATCAGGTTGAATTAACAAATCCTGCACCAGTCACCATGGGAATACTCCTCAAAGCAACAAATCAAACTAAATAATGTATTTCATCATATAATGAAACTCCCTTTCCCAGAGTAAAGTTCCCCTTACAATATCACATACTGCTAGATTGTGCAATTTGTACAACACCCCGCAATATCTACCTACTCTATCATCTACCCCCTCAAATAGCATCGACCATACACAAAGTCCTAAGCGACGGAACACTGTGGAACACGCAACACTATCTTCTATCCGTAGCTTTCTACAAAAAAAAGTCTATCAACCAAACTATAATTACCCTCGAACAACCAAACCAATATTTGAAATATAAACGTGAGATTATCTGTAAGGATAAAAGTGCTGGTAAAACACCCAACCAATCGACAAAGGAACCTTCCAGGTTAAATCAAGTAAAACGCCGCCAACGAAGGCCGAGGCTTACCCTTCGTCGTCAAGGGAGTAGTACTTGGTCCAGGAGTATACCAGGTAGCCGGAAACGATAGGGGCATCAAATGCGGAGCGCAAGTCCAGGATCCCTGCTTTAGTTTCAAGGTTGACATTAAGGCCTGTAAGGACCGCACAAAAAGATGATTATACACAGGCCTTTGTTCCATTGATGCCTCAGTCAGAAACGAAAAAGCATCATATTACCCATTCAAGTAATAGTATCGACGAAATGAACACACTAACATTAGATATACGAATTGAGAGAAAAGTAATTCAGTGGACTCTGAAAATTACTATAATTTAAGGACAATATTAGTTAAATGCCCATCATGTTTACCTTCTTCGAACCAAATTGCACTTATACTTTTATTCTAACTGCTGCCAGGTTATAATGTTAAGCTGTGGGTGACCAAATAGGTAAAGATAAAAGTAGGCTACTCACCTTTAGACTCCAGTGTTCCATCCTTGCGTAGTTCGAGCCTCACGTCCTCTTCGTCGTCCGACTTCGAGAGGGACCAACCTACATCGAGATCTATTTAAGGGAGGCGGTTGTCAGTAAAAGAGAAATCAAGAGGAAGACTATTCAATCCATGATGGCATATTCCTGGCTAAACAACGTTAGAACACAGATTTCAGATATTGTATCAAATGTGTATAAAAGCCATAATGGTACAGTCTTTCCAACTATGGCATATTACTCTCAAAATCTAAATCTTACTCTGCATGTGAGAGACCAAGGTGGTTTTGCGGGATGGACATCGGAGGAAATCTTCTCCCAACGCCCGTCTCCAAGCCCCAGTAACAACCTCACATATATCAAAAAGAAAAACACTGTAACTTGACAGAACGAGAGATCTTGGGCCCAGTCCGTAGATTGATCCGGGATGAGGGTTTCAACTGGCTCTGGAGACGGGCGGTGAAGAGATAATCCTCCTCAACCTTCTCTCTTACCCTTATCCTTGCAAGTAATATCACCCGACAGTGATTTCTGCGTGAAAGATGCCTCTGAAGTACCCTGGAGAACGGCCACCACGTACATTCTCCCACAGAGATCCTATAGGACAAGACATAGACTTGGACTCAGCAGAAATCTTCTTATGTTTGTCACTGTTTGAAGATGTGCTTCCATGCTTGGGGACCTAAGGCGATATTTGCAATAGTGTTTTAAGGTTTATATTAAATGCTTCCTTTTGCCTGCATACAAGCATGCGACAGAAAGTGCTTGGAGATCTGCTTTGGACTGTACTTACAAATACTGACAGAGCAAACAAAACTAAGGCTGATCCAGTCATACAAAAGGGTGTGCTTGGGTGAATGGCGAGGTATAGAAGATGTTGTGGCGATGTGTCTAGAGATTTGGTGTTGGGCTTGAAAACGTAGTGAGGAGTTTGGAGACCTGTCTATATGCTTAGAGATGTGGCGAGGTCCCTGAATACCTGGAGTTGTGCTCGTATACATAACTGAAATAGTGCCTGCAGCGTAGTTAGATTATGGCTAGTCTTGAAGACCTGTGCTTTTATATATATATATATATATATATATATATATATGTATATATATATATATATATATATATGTATATCTTTTACGCGTCCACACACATTATATGTATATATATGTATATACATATACATACATATATATATGCATACATACATATATATATATATATATATATATATATATATATATATAAATATACACATATATATATATATATATACTCAGTGGGGGACAAAAACTTAGGCGCCAGAGTAAAAATAATAAATTTTCTCAAATAGTCTACATTATCAGGTACTTACTAGCTCTAGTACTGTGTTGGACATCCCCTTCTCTTGAAATATTCTTGGAGACGTTTAGGGAAAGATGCAAGATTTTGAAGCCACATATGGTTCATATTTTCCAAATATACTTGATGGCTTCCTCCACCTTGGGGATTGATGAAGTGTCGCGCTAACGTAAGTTATCTTTCATGAGCGCCCAGCGGTTCTCTATTAGATTTAAACCAGGCGAATTACATGGCCAATCTTTTATATACTCCACATCACAGAATGTAAACCGTTCATTAATGAGTTTAGTAGTTTGGCATGGTGCACCATCCTGCATGAAGACATCTGTTTTGCACTGAATAAAACAGTCCTCCAAATGATCATTAAGTAGCTTAAGATATCGTTCTACATTCAGAGTTACATTTTTGGTAGTATCATTAATGGTCCCACACCATGGTAGCCAAAAGCACCCCAAACCATCAGCGAATCAGAATGTTCTACAGTACCGTGTGGGAATTTTGGGTCCAAAGGATCACTGCCAGGACGACGGTACACTTTGCCAAGACGCTTTCCAGTAAAGGTGAAAGTGGCTTCATCACTCCACAACACATTTTTTCCACTTCTCCACGCCCCACTGTAAATATTTGCGGCAAAAAGCGACCCTGTTCTTTTTTTATGGATACAAGTTTTTTTTTTTTTTTTTTTTTTTTTTTTTTTTTTTTTTTTTTTGCGAGCATTGTGGTGTCAGAATTGCAGATCATCATGCAGATCATCAACCCCCAAGGTGGAGGTAGCCATCAAGGATGCTTCAAAATCTTGCAGCATCTGTCCCTAAACGTCTCCAAGAATGTTTCAAGAGAAGGGGATGCCCAACAAAGTACTAGAGCTGGCAAGTACCTGAGAATGTAAGCTACTTGCGAAAATTTATTATTTTTACTCCGGCCCCTAAGTTTTTGTCCCCCACTGTATATATATATGTATATATACATATATATATATATATATATATATATATATATATATATATATATACATATACATATATATATGTATATGTGTATATATACACATATATATATGTATATATATGCATATATATACATATATATACATATATATATACATATATATATACATATATATATACACACATATATATATATATATATATATATATATACATATATCACTGCTGGGGACTACCACTAATCTTGTTTAGCTCCAGCTCTTTAAGATTATTTATTTATTTATTTATTTATTTATTTATTTATTTATTTTTATTTATTTATTTATTTATTTTTTTTTTTTTTTTTTTTTTTTTTTTTTTTTTTTTTTTTTTTTTTTTTTTTTTTTTTTTTTTTTTTTTTTTTTTTTTTTTTTTTTTTTTTTTTTTTTTTTTTTTAGTTATGGGTGGCAGGACGATATTTTGTATTGCGTTTTAATAGTGTTCTGAGATTTTCCTTGCCTAGGTATAGGGTGAGCAGTCTTTCATGTAATGTAGTGGATGTTGTGGGTTTTGTTAAGCTGGTGTTTTTCATTGTCTACCACATATGTCAAGATGGCCATCTGCATTTAAGACTCCACTGTGTCCACATACTATAAATGCCTGTGTACAGTCTGTGATGGTTCTGAATGGTTCGTTTTGTATGATCTATATTTTGTATTGTGTATTTGAGATAGGTGATATCCATGTTGAGCTGGTACGGTCTAGTTTGGATTTTATGTATTGTTTGTAAATTAGCTTATTAGTACTACTGCTATATTACATTATATGAGCGTCTACGTTATTTTTGTAAGCCTTACGTGATGCAAAATTATGTGTCTGCGCTAAATTGTCGGCCCCTAAAGGTATATCACTTAGAGGGCACACAAATTACAAGCACCCACACCTGCAATGCATTTACTATAGATAAAACCAGTAAAATACGAAGTGTTTTGTATACTGAAGGGATTTCTATACAAAATTGGGCGAGTTTTTTAACAAGTGTCTTCGATTTTATCTTACCGATGGTTTTTTTAAAGTTCCGTCGACCTTTTCTGTGAGAGGACCATTGATGCCCTGTAGCGCTGTAAACAAAACCAGTTTCAGTCATATATTTATTTTCCTTTTGATTTATATTCCTCATAACAAATTTCGTTCTCTGTGATTTGGAGATTGTTTATAACATGAGACATACGTACGTTTACACAAGGGGAAACACATCCGCACATGCATTACATACATCCATACATATATAATATATACATGCATACATACATACATACATACATATATAATATATACATGCATACATACATACATACATACATACATACATACATACATACACATACATACACACACATACATACATACATATATGCATACATACATACACACATACATACATGTACACATACATACATACATACATAGAGTACATACATACATACATACATACATACATACATAATCTGGGAAGATGGTCGAGTAGTGTGAAGAGAAAATGAAAAAAAGTTAGACTATACAATGATATATGACAAGCTTTATCGACATTTTTCTTATGACGGGGATGGCCCAGTCAAAGAACACACGAAAAAATCACAATCACTCGTACTTTGTGGGTGAATGGTCGTATGCCCCCTGCCAAACCACATCACGTCCCTTGACTATTTACCAAAGCTTTCTGACAAAGTTACTAATTCGTAACAACAAAGCTATACTTACTCTCGACACTCAAGTCCTTGGAGTATACCTCCTCAATATATTTTGGTGCGCTGAGGTCCTCCAGCGTGAGTACATCCGCTAGACTGGTGATGTATACCTTGAGGACTTTAGCCTCTACTTCGGTGTCCATCCTGTCCTTCTTGATGACGACCTCGAGTTCTTCGCTTATGCAGAGCTCCTTCAGGGTGTTTGAATCAAAATCCAACACTTGAGGACCACCACTGCACTCGAACGATGTGATCTGAACACCAGCGTGGCAGACGCTCATGTAGGAGAAGATGATGATAAAAGGGGAGAAGAGGTGGAGAAAAGAAGGAGAACGGGTGAGGAAGGGTATAGACCTCTTCGTGGAAAAGGAGAGAGATTGTGAGACTTCATTCTGCTCGTTCCTGAGAAACATCTGAAAGAGAAAAGAAAAGATACTAGTATGCGTCAACAAAAACTGTTCCTTAGAAACATCTGAAAAAAAAAAATACTAGGATGCGTTAACAAAAACCAGTTTTTTCAGTTATGAAGTATGATAACAGAGAAATATGGAAACTAAAAACCAAAAGAAAATAGAAAATATGAAAACAGAAAAGCTTTGATAGAAATTAGCCAAGTTTGAATACCGAAGGGGTTCAGTGCGTGAGCTTGGAATGCAAACCCACTGCGTCAAGTTTGTCTTTATTTCCAAATGATTTCGTTCAAATATATGCAAAAGTTTCCAAGCTCAATTTAAAATTTTTGAAAGCGGCGACAATAGTAATGGCGTGACTGCAAGCTTAATTAAACTTTTTTGAAAGCGGCGACAATAGTAATGGCGTGACTGCACTGTCGTGCCTGTGAAAAGTTTTCGCGACATACCGCTATCTTGTAATTGTGTTGAAGTGAACAAGTTTCAGAAACTTTCAATAAGATATAGAATTGTAGCTACTAAATTTTAATTTGTACGCCTAAAACATAACCTTCCCTGCAAACGCAAAATTTGCAAAGAATCTATATATTTGAAGCCAAACTACTTTTATTTATTATAGCGAAAACGGTTTAACGGGTCTAAAATATTAAATATAGAAATAGTACACAATTATATTAATTCAAACCAAACTACATTAAATTAAATTAAATTTAAACCAAGTAGAATAAAATTAAGTAATATTAAAAATTAAATTAAATAAGTAATATTACAAAAAATAGTCAAAACAGTTTCAAAGTTAACTTTCGAATTATGTAAAATATTGCACAATATTATCAACCATAGTAATAACTTACCATAACCGCTGCCAAACGTACGACATTATTCAAATGATCGTGTTTCTTATAACTCAACGGGCATGTTGTATACTATGTATAAAATGCAAAAAGAAAGCGGAAATTTAATTCTACTTTTAGTGCGACGATTTTAAAAGATTTAATTCATGAAAACAAATACATTAAGGTGACATTGCGTACTTAGGTTGCTTCGTGGAGGATAAACAAAATGCGTAGAAATAAATGAATAAATAGATAAATAAATAAAAATAAAATGAATGAAAAAACGATGCTCTGGTTCTAATTATAGCCAAGTGGTATCCAAAGATGCATCTTGAGATAAGAAAAAGCTGTCACGCCATTTGTATTGTAATGCGACCACATCACTTTTTCGAGGTTTCTTTTCAGGTACGGAGGAGAGTGAGACGAGTGGGAAGGAAGAGGGGGCAAATGGAATGGGGAGGAGGAGGAGGAGGGGAAGAAGAGGAGAGGGCTAAGGGGAGGGGGAGTAGGGGGAAGGGGAATGAGAGGGGAAGAGGAGGAGGGAGGAGGAGAAGGAGGAGGAGGGGAGGGGGAGGAGGAATACGAAGAGGAACTGCAGGTGGTAAGGAAGGAAAGGGAAGGGGTAAGGAGGGGAAGGTTTTTGTTTAACTTCAGCGATCATTACTGCATTAATTCTGCAGTTACTGCAGTTTACCGACAGTAAACGCATTATGGAATGAAACCAAGCCACTTCACTTTGCAATACTCTTGCAAGGCAGAACAAAGAAAGTGAAAAAAAAAAGAAAAATTGAGTCGGACGTGTTCTGGATTAGCTCGTCCACCCCGCGCCCCCACGGAGACGAATAAAACTGTCATGCGGAAGTATCAGCCAGAATAATGGGGAAAGTGAGCACCTTGGTCGATTTCTTAATACTTTGCTGTCTGCCACCAGGCGATTTTTATCACATCATGAGGAACCTCTAGGAAGTGAAAAGATTAGAAGGGTTCCTCATCGGTGGGTGCCATAGGTATGCACAAAATCCTCTGGAGGCAGCCAGAATAATAGGAAGATTACCACACTGAAGGGATGGACCACACATAAGAAAGTTATGTTAGTTTTCCCTCTAAAGGTGTTCGCCCCTCACTGAGCAAGATGTTTGTAGTTAGGTATGCATATATGTCTGGGATTCGTAAGTAATGCATCACTAATCGTTTTGGCCCACTCTTTTTTATATTGTTATGAGTAAAAGTATAACCTATATTACGACAAGTGATGGATCCAGTATAAACAATGGTCGCTCCTCTGTGAATGAGTTCACGAGTTGCTAATAGTTTTGTTAAGTACAGGAATCAATTATGTCGCATTATGAAGATAAACTTACGGTCAACTCTCATGTATGTAAGATACAAAGTATGAGTACACGATCAACTAGTACTGCATGACATTATCAATAGATATTACAGCTATTATCATTAACAACTCGAAGTTGTAAAACCTACTTGGAAAGAAATGAGCAGAATCTACCCGACTCTACCGAATATTAAAAGCTCTAAATCAATGTAATTCAGTTTACGCCTCATATAGTGTATTCTACTGTAACAAGCCAGTTGCCGAGGACCAAAGGATTTGCTCCGACATTACTTTCATAGCTGATAAACCCCAAGTAACATTTATACATTTAATATAATTATCATTACTATTGTTAATATAACTATATATACATACATACATACATACACATACACACACACA
Organism: Oratosquilla oratoria; assembly: GCF_046742065.1. NCBI lineage: Eukaryota > Metazoa > Arthropoda > Malacostraca > Stomatopoda > Squillidae > Oratosquilla > Oratosquilla oratoria. The sequence goes on along the minus strand of NC_134803.1, from coordinate 2,993,175 downwards.
CACACACACACCTACACACACACACATACACACACGTCACCAGATAAGCATATCAACAAAATAGTCGGAGAAACCTTCAATTTACTAAGATCAATGAAAGTGGCCTTTGACTACTTGGATGAGAAAATGATAAAGAAAATATTAGTCACACTGATAAGACAAAGATTGTAGTACGTTGCGACACTATGGACACCCAGTACAAAAAAGAATATAAAGAAATTAGAAAGAATCCAAAGAGCAACGACAAAGATGACACCAACACTCTCTAAATTGACATACGAACAAAGATTGTCCAAACTGGAACTACCAACCCTGGAACAAAGAAGAGAAAGAGGAGATCTACTGGCCATTTACGGAATTATGAAAGGGATGGAAGTCCTCGACAGAGAAGATTTATTAAAGTGGGATAAGAGAAAAACACGAGAACATGAAAAGAAACTCAAAAAGGAGAGTTATAAAAGAGATCTGAAAAAGAACAGTTTCCCGCACAGAGTAGTAGATATCTGGAACAAATTGGATGAGGCAACAGTGTGTGTAAAAAATATACAAGAATTTTAGAACAAACTAGATGCTAAAAGATACAAAAACTGGTCACTACGAGCATAGCTCTCTTCCTGTAAGTTGGACAAGTAATTGGTTGAATGGTCGAAAACAGAGAGTTGTTTTCAATTGAAAAACTTCTAGATGGAAAAATGTTA
>NC_134803.1:2979977-2987477 GCF_046742065.1 Oratosquilla oratoria | reverse complement strand
CTCGCACCACCCCATCCATGTATAAGTTGAACAGCCAGGGCGACATAACGCATCCTTGACGAAGTCCCACCTTTACTTCAAACCACTCACTCTCTCCATTTCTAATCCTAACACATGCTCTACTACTCTCAATAAAAACTCTTGACAGCTCCCAAAAGCTTTCCTCCTATCCCATAAATCTGCATAACCTCCCACAGTGCCTTTCTGTCTACCCTATCATAAGCCTTTTTCCAGATCCATAAAAGCCCAAAAAACATCCTTCCCCTTTCCTATAGCTTTCTCACATATCTGTCTTACCACAAAGATCTGATCTACACAACCTCTACCCGTCCTAAATCCACACTGTTCCTCACCAATTACTCCTTCTGTTCCTCTCCTAATCCTCTCAATTAAGATCCTCCCATAAGCCTTCCCTACTACACTCAACAGGCTAATCCCTCTGAAATTACTACATTCACACTTGTCCCCTTTTCCCTTGTAAAGAGGAACTATACAGGCACTACTCCAGTCCTCCGGTACTCTACCCTCTCTCCAACAAACATTAAATAACCTCACCAACCAGTCCACCATCACTGAACCTCCCTTTTTCAGACATTCTGCATGGCATCCATCCAGACCATATACAAGAGAAATAACATAAAAGTCCAAGACATAAATAAACACATACAAAAGAAATGACATACAAGTCCAAGACAAATGATTTACACTAATATACTAGTACAAAGATGCGGTGTACCGGTATTACAGCTACAAAGGGGTGAGACCGTATAGATGAAATCCACAGTGGGGTTGTAGGTAAGAGTGTGAGTGAGCTGGGGGGGGGCCGGTTCCTTTATATAGTAGATGGGGGCGTGACTTATTGTTTCAAAGTCATGGTTCGGAGCCCAACGTTGGTCAGACGTTGAGGGTGATGAACCATATTCAAAACTTCGTTAGTAGCAGGCGGGAGACTTGAAAGTCTTCATCTGATTCACGGTTGGCTATAACTTTTTCTTTTTTCTTCCTTTGTTATCACTGTTCTTGTTTTCTAATGTTTCCTCTCTTCCCACTGTTTGTCCTGTCGACTCTTGTCATCCTTATGGTCCTCCCTTATGGATACAACAAATCATATATTTCAGTCGGTAGGCCCTGTTGCCTCCATTCACTCAACCTTGTGAAGTTCTAGCCTGTCTGTTCGGCTTAGTGTTGGTTCTTTTCAATTATATTCTTCTTTCTCTCACTTTACTATATTTTTTTTCTGTTTAGGAGAATTAAAGTGTAGAAATATTTTGTATCTTGCTTCAGTGAATTATTATAAAGTGTGCTCCAAAGGAATGCCCCCGAGAACACGTATGCAAGATCCTATGTCAGCTATGTAGTGACGTAGCGATTTATTTAGTCCAATGATCTTAACTATATATATAAGATCTTACCCATTGATTTTTCTCTTCCTCCACTCTCTCACCAATTATATTTGTTGTTACAAGTCTATATGGCAATACTGTTTACTTAAAATAATCTCGAGTCTCTGCATATCTCACTGAGGTTACAAAAGAATGTCATGTCAGCAAAACACTCGAGACCGCGGCTCATATTTTTAAATACAAATTTCATTAACTACACAAGGCGGAAAAAGGCTATAGGCAACTTACTCGCTCGCTCTCTATATTGTTATATATATATATATATATATATATATATATATGTGTGTGTGTGTGTGTGTGTGTGTGTGTGTGTGTGTGTGTATGTGTATGTTTATATATATATATATATCTATATATATATATATATATATATATATATAATGTTTCATAAACACCTAACCCATAAAATGTAACACCCGTCGTCTATCACATCTTTATACCTTCTTTTCTACCAGCCTTTTACACACACACACACACACACACATATATATATATATATATATATATATATGTATTTATGTATGTATGTATATGATTCCCGCTGTTACTAGCAACTCACTTCAGTTATATATGTTGGAGAACTTCTAGAACTTCTAGAACGACGCAGTCTCCTTTCTAACTACATCTAGACGAGTACGCGTATACATATGCACAAGCTCGCACCACAACGGAGTAAGTTGGTAGTCAAGACCTGGCGGAAACCAAGGGTCAAGCGTCGCGGTCAAGTCTATTGTCCTGAGACTCCAAATCATCGGGGTCATGACTTCGGATGCGCACAGCTGTCACCAAACCTTGATTCCTGCCAACAAAATATTGCCACTTCGACAATAGATTCCCACAAGTTTATTTTTCGCACCAGTTCACAGTCGGACATACACATACATATATATATATATATATATATATATATATATATATATATATATATACATATATATATATATATATATATATATATATATATATATATATATATATATATATATATATAATAAAGAGAAGAAACCGCTCGCTTGTTTCCACGCCTCCAGAGAAGCCGCTACCACTCGGACGCTAACCATATGTTGTGAACGCACCATCCAACATATCTGGTGGTAGCGGTGGGATCCAAAGAACACTTATCTGGTAACAGCAGTGGGATACGAATAACAATTTAAGCATCATTCCAGAGTAGCTACAACGGCCCCTGCAACGAGACAAAAGCCCATCCACCTCGTTGTGAACTCAACCCATCGCAACCGGACAAAATTCCCTAGCTACGTTCCAGGACGTTCCTCCACGACTACACACAACTTAGTCTCAACTCCAGCACCACCGCCGTCTGACAGAATCTATCAACTCGCCCAGCAACAGCGAACCAGCAGCCGGAGACAACATAACCCCCAGGACCATCCCTGCCTCTGAGCCCAACTTCCAACGCTCTCGGACAAAATCCCACAACGAAGGACGCCGTCAGTTTCCTCAACCCACCTATTACGTCTCCACCATTCTCCAACGGAAGTATCGCTCCCCACTTCTGTCAAGCGGTTCAGCACATACGGACAACTGAAAGTCCACAACGAACTACCCATACCTATCTCCACCCGCCTGTACTTATTCTCTCCATATTTTCCATATCACACTTCACCATTGCACCAAATCCATCGGTCTATTCACCCACCTCTACGAGACCACTTCACCATCGCATCAAATCCATCGGTCTGTAAGTAGATACCTCAATTTTCGGGCTAAAGCTTAGTTCCATCAGTAGTGTGAGTGAGTTCCCAAAGTGAAGGCATTTATGTGATTTTTTTTTTTCAAGCCTTATATTTTTAAGTAATTTTTTTCATCTTAAATGACAAAAGTGTGCATGACAAATCCCCAACCAAAAACCTCACACTCCTACAACACACGTTCCAAGATGGAAACCACCAACGAAAATAACACAGATTCCACAGTCAACCACTCAGAAAACCAACGTTCTGCTACAAATTTACTCACACTCATTAAACACGATCACACTCTTCCGAAATTTGACGGACATAACGTAGCCATTGACACTCTGTTAGATGACGTAAATTCAGAAATACAACGTACACAAGTCTAGGACGACAAAATAAAGATAGTGGTTCTCAAATCACGCATTTATTTCAATAACACCTTAGCCAGTGACATTGTACAATCAGACGTCTTCATTCAAACACAAACATACGACCAGTTCGTAGAACAGTTCAGGGAATAATTCGCAGAATTTGAACACTTAGGCTCTCTCTCTCCCATATACACACTCGCTAAGACCTTTAACACAAGCCCTCACAACACCAAGGAGCGAGTGGTCAAGATCGCAAGTGATTTCAAACAGGAGCTCAAATCCGCACTCACATCCTCTCCCTAGGTTGAATATTACAAAATGTCCTGAAATAACGTACTCTCACTCTTCGGTTACCTCAGATCTGATATCACAACTTCACCCAGAAATGCTGCAGAAAATAGCCACCATACCCTTCCCTCCAGACTCAACACTCGTAGACTTTTCTGGAAAGTTTTCAGACACGACCACGGCAAATACGAAGATCCAACAACAAAACATCCCCATCACACAGACATCCACAGTAGCACAAATCTCACAAGTAAACTACACCAGAGGTAGACAAATGTCACGCACACGATCACGACAGCGATCCCTCTCAAGAACACCCTTCTTTTGCACAATCTGCAACAAACCGGGACATAGCACAAGCAGGTGCTATTACAGAAAACCGACAAACTTCTGCCAATACCACGGCCCATCTTTCCATGACACAAACCAATGTCGTGTTTTAAAATCACAAAATCAGACTTCATACGCGCCTCCCCAATACTCGACTAGCGGCAACACAAACAAACAAAACACGATATGACTATCACCTCAGGTGACACTACCAATACAGATGACTTTCCTCCCAACATAGACAATTACTTGATCATAGACCAGGTTCTCTACCACACCACACTGCTCACAAACAAAAACGAGCCAAACCGCAAGGTTACACAACTGGTATTTCCTACGGAACTTGTTTCGGAAGTACTGCAATTTCTTCACGAATCTCCAATAGCAGGACATTGTGGTAAGGAGAAATTTTTATCGCAAGCCAGATTGAAATACTTTTGGCCCATCATGCGCAAATACATACACGCATACATAGATGCATGTCACTCATGCATCTCTCATAAAGGTCACGTTAGCGGTCATGTACCTATACACAAATATCCAACATCTTCTAGACCCTTTGAAACCATTGCCATTGATTTACTCAAACTACCACTCACCTCAAATGGGAATCAATACCTCTTCCTCTGCATCGACCATTTCTCATGTTTTTGCATTCTCTCTCCCTTAGCGGACAAGACAGCCAAAACTGTAGCACAAACCATCATCCACAACGTCATCTGCCCCTACATCACACCAAAAACACTTATCTCAGACAACGGCAATGAATTCAACAATGATATTCTCACCGACATCTGCAAACATTTTAACATTACCAAATGTAACACCACACCATACCATCCTAGCTCAAGTAGACTCGTTGAACGCCAAAATCGGAAGATTTTATATACATTAAGGCACCTTGCCACAGACATACGCTCATCTTGGGATGAACATATACCTATGATATAAGCCTGCATAAACAGCGCAATCAATAGATCTATTTCAGAATCACCCTATTTTGCATTATTCGGGTCAAATAAGAAAATGCCGTATGACCTCCTTACGTCAGAACGCCCCCACCCCCTGTGTATGATTTTAACGACTACGTAAAAGTCGCACTGACAAACTTCAACACTCTTTTCAAGAGAGTACATGAGTCACTGACTCTATCAAAATCTGATATGCTAAGATTGGCAAATGCTCATTCTAGGGATTGCACTATTTCTGTAGCTGACATTGTGTGCAACACCAACCACCAACCCACATCAAAACTTTCTCCAAAATTCCTTGGACCATTCCGCGTCATCGAAACCCTACCTCATAATAAGATAAAAGCTACCCACTTACGAGGACTCACAGAGGCTATTTTACACTTGGACAACATCAAACAAGTTCCCAGAGGACTTGACCTGGAGAGTATACCTTCTCCCCTTCTTGCACAACCACCAAACACGACCGAAACACTAGACACAAACACCTCTCCCACTCCACCGATCCCTACACCCCGTTATACCCTACGAAATAGAATTGTGTAAAGTCTCGCTTGGCCCAAAAATTCAGGCATCTATTTCCAACTAATGAATTTCATTCATTATCATCCATATCATGCCATGGAAATTATCTCTTTTCTCTCTATGCTTGACACCATTGCCACCTAGGAAAGGTTAACACCTTCACCTAGGCACATACGCCTTCTATCTCCTCTTACAGTTCGGATATCCAGTTCTATATGAAAACCGAAGAGAGAGTGTGTCGCGAGGCCGGACACATGTAGCAAACTTCTAGAACTTCTAGAAAGACGCAGTCTCCTTTCTACTTACATCTAGACGAGTACGCGCATACATATGCACATACTCGCACTACAACAGAGTTAGATGGTAGTCAAGACCTGACGGACACCAAGGGTCAAGCGTCGCGGTCAAGTCTATTGTCCTGAGACTCCAAATCATCGGGGTCATAACCTCGGACGCACACAGCTGTCACCAAACCTTGATTCCTGCCAATAAGATATTGCCACTTCGACAATAAATTCCCACAAGGTTATTTTTCGCACCAGTCCACAGTCGGACACATATATATAAATGATACAAGTGATGTATCATCATTCTCTGTTATCCCTGTATGTAAAATAAAATAATTTCGATGTCTAGTCTCGCTGGAAACAGCGAGCATGTGAATATCCTTGCCGGACTGATATATATAATGAACCGTTCCTCTTCGGAGAGCGGGAGATAATAAAGAGAAAAGACCGCTCGCTTGTTTCCACGCCTCCAGAGAAGCCGCTGCCACACACACACACACACACACACACACACACACACACACACACACACACACACACACACACACACACACACACACACACACACACACCCACATATATATATATATATATATATGTGTGTGTATATATATATATGTATATATATATATATGTATATATATATAGACATGTATATATGTATATATACACTATATATGTGTGTGTGTGTATGTGTGTGTGGGGGGGGATGAGTGTGGGTGTGTACATATATATATATATATATATATATATATATATATATACATATATACAGGTATTTCTCGTTTTATGCGAGATATGGGCTTTTACAGGCATCGCACAAACTGAAATCGCATATATATATATATACATATATATATATATATATATATATATATATATATATGGTATACACACACACACACACATACACACACACACACAAATATATATATATGTATATATATATATATATATATATATATATATATATATACAGATAGATAGATAGATAGATAGATAGATATAAAGAATCGGAACTTTTTTTTTTACAGTAAGTCTAGATTTCAAGGTTTAAATACATTTCTGTTGTGTTGCATCAACCTCATTATTGAATGTATATTTTTGTGTTATGACTATTGCTGGGAGATTTATATATATATATATATATTTATATATATATATATACATATATATATATATGTATATATATATATGTATATACACACATATACACATATACATATGTATATATATCAGAGAGGGACTATGTCATGACACATAGGTAAGATGAAAAAAATTCCACTGTCGAAGAAAGTAAACGGACGAAGAATAGAATTAACCGTATATTTCGACAGTCTCCAGCAGAGACAAAACGTAGGTTTCAAAAGACGGAAAGAGACCTAAAAACAAGTATTAAAGAACACAAGAACTCCGTGAAATGTGCACAAGAAAACTCTGCCGCATTTCTACCTATTTTCATGAAAAACCATCGCATAAATTGGGGAAAGTAAAAATCATCTACAACTCTAAGTGCAGTTTCAGCAGGAAGATCATCGAGTCATCATTAATTAAAAATTACCCAATTTGTAATACATCTAAAGGACAATGGTCATCAGATTGTTGAACAACATTAGCAATTAAAA